>NC_060130.1:332703778-333031278 GCF_021461395.2 Schistocerca americana | reverse complement strand
GACACTAAACTGTCTAAGTTTAATAACATCTAACCTGTCAGATTCCTTTAAGAGATTTACATTAAACTCACTACAAATCAATAATCCCATCTTTGAGTCTGACAGACAGCACCCCAGGATATAATATTTTTTTATGAAAATGGACAAGTTATCCTGTGGTCACCTGTTTACTGTAACAATAATTGTTATATTGTTCAGTATTAACTGACAAGCACTTGATGCTAAATCACTGTCTACAGAAATTTCACTTACTTCTGTACTTTTGAATTTACATGTATTTTTGTGAAACTCCACCTTTATCCATAAACAGTCTACATGAATAGGCAGCTAACATGTAGCCGTCTACTACAAATATTTGTATGCCAGTGGTTACATTGTATTCAGACAGACAAATGATATCACTTTCTTATCAAATGCTGAGATCTTTGAAACAAACTAACAGCTCATTTACTTTATTTCTTATCTCCCTAATATTCTCATGAAACGCATTAATTTCCTGTCTCACTCTACTCTTATGTCATGAAGTGGAAGTCTGTAAATTTAATTTTCTTAAATACAGTCTGAATTTTTTATTTAACTGAAATACATTTGTCTCACCTGACCCCAATGGCCCCAGAGAATTCACTCTGCGTGTTTGTGAATTCACTTGCTAAACTCCCTAAGGTACACATTTATTTTCTGTTACTTGGCTAAGACTAACATTTGGCTGCACAAACCTTGTGACTATGTATCCTGAACCCAATTTTATCTGTTGCTGCTGAACTGCATCTCTCATAGTGTTATAGGGTGATATTAAATCCACTTTGGTTTTACAAGAGGGTACCCATCTGCATTGGTTCCTTACTTGGCTGGTGTTTATCATGAACCTCTCATCTATCACAAAGTCTCAGGCAATGGAAAAAAGTAAAGGTGATCACATGCATGAGGAGGACATAATAGTGAACCCACAAAATTAGAGACCAATTTCCTTAACATCAGTTTACTGCAGAATTCTTGAGCATATTCTAATTTTGAATGTAATAAATTTCCTGAGAGATAAAAACCTCTACCCATAAATCATCATGGATTTTGAAAGTATCCCTCTTCCAAAACTTAGCTTGTCCTTTTCTCAAATGATATTCTGTGAACTGTGGATGAAGAGCAGTAAGCAGACTCCAAATTTCTGGATTTCTGGAAATTATTTGATACAGTGTTCCACCGCTGACTATTAACAAAGGTCCAAGCATATGGAATAAGTTCTCAGGTATGTGAGTGGCTTGAAGGCTTTTTAAGTAATTCAACTAGGTACATGGTCTTGGACCATGAGTGTTCAACAGAGACAGGGGTATCATCTGGAGTGTCTCAGGCAAGAATGATCTGACAGAGAAGGTGAGCAGCAATGTGTAGCTGTTAGCTGATGATGCTGTAGCGTACAGGAAAGAGTCATCAGTGAGTGACTGCAGGAGCATATAGGATGAATGAAGGAAGCTTGTTAACACTGGTGTAACAGCTATGCCTTGCTTTGTGAAACATGCAACCCAAAGATTAGACCCATACTCAATCTGTTTCTGATCTCTGGTAGTCATTCCTTTCCAGTTACACTCACAAATGGAGCAGGTGGAAAGACTATATATGCCTCAGTACAAGCCCTAATTTCTCCTATATTCTCTATGTGGTCCTTATGCTGAATGTGGATTGTTAGCGATAGAATCATTCTGCAGTCAGTCAAAAATGGTGTTTCTCTAAACTTTCTCTTATAATTTTTCATGAAAGCAACATTGTCTTCCCTCCAGAGCTTCCTATTCAAGTTCACAAGGAATTTCTGTAATTCCCATGTGCTGGCCAAACCTACCAGTAACAAATGTAGCATTATGTTTCTGAACTGCACAATATCTTCTTTTAATCTCACCTAGTGGGGAGCTCAAATGCTTTAGCAGTACTCAAGAATGGTTTGCATAAGTGTTTTACATGTTTTCTCCTTTATAAATGAGCTATACTTTCCTGGAATTCTTCCAATAAACTGAAGTCAACCATTCATCTATCCTACAACTGATCTTATATGGTTGTGCCAAATCATACCACTTAGCAGAGTTACCCTCAGATAGTTAATCAATGTGATTGTGCCATAAAGTTCACTAGTAATATTAAATCAGAACAATAAAGGATTGTTTCTTCTACTTATCTAAATTGACTTAAAATTTTCCACATTTGTAGCAAGCCATCATTGAGCGCACCAAAGAGGAATTATATCTGAGTCACCATCTATAATTATTTGGTTATGGGAACTTGAGTTTTTGGGCTAATAGTGACTAGTGTAACTTATCAGTAATTTCTGTGATTTCTTTTAATAACCAACCACCATTTAGAGATTGCACTTCATCCACATGTCATGTCTACTGGAACTGTACTTACAGACTTGGTAATACCTCAAAAGTGTGCACATGTCAACATAATTATTAGACATTCTCTGAATAAACAGTAAATGTTAAAATAAATTTATAGAAGTCTTCAAAAAAGTTTTATCGATATAAATGTAAGTGCAAAAAGAGCAACAATCACTGCTAACCTATCAGTTGTTACACTGGTACATAAGTTGCTTTATCATTTAGGCAGGTTGGACATTATGTGGCATTTTAACCTGCACTTGGGCTGAAATCACAATTGTCTCAAATAAATGAATAGCAATTTACAGTTCAATGTAGCACCACTAAACTGATGTCTTGCCACACCATCTCTCTGACCGTATCTACTATTATTTGTTTTGGACCTGTGTTCATGAGCAGCAGGGTTCAAATGATAATTTGGCTTTTTAGATATGTTTTCTATGGTTCTGTGATTCACATTATGCTATAAATCAGATTTTTTCTTCAACAAATAACAGGTCAATTTATTTCCACATCACAATTAAGCATATTTTATAGCTATATATACACACTTAGAGCCATGTACATTCAAAACTATTGACCCTCTATTTTCTGTTCCATTCATACCTCTGTAGTTAATAAGTCTTTCCAAATTATTCTATCATTTACACATTATAGATACCACTAGATATCAAACCTACCGAAATTACTTCACAGAAATAGTTCAAAGCTAATACACAACCAAACATACACTAGGTATGTTTACTCCTTATCAAAGTTATCAAAATGTACATATAAAGTTCAAAAATGAAACTTCCTGTCTGAATAAAACTATATGGTGGATTGAGACTCAACCATGGGACCTCTGCATTTCCCAGGCAAGAGCTCCACCATCTGAGCCACCCAAGCATGACTCACAACCCTTCATCACAGTTTTAATTCAGCCACTTCCTCACCTCCTACCTTCCAAACATCACAGAAGTTCTCCTGTGAAACTTGCAGAACTAGCACTCCTGGAAGAAAGGATATTGTGGACACATGGCTTAGCCACAGCCTGGAAGACATTCCCAGAATGATTTTTCACTCTGCAGTAGAGTGTGTGCTGATATGAAACTTCCTGACAGATTAAGACTGTGTGCTGGAGTGAGACTCAAACACAGAACCTTCACATTTCACAGACATGTGCTCTACTGACTGAGGAACCCAAGCATGACTCATGATACATCATCACATTTTTACTTCTGCCAGGACCTCACCTCCTACATTCCACACTTCTTGAAACACACACAAACTGTGGCTAAGGCATTCTCCACAATATCCTTGTTCCAAACCTGCTAGTCCTGCAAGTTTTGCAGTTGAAGTTTGAAAGTTTGGAAGGTAGGAGATGAAGCAATGGTGGAAGTAAACTTGGGATGACAAATCATGAGTCAGCTTGTGTACCTTAGTTGGCAGAGCACTTGTCTGCAAAAGGCAAAGGTCCCAAGCTCGAGTCTTGGTCTGACAAACAGTTTCAGTCTTGCATGAAGTTTCATATCAGCACACACTCTATTGCAGAGTGAAAAATCATTCTAGAAAGTTCAAAAAATTAATGTTAAGTTCACTATGTGGTTTTGTACACATATATAAAGCAACTTACCCTTCTGCAATTTGTAGGTCAGTATATTCAGTTAATGACCAGACAGGCATTTTGCCACAGTAACTGAGTGTGGCAGTTGGAGAGGCCGATTCTGCCTTTTTTGATGTTATCACTCCATTTATTCTGCACTTTGGGAACTTATAAGCATTAATTGTCACGAGACAATTTGCCCATGAGTGTGTGCTGTACAACTACTGTCAACATTAGTGTTTAAATAGGTAATAAGACTTACAGAAAATAGTAGGTTTCCCGATGTACTGCTAATGCATAATATTTAAGATTGCCTAGGTAAATAAGATATCGAAAGAAGAGGTGTGCCAGAGAGCTGAGGCAGGTAAGTTATGTCATTTAAAGCTTAACCAACACAGAAGGGAAATACGCATTGGCCATTTGCTGAGACATGATACTACCACTGAAGGGACAGCAGAGCAGAAGAACACAAGAAGTACAATTTGATTTCTTACAGCACATACCAGCCACTCACTTTTACCTTAAGTGTCTTACTGGCAGCCCAAATTAATTACTCACAAATAGAGGGAAAGTGTTAGTGATAATGTATGGGTCATGATATTTCACATATATCTGTGAGGAACACAATTTTGCTGAATTCCAGATTATAAGCCACTCATATTCCCTATAAGCTTCCAGTCTAAGTTCCCACAAAGGAAAATAAAATGATTGTGGTAGTGGCTCTTATTCCCAAGCACTGAACTGACTGACACTCATCATAGACCCAGCCAATGCAAATTCTCTCCCATGAACCTTCATGGACCAAGCTTGATAAGTACAAGGCAATGAACTTACAAATAAATAACAATGTGAAAATTATTCTAGTATAATTCCCTGTTACTACACACAACATAGATCCATGTACAGAGGGAACCACACTACTCTGCAGAGTTGCATCATCAGTTGAGTACAAGTTGCCACGTCATCTGCCAAAACGATTACTGCAATGTTTTATAACATACTTCCCACTACAACATATGGTCAATTCAACCAGTTTCATAATGTTGTTGGTTATGGAGAATGATGACTGTAGGATTATTGTCTTGCCTACTTCCGAGCCATTGCTACTCCAATTACTGTGAAGGTCACATTGGCAAATTATACACAAGACAGCATAACACTATGTTTGTTGGACAGGCATTGAGACGGAAACTCAAAACCTGGTGCAAGCCTACTTTGCATGTGCTCAGACTCTGGCTGCCCTGTGCATCATATTTCTCCCTGGCTCAGGTGTGAGCACCCTTGGAAGCAGATGCACACTTATTCAAAAGAGGTATATGGTTACTGGTAGTGGAAGCCATCTCAGATTTTCTATATGTGGTTCAGATCACTGCCATCACTAGAAATGTTACAATCTTGGGTATGGGAAAAGTATTTTCCATGAAGAGAACACACCAAATGATGGTTTCTGATAACTGTCCACAATTGCCTTCCTCAGACTTTTGGAGTTCCTGTAAATGCAATCACAGCTATAGTCAGCACCTTATTACTATTCTGTTCCATGCACTATCTAATTCCAAAATGGGACAAATTATCCAAAGAAGAAAAATAATACTACTAACAGTGGCTGAAGAAGACCTAACAATCTTGTTTGCAACATATTGTTCCATCTCCATTAATTGCGACTTGCCTGTAGAACACTTGCACATGTTTAGATTTTTATTTTGTTCAAATTGCCATATCCAACCCAGCAAGCCCATTGTCCACTGTCACTAACATATTACCACAAGAGCACGTGTATCTGTATGTGTATGTGAAAGCAGGGTGGTTATCATTGGCCATTGATGGTACCAATACACTTGAAGACAGAGTCAGCTCTTCTTTCATCATAATCAACAGTTGTAATGACACAATCATAATTATGAACTCCCTATAATACAAAAATGGGTCACCAACAGACACCAGACAAGGCCTGGATCTTCAGCTATAGGTCAGCACTGACCAACATGCATAGGCCATGTTCACCACCTCTGAATCCATTGCCAGATCAGTACAAGTAGAGTGTTGAATAGCAATATCAATGTCCCACCAGAGCTAGGGATACTCTCTCACCAGAAGGCAGATCATTGATGGCCATGGTAGCATAAGCCATAGCAACAGTTGGTGTCAGTGTGACATCATGATACTGTTAAAAGTTGCCATCACAGACTGCACACTTCATGTGATGTTCAACACTCATCACATGGCTTACTCAAGCTGCCTGTCAGACTACTCTATGGACGATGGCCCTGGGCTACCTGGGCTACATTTGCGGATGTTATTTGGACTGACTGTGACTATGCTACTGACAACTTGCTGTGTTCTGGTTTACAGACTCCTACTTTGGCTTGGTAACTGAACCAACACGTTAAAAGTTATTGTGATGTTCAAGCCTGCAATGGCTTTCGTATGCTTCAAAAGAATCATGAGTGAGTGTGAATAACTGTTTGGTGATGAAGTGCATCAGACATTATATGTGGACTTACAAATAATAGTGCAGATGCTGATATTTTAAATACACGACAAAGGCAAAAGTCATTGCAGGGACAGCTATTAAGACAGCTACAAGAGCTATAGCAAGGACAGGAAGAACAGAACAAATACACGGCTCATTCACATTAATGTGACTGCCACCTATATTTGACATTAGTGTGCAATAACCACTTACAGATGGAAGGTGGAAGCAAAAACAGTGGATGATATATAAAGCATGGTGGGGGACGTATTAAAAAGTGAACTCATTGCTATAATGTGGAAACATAACAATTTATCTGACACCCAAAAGGGCATGGGCATTGGTTTACAGCCCAATAGCAGAAGAATTTCCAAAATGGCAAAGTTTGTAAACTGTTTGCATGCTGCTGACATTAAAGTACACTGGCATGGCAAAATGGTTGTGAACAAAATTGGTGCCAAGGCAGCTGTGGTACATATGGGCCACAGACAATAGGGGTCAATGATGGCTGCAGAGATGCATGTGGGTAAACAGACATGTAACTGTCAAGCAGAAAACTACCCAGATGAACCAAGAGGCTACCAACAGCTGCTCTTCAAAGACTGTTCATTGAACATTTCTGCATATGGGCCTCTGAAAAAGACACCTGGTTCATGCACCCATTCTGACTGCTGTCTATCAACAAAGAAAGCTAGAATTTACACACCAGTACCACAACTGAATGTCCACTAAGTGGTGACAAATGGCCATTTCAGAAGAACTACATTTTGTGCTCAATCAGAGAGATCGTCATTGACATGTACAGTATGAAACATCTGAAAGCAAACTCCCTGCAACAATCATAGGATGAGTAGAAGCTGGAGGAGGGAGTGTTATGGTCTGGGGAATGTTTCTGTGGCATTCCCTGCAGATCTCATCATTATGGAAGGCACAATAAAAGCATGTACCCACCCCTACATACCGTTTTTTCTCGTTAGAATGATGGCATCTATCAGCAGGATAATGCAATGTGTTACACAGCTTGCAGTGTACACTGAGCAGCCAAAACATTATGACCACTGCCCACCATGGCACTGGATGCTGCCTTATGGTGTTGCAGGCCTGTGATGCCGTAACAAAAGTATGTAAGTGGAGAAGACATGCATGGGTAATCACTCTAGTGAAGATATGGGTTGCAAATGGGGAAACCCATTCACATAACTGATTTTGACAAATGACAGATTATTATTATTATTATTATTATTATTATTATTATTATTATTATTATTATTATTAATATGCAGAGACTGTGAGTAAGTATCTTGAAAACAGCAAAGCTGGTCAAATGTTCATGTGCTACTGCCATGAGCATCTATGGAAAGAGGTAGGACAGTGAAACTATCACTAAGCACTAAATGGCTGGATGTCCATGACTCCTTCACAGAATAGAACCAATGCCGGTGTGCATGCAAGTGCTTCAGAGCACACTATTCACCATACATTGTTAAATATGGAGCTCTGCAACAGACTGTCCCTACGTGTTTGCATGTTGAGTCAACATCATCAATTATGATTGCAGTTGCCATGTGACCATCAGGATTGAACTGTTGATCAGTGGGAATGTGTTGGCTCATCAGGTGAATGACACTTTTGCTACACTAGGTTGCTCGTCATCTCCACATACGCCATCATCAAGGTGAAAGGTGGTTCAAAACATGCAGCGAGCCATGGATGCAGACTGATGGGAGCAGTGTTATGCTATGAGAGACATTATCCTGAGCTTGCATGGGACCTGCAGCAGTAATCAAAGATATGGTGACAGCTGTGAATCACCTGCATCCCTTCTTGCTTGATGTCTTTCCTGATGATGATGTCATCTTTCAGCAGTATAATTGTCCATTTCTCAGAGCCAGAACCACGCTACAGTGGCTTTAGGAGCATTAAAGTGAACAACTGTTGATCTCTCATCAACCAATTATGCATAATTTAAATCCTATTGAACCCATCTGTCCTGCTATCAGCTGCCATCACCACATATGCAAATCAATGACCCTTAATTAACGTGAATAACGTGACCTGTAAACAGACATCTAATTCCATGTACCCCCGCAAACCTACCAACAAACTGTCGGATGCCTGATACACAGAATCAGTGATGTATTTCATTACAGAGATCGAAAAAACAAGCTATTAAGCAGATGTGCTTCATTTGAAGAGCACACTAGATTTAAACCCAACTGAGAATTCATAGGACCACATCGATCAGGCTGTTTGCACTGTGGCTCCTCAACCAAGAAACTTAGTACAGCCTACCACTGTGCTGGAGTTGGCATGACTCCACATCATTATCAGTACCTTCCAGAACCTCATTGACTCTCTTACAGCATGTTCCCCAGATGGCCAGTTTGGAAAAGGTGGTTATTTAGGCTTTGGCAGGTGGCCACATTAGTGTGACTGGACAGTGTAGTTGATGCACGAGTAGAAATTCTGGAGCTACATCTTACAAATGCAGAAATCTCCTTTAGCATAGGTATCAACTACTGCACAGTTACCACTTTTACTACCATTTGAAAAAGCCATATATGGCTAAGAGTCTTAATATGTAAATGACTGCTACAGAATTTTCCAGTTTTTAAGGTACGAGACACTGTCAGTCCAAAAGGCTACTTTTTGTTGTAAACTGAACAAGACTACATATGCTAGCCTCTGCAGCAGACCCAAAAACACTTATTTGTATAAATGTGCGTGTCACTAGCAGCATACTATCATCACCAACAGATTAACAGACATTAGAACATAAATATCCTTTGGATGCCAATAACCTCAGACACCATATATGGGCAATTTTACTTATAATAGACTCATGCAGTAAGAGCCAGATGGAAGAGGTATGACACAATTCCTTAAAATTATAGGTCCCTTCACTACATCAAGTATTACCAATAACCAAAATCAGAAATAGTGTTGATGTGCAGAATGCATAAATGTACTGCAGATAACTGGCACAGCAGAAAAGAGCTGAGATTCACAGCTGCAGCAAGCATGCCCCAGGCATGTGCCACACCAACTAAAGAATTGTGCATGGACTTGGTACCTGAGCAGCAAGCCTTTTAAACAATTAATGAACCACTCTGAACAGCGGTTATTAGAGTGCTACATTTATGTTCCTTCATGCATGATGACTCTATTAGGAATTCAAAGCAGTGAAGGAAGATCATAAATAATCACCACTACAACAATGGAGAAAATTTAGTTCAGTAGATTTCTTCTACAAACAGATCCAGTGTTTTCCAATATGCTTCAGACGTCAATTAGAAGCCAAAATACAAAATTTGAAATTTTTCAGCAATGTATAAAAGTTTGTAGCAGAATGTTATACACCATATAAAATGTCAGTTACATCAGTAAACAGTCATTATTGTTTCCAGAACACAAGTACAACAGTAACATTATCAAACATGGTAATGTACTAGAGAACAGGTCTACCACTGCTGTCACTAGCTGACAACTGTATAACTTCATATAACAAGAAAAGAATATCAGTGAAGCTTACATTCAGAACAGAAGCCAGTCAAAAGCAAGGATACAAAGTATCCAGTACTTTCAGGTTCACTTTGGTTTAAGATATTCGTTTCCTCAGTTTAGAACAACTCTCTGATGAACTTAATGAACCATTTCAGATCAACCTTGGATGCCCCAACGAATTAAAAGCCCATTTTACCTCGAAACCAACAGCAACCACTCAGTTTTTTGGAGCAGCCTTTGTACCAACTCCCCTTCAAGCAGTAGTAAAGAAGAAGTCAGAGTAACTCTAGAATCTCTGTGTTGTCAAATCTGTAAATGTGAGCAAATGGGCCACACCTATCATATGCACAAAAAATAAAGGGACCTATTGTGGCTTTGTGAACATTTTAATATTGGAGTCAGTTCATTGTCCTTAGTACAGGCTTATCTCATTCTGTGGGCAGAAGATAGCCTAGCAAGGTGACTTCTGTAATGTAATGAAATGTGTCAAGAGAAATGAATGCAAGTCCAGTATAAGCGTTACATTGAAAGTTGGCCCACGGTCATCTGCGGAGCTATAGTCCATATATCTGGATGAAGTGAAATTATGTAAGGGAAGAGAGGAAATCTTTTATTTTGCATTAAATAAAAGAACTGACACAGAATGAGAGAACCTCTATGGTTTAATGTTGACTAATAAAAATATGCTCCACACTGACGGGCTTCTCTCACTATTGAAGGGCGTGTACAATCTGCGCACACATCAATCTCATAAGGACATGGCTTTCATATACAAGAGACATTTTACCAGTTTGCAGATTGTGCCTTTTGGTTTTTATTGCAGCATTTGCGTCTTCATAAGCGGATGGTGTCAGGTACTAAAAGATGATTTACTGTCCAAACAAGCAATGTATATGGCTGATATCCTGACTGCAAGTCTCATTTGGAAAGAGCACAGTCAATCAATACAGTAAGCCTTTTAGAAGCAGTAAAACAAGGAGGCATGACAAAATATTTAAAAATGTACAAAATTTGTCAGTAAGGTAATACTGTTTGAAAGGTCAATTGTAAATGGACTAGTAATTGTACCAGATAATTTGAAGTTGCAACCTGTATCTACTTCATGTGGAACATTACAGATCTCTGTCAAGGACACATTGTTGATGTCTGCTCAGCTGATGTTTTCATGACTTTGAGCTCTAATCTATTAGATCCATGTAATTTTATCTGTATCTGGTATGAAGACATATCTCAAACGAATGATAAATCTTTATCTGCTAAGCACAATACTGGAAAGAAATCTGAGCACCATAATACAAACAGGCCATAAATTAGTACTTTTGTCTATAACAAGATAAAAAGTAAAATACAAGAGAGTACTGAGATTAAAGTTTACCTACATAGCAGGTTCTGCGAAATGGATTTACAATAGGAAATACCTGCAGAATTAGTGTGGTGTTCCTGCCAGATACGCAGTCAGGGAATGTCATATGGGAGCATGTAATGTTATTCAATGACTCTGTCACTTGACACAGTTCCCAACATTAGTAACTGTTTGCACACAAAGAACACCAGCAAGTGCCCACAATAAACTGTGTTCTTCTTGTTCTGAAGCATGGTGGAGGATCTGTGATGGTTAGGTCAATAGAAATATGTTATTTCCACGTTTTGAATCACATCTAAGTAAAGGACTTCTGCTACAGTTTGTGAAATACCTTAAAGTAGCTGGTGTAAAATAATGAAAAATAATAATGAAAGCACAAATATAATATCGGAAACTGATGAAATTTTGGCAGTCTATAGAATATATAACAGGCCATATACAGGGTGTTCAATTTAACTGAAGGCATTGAAATATCTTAGAAACTACACACTGGATCCAAACAATTCATAGTTAAAATTTGTTCATCTTAGAAGGCACATCCAAGGACACCAAGCTTGATCACCCAACCTGCTCCATATATGGGGATGGGAGGCAACTCTGAAACCTTAAATAGGAACCCCAATTTGCTATTACAGTTTCGGATTCTACAGAAAATAATAGATAAGTTTGGTCAAAGCTTTTTTTTTCATTTCACAACAGATGACACTATAATCAAAAAATTCAAAATAGGTAAAAAATCTTATGTTTCAACATGTCATCCAATAACACTTGAATTAGTCACCCACCTCCATGCTGCAAGGGTAGGACAGGCAATTATTTCACAACTTCTGATGAGAAACATCATTCTCAACATTGTATTCCTCTGACAAAATGAAAATGGGACTGCTCCATGGACTACTGTTGCTATGTAGTGAATTACAACTTATTATAACAGGCAATGCAGTCCCATTAAAAGTTATGAAAGAACTTCCTGTCCCACCTCCACAGTGTGGAGGTGAGAGGCTAATACAATTGTCATTGGGTAAAATTTTGGTTATTTTGCTACAAATGTGGGTTAAGATGATCTGGTTATGGAAGTTAATGGTTACTGGTATGTCAATTTATAAGTGTCAAAGGTTAAGATAAGATTTTACCTCTATTAATTCCATTGTTAAACATTTACTGAACTTGTAGGACATAAAACTTACTTGCATCAGATCATGAACTTAGATGCAGGGGTAAAATAATACAAGCCCTACTAGAATATTGTGTGCATATATTCAGCAAGTTTAGGTTGAAATATTCTTCAAGAAAATTAGATTCATATTTTCCACAAATTCTTGAAATTACTGCAATTAGTGCAGTGTCCAGTTCCATACAAATTGTGGTTGTCAATTTTCTTACCCATATACGTTCTATCAACACTCAAAATACTTGAACAGCTACTAAGAATGCTTACTGATTTACACATGTAAATGGAAAGGACTTACTTTGCTGGGTATTGTGGCTGATCTATTGTAGGCACTGTCTTTGTAGCCTTTTTTCTGTTGTGTGTAGTCAGATCAAGTGGGCCTTCTGTACCAGCTACGTCTGCTGCATTGTATGGTCTCCAGACTGGAATACTAAACACACACAATAGTCTTAGGCCCCTTACTTTTTCTTGTGTATATCAATGACCTTCCATCAGTAACATTACGATGCCAACTTTTTTTGTTTTCAGATGATACAAATATTGCAGTAGGTAGTAAATCAATTACAGGCTTAGAAAGGTTTGCTAATGAAATTTTTATGGATAGTAATAAAAGTTTCCTAGCCAGTTCTCTGCCACTAAACCTGGGAAAAACATAGAATTTGAAGTTCTGAACTTGTAAAAGGTTTCCCATATCTAAAATATGATGACAAGCAGGTAGAAGACATTGACAGTGTTAAATTTTTGGATTACATCTTGATAATAAATTTAAATAGGAGGAGCATACCACAGTACTGCTGATGTGCCTAAACTAATCTCTATTTTCAATGGAAATGTTGTCAGATATGGGTGACATAAAAACAAAAAAATCTAGTGTACTATTCTTACTTTCATTCCATAATGTCATACAGGAATATTTTATGGGGTTACTCATCAAGCCAAGCAAAGTTTTTACAAGCCTCAAAACGTGCAATGTGAATTATTTGAGGCATGAACTCAGGAACGTCCTGCAGAGGGCTGTTTAAAGAACTGGGGATACTAACTACTGCTCTCCAATATATTTGTTCCTTCATGGAATTTGTCATTAAAAACATGTATTTTTTTCCAAACCAATAGCTCAGTTTATGGAATCAGTATTAGAAATAACAACAGCTTTCTCAGAGATTGAATGTCATTAACTTTGGTTCAGAAAGGTGTCCACTATTCAGCAGTATACATTTGCATTAACATGCCAGCAGTCGTAGAAAGTTTAACGAATAATAAATTTCAGTTTGAGAAGAGTATAAAGAATTTATTGGTGGCCAACTCCTTCCACTCCATTGTTGAATTTCTTAACAAAAATGACTGATGTGTTTATGTTATTAACCACATAATATGAATAGTGCATGCAATCTGACTTCTTTTCAAATTTTGTGCAGTAATGCAATCATTGTAAACAAGTGCTGTAAAATGTTTTTTATTTTATATTCTTTCTTTGCTGATGCATGGCTACAATGGTCTTAGAATTATCATACACACCTAAGTGTATTGAACATTTAATACCTTGAAACAAGTTTTATATGCTTTTTTTCTGACATGTTCCACATCCCAGAAGATCTCTTCACTATGTACCAATTGGAATGAAAAGTACATCTAATCTAACATCTGAGTTCACTGGCTTTCAGTTGTGCAAGGACTGTTTCACCAAACCTTGACTGTCAGACTTCTGTTTCTGTTGTCATGTACACACTGAATAGTTTTCGTCTAACATGCTTTAGTTGTTTGTTAATTGTCTATAGGCTTTGTGTGCAAACAAACACCATATACACTTTGTAAACAATGCACACTTGTGCAGTGTGAGTAAAACAAACTTGAAAGTTATTTATAGTAAAAATATTGTACCATAAGACTCATATTGTTTTAAAAAGGTAAACCTTTTGTAAACTACAGAAAAGTTAATATGAGTTGTTGATGTCCGTAGCTGTGCCTTTCTTGTTTTGTAGCAAACTGTGCTCTATTATGACATTATATTTTGTCTTCTGTCCATCAATTTCCATAGACGAATATCTATGAGAAGTGGATTTCAACTCCACAGTTATCTACTTTAATTTTGTTTCACCATTCAGTCCAATTCCTTCATTATATACCAGTCCATATATTCCTCTACATTTGTACCCTTCTAAGCTGTCACAAAGCTTACAGTGTGTCTTACATAATACTTCAGTACTGGTTTACCAATGTGCAGTCCCATTTTCAGATGCAGAATATGCAGAACCACTATTAAAACGCATTAAAAAAACACACATTTCACTGATTTTACTGTTTTAATCACTACATTATACATATGTGTGAGGGTGGAATATTTATTATGACTTGTATCCAAACTCATAGGCTTGGAAAGTTAATATTAAGATATCAACTAATTACAATATTTTTCCTTTGTTGTCTACCACAGGAGTCTGTTGAGAATTTTGCTTAAGCAATTGAGGTGAACACAAAAACATCCTGAAGGGGTTGCCACATTCTCTTCTTACAAAATTTTGTGCCTCTACCTTTAATCTGACTTGATATACAGAAAAACAGCATAAAAAATACTGAACACAAACTTTTGTTTCATTTGTAATGACCTACACTTTGTTAGTATGTAAATATCTAACCTACCCTTATAATGGTTTGTGATTTCTGTTGATAAATTCAGCTGAAAACGTTCATAAGAAGAAACTGTTTCCATCATCATTGACAAAGTTCTCTATTTACAGTCAACCAACATCTATGGAAATCCATTGACTACTAAATTACTGATGATAGTTCACAGTACTGTTTTCAGAATAAAGAGAGAACTCAGTTATGATGTGTGGATTATATTTTGATGCATACAGTTCATGCAGCTCAATAAAGAATTGGATATTTTCTGTTCAGTTTTGTATAGGTCTGAGAAAATACTTACCCTCCTCCCATTTGTTTCTCAGCATACTCTGTTGATGGGCGAATGACTGGTGTGCCACAGAATGTTGACATCACTGCACTTGTTGCTCTACATTCCAAATTCCTGAAAGCAAGATGAAATGGTCAACAGTGAGCTTTACAATATATTGCCACTTTGTCACTACAAACTGGGAATGCTGTAGAACTACTGAAGACATAAGTTTGTTTGCATTATGTTCGTATTTGTTCAACATTTTGGTTAAATACTTTGCATCCTCAGGATGTCTGTTTTGCCAGCCACCAATGATAACAGCCAAAATCACCTTTTTTCTGGATAAATAAAACTCTGAAGCCTTCCACTGGTCATGTAGAGTCAACTGGTCCTATGTAAATGTACAACAAAACGTAATAGCACCAAATTTATTGTTTCGAGTATAAATCTCATGATATCATATCAAGAATAATATATATCCTGGTTAAAGAATTATTTTGTGGAATTTATTGCCTAGGTTATCTGCAATGTTTTGATATTGTCCTTTCTTTTACAGAAGTGCTGCAACATCTATAAAGCTGTGTGAAGTCACCTGTATATCTTGTGATCATTGTGGTATTTCGTTCTTCTTCTTACCTTATGCGGGAGTTTACAGATCTCTACTAAGAGCGCCTTGTTAACACCTGCTAAGTTGGCAGATTCATAATTCAGTCACTAAAACTCCTAGGTTTCATATACTTTGACAGACTCTAGTCTGAACACATGTGTCAAATGAATGAGAAACTTTTACATCCTAAACACAATATGGGAAGAAAACAGTTTGTAATACCAGTGGGAGGGAAATGGTTCGGATTTTCATGTTTAAAGGAGATACATGGCTGCAAGAGACAATATAGTTTAAAATCTCTCTGGAGACTAAGGTCCATTTATATACAGAGAGTGTCAGTGGGAAGGTACAAAATAGATTGCCTTCTCACAATTTGGGAACATGATGCAGGTTCTGGGATGGTTAGGCAAAAAAGTAAAGTCTTCTACGTGTCTTGGATCATTATGTCCACTGGGCAACCTCACTGCCAGTGGTTTCAGAAAAAAAATGGTTCCCTCAGCACATATAAAGTAAGACTAAAGAACAGCCTTTAGCAGTTACAGAGACAAATCCTAGCCCAGCATCCAAAGAAAATGTGTAAGGATGTCTAATGAATTTGTTTGCACACTGTTTTCAACACTAATAGCAGTTTACACAAGATAACAACAGTAAGTGTTCACCTTATAGGCTGCCATCACTAAATTATGGTGAGCAGGATGAGTCTGATCTGTCAGTGACATGCTAACATTTATTAAATCTCAAATATTAGTATAGTTAATATCAAGAATATCAAGAGCACATCTACAAGTTCCTGTTTTGAAGGCATGAGCACTTCCCAATCACAACTCAACAGGTACAGAAGAGAACCCATCAACAAAGCCAAAGTTTGAGACCACTAATCACAGCAACAACCTATAGAATATTTCATTTAATGTCCATAGCGAATATGAGTTGACATTAATATTAGGAGGCTGGTGAGTACATCACACCAGCATAGCAAAAAACTTATGGTTTCTGTTAAATTTTTGTGTCATATGTTGATGCCAGTGGATGCATGTCCTAGTAACGTGAAGCAGGCTGATGGAGCCATGGTGGTGTTATGGCCTGAGGGTGCCCTCTGGTTGTTAGTTATCTCCAGGTTTTGTGGCATCTGTGATACAACATCATTATTAATAATATTTCCTGGCATCAAAACCCACCCCAATGGAAAGCAAATAGGCCTAGATGTATCTTGAGTGACTGTGACTCTGGCAGATTAATAATGTGCTAAGTATGTTGGTGTTCAATGTTGGGGCATTGTTCTGCCTCTCTTTGTCTATAGGCATGAAGTTATCAGGGTAGTTAGACCGATAGTTGGTAGGATTTGCCAATAGACCATTCTTCCAAGGGCCTCCGGAAAATAGTCTTTCTGGAAAATCCTATTTTAGTTGAAGGTGCCACCTGTATGGGGTGCTGTCTCTGGTTGTGGTGAAGCAGTTGGTCCAGTATCACTTATCATCTGTGATGTCCGGTGAAATTTTTCATGGGATATTATTTGATGGTCTTGTTGTTCTCCATTTGTTAGAGGTTAGTTGGTAAGACCACCATGAACAGAGATAGTTTCGGTGGTGCCACGGAGAACTCTCCCTGGTGGTTGCAGTGAACATCATCTGGCCATGGGTGGTCTCTACTACTGCCAGAAGCAAGGTGTTTGGGTGCAGGATGGAGGTAGCTGAATGTAGAGGAGGTGTAGTAACATTTATGGTTGTCCACCATGAAATATCTGTGCTGGGCTTTTCAGTTTATTTGTGTTGTCTGGTATGTAAATAGGCTCACTTCAAGTGTGAGAATGTTAGTTAGGCTTCATATTATATGATCTGTAGTGACTGACAGCATGTGGTCCAGATGAGTGTGCCACTAAGGATGGCTAGACATTGGTAATAATTCAGATTTCCTCAGACATACCAGCTGGAAGTGAGCATACTTATAGCATGTACACACAGTACTTTCTGTGGCTCTTGTACTTGTACATTTGGGGACTTAAGCATATTGCCTAGCCAGCTGTTACTCCTGTGTCCACTTCCAATGTCCTCTGTGCAGCAGTGATAAGATGCGCTCCTGCATTTGCTTTGGAATAACTACCTAACATTCTTCTGGATTTAGTGAAACTATCAACATTCCATTAGCTAATGATAGTTGATGTTGCTGCACAAGTTGTGCTGCAACCTCAGGTAAATGTTTGAGTCACATGTGTTACACTCTTTGAGTCACTGCCGCTAGGATGAGATCCTTGTTAGTCACTAGAGCTGCTTTTGCGTCCTACAGGAGGTTTGAATAGAGCATTAGGAGTGGTACCATGGATGACAAGCTTATAAAAAAATCTTACAAATTGTATGCTTCTAAAAATGCAGCCTACTTTGTCATTGCTCAGGTGTCTGATTTGGTGTCATATTACATGGGCCAAATATTGTCTGATTTGGTATCATATTACAGGCACCAAATATAGCTATTAATGCTCTATTATGGGGTCCATTACATGGAGAAACCTTTTATCATATAATGGAACTTCAGGTTTGTATATACTATTCCAATGGCTCTGTACCTAAATGCAGTTACATTATGCTGCATTGAGTGAATTAGAGTCAAATACAATTGAAGCACTCAAGGCTAGATAATGGTAAGCCACACACTCAGTGAGATTAAGATTTCTGTGTTTTTCATATCTGCTAGAAGATGGAAAGCCACTGGCAGAGCATGATTTGATGAGACTAAGAGACAAAGTACATCTTTTTTTTTTTTTTTGCTTTAGTATGGTAATTCACAGCCAAGATGATGACTCACAAAAGAAACAGTCTGACCTGTCCATATAAAAAAATGTACTGAGGACCGATACAGAAGCCGACTGTTTTGACAGTAAATCCTCTTGCAATGACAGTGTTGTAGATGTAGATTACTGACCAAATCCATGTGTCCATGTGATTATAAGTAATCAGTAACAAAATTTAATTATGTGGCATTCAATACTGAAGCATGTGGCAATGTAGCTTACCCTGACAGTGCAGAAAACTCTTAATACTATGAAATTAATGGAATTGTGAACTATGGGACAATTTCTAAGATATTTATCTGGAGCCTATTAACTATGAACAATTTTTATACTTGTGATGAACATCAGTAGGTGCCTGGTACAGGGGTTATTGTGACTTGCCATTAATTAGCTGTTAAACTATTGTATTGTTCTAGCAGTGCCACTGTGTAGCTGTTAAATTACAGTATTGTTCAGTGTAGATTCATAGGTTCAATCTCTTCATAATTTTTGCATTTTTTCCTTCCACAAGGAGGCAGACTCAACACTTGTTGTTAGAGAGGTAGCCATCTCCTCTGCTAAGGATGGAAGGTGTTGATGGCAGCAGTGGACATCTGAATTGAGAGAAGGGCTACTGACCACAATCAAAGAGTATTAACAAATGTTATCACTTTACTTAATTAACACTATTTATTACTATTATTATTGAGGAGAGCCAGCACAAATAATACTGTATAAATATTATTATTTTTAACACAATTTTTTCATAAACATGTTGTAATACGAATGTTATTTTTTTTCAAGAGTCAGGTTTACACAATGATGCAACAAAATGGAAATTAGCTGCCAAGGAAATTCGACATCCATGTTCCTGCCATCAGAAATGGATGATGAAGACAAGAGAAGCAGATTCCACAATATTACATGGAATCTGGGACTTAGAGGATGTTGATGGACAAAACAACTACTTCTTTTTGTGTATCTCAAATGGCACCTCCAAACCACTCCTACCTGAAAAAAATGGAAAAAGGATCAGTCTTCTTAAAAGATCACAACTATCTGCTCTGTTAAGATGCAAGGTGAAGTCATCAAAATCTGTAAGAAAGCATTTCTCTCCATTCACAGGTTACACAAATCGAGAAGAAGAGTGGCAAACATTGTAAAATGAGTTAATAGTGGTAAATAGTTTGTAAAGACAGATCAGAGGTGGCACCATAAAAATCATCAGAAATGTCCATATAAAGTGGTAGAAGGTGTTCACAAGCATATTCAAAGCATTCTGACCTCCTGAAATCACTATAGCAGGCACACGAATCCCAGAAAGGTTTATCTGGAGTGGGAGATGACAATCAGTTCTTTATACTGGGATCATTATCTACCCTACTATGAGGGACAAAAATGCCCATGTTACAGAGGATAAGTACAGACAGATTTGCTGTAAAGAATACAACACAGGCTTCAAGATGCCCCTTCACCCGTAAACCACACTAGGAGCTCAATACTGAGACAAAATCCCATAACCCACCTGACAAACAAAAAAAGCTGATGAGAACTACATCACTGCAAAGCAGAAGTAATGCAGGCAGATATCATCAGAGCCAAAGCTGATTTCAATATCATGATTACCTCAACTGACTTGTAGCAGGTCCTCCCTGTTCCAAAACTTACTGCTTTTTACAGACAAAAACTACAGATGTACAACATGTGTAAATGTGACTGTGAAGCAGGCACAGGACACATGTACATGTGGACTGAGGATGTCGCAAAACTAGCAGTGAAATGATATGTAAACATATATTTATGTTCCTACAGACAAATAGCAGTGCTTCCTATTCAGGTAACTGTGCTGGACAAAATGAGAATTTGACTCTTATGTGCAAGTCGTCATCAGTAGTATGCAAAGACATATTTGAAGAGACTGAAAAGAGATTGTGATTCCTGGTCACACATAACTCCTGTCAGATAGTAGTCAAGAAATACTGAACGCAACACATGAGCCGGGATTTCATGCCCACTGAGTGGTTAGATATTGTCAAGAAAAACAAAGCAGAAAACAAATTAGCCATGACAGTTATGAAACATGATGATTTTCTAGAGTTCAGCAAAATGCCTCATCAGCACATAACAAAAAGAAATACAGCAAAGGATAGACAGCATATTATAGTAACTAATCAGAAGTTACAGTATTCATATTTTTGGTCCCAAATCCTGATTCAATTTTCCTGAAACACACTGTTCAACTAGGCCTCCATGACATTAATGTTGAGAAGTGTGGCTGTCCAACACAGATATCACAGATTATGACCAGATTATTGTAGGCCTGTTACTATACAGCATAAGAAATTGTCTCACATCATGGACCTGCTCCCCTATATACCAGCAGTGCATCACAGATATTATTTATCCCTGACTCAGTGCAAAGCCACAGAACAGGTTAATGAATCCACATTAACGGATGGCAGTATCTCTCACTACACTGAATTTTTATCGATGGAGCTAAATGTTGGCACTATAAATTTGGTGAGGCACAATCACAAGCCAGAGAATTGTTTGTATTTCTTATACTTAATATTGTTTTTCATTACATGCAGTAGTTAAAAATGTTTTATTTAATGTGAGAAGAACACTGTAACATATGTAGAATCTTATTATACAAGAAACACACCTGTTATGCCCATTACCTGATTTATGAATTTTATGAATTTTTGAATGACTGTCCTGCAAAATTAACTCAATGTGGCTTATCATTATCTTGCCCTGAGTGCCTTAATTCATTGTATGGAACTATGTGGACTGGTGTGAAACAGCTGTGCATGTTCCATATTGATTTGCACCTCCTTATACTGCCATGAGCTTCCCAAATATGTAGTTTGCCAAATAGAGAGCCAAGCAGAACTTGCTCATGACTGTTGGGAAAGCTTGCTTCTTTGAACATGACCATCCAAATTGTATGGTTTATGTATTGCTGAATTAAGAGGCCTCAATCTGTTCACAGCTCTGGAGATAAAGTTTGCCTTTCTTAAGAATGTAATGTTGGTGAGGCAAGGAATGTCATCAATTGCTGGTAAGTGTTGTCTAGATGCTGCAATGCTAATTTCAATAAACACGTACCTTAAATATGTTATTTATTTTACTACGGGCGGCACTTTATTCATGCATACTGGAGGCAGGAAAGGACTATGCTGCCAGCTATTTGAAATATTACTAAAGCACTTGTGATGATATGACCAGAAGGGTGTGTTGGTGCCTTATCTAATGGTGAATGTAAATATATAATGATGAGATCCAAGTTTTAAAAATATGTCCTTCTTGCAAATATTGACCGAAACTCTTCTGAACTCTTCTGTGTTTATATTACTGATTAAGAATATATAGTTGCCTTACAATCTCAACAAATGATTGCAGATCCCTTGGGTCACTGTCTTATCTACTATCACTGTGACTTAACTGTCATCATTTATGTGTTCTACTTAAGTATCTAATTATTGCTTAATTTCATCCTTGAGCATGAGCAGTATGCTATCTGTCTTCTCCGTACAATTCCAATACTGTCATATGTGTCCACTAAGATGGGGGCAAGGACAGAAATGAGGGACACTTATTTCATCGCCTCCCCCACATGTGGAATACAGATTTTTAATTCACTACTGAATTCTCAGAAATTCCATGATTACACTAAAACTCTCACTTAGCCCATTGTAACACTGTGTGGCTGGTCACAGGGGGACAATACCACAGCTTTAGCAATTGCTGAATAACTTATTGGATGTCACTATGTCACAATTTCAAATTGTCAGCTTAAAAAGTATACCCCTTCCATACTAATTATAATAATACGGAGAGATTTACTTTGAAGATAGTTGTGAAATCATGCCTATCTTTTAAGCATAAAAGTAATCTACCTGGAATAAATATTGAGCAAGTAATAAGATTTGTGTGTGTGTGTGTGTGTGTGTGTGTGTGTGTGTGTGTGTGTGTGTGTGTGTGTGTGTGTGTCACCCATAAATTTAGTTTTTGTAGTACATCGTGTCTTGAAACTGACCAACTAGTTTATATCAAAAAGGAAATTTTAGAGTCTTGTCCCCATTCCTCTATGGATAACTTTACGCAGATGCCCATCCACAAATACTGATTTTTGGTTTCACTTAATATAGTATTCAAAACTGGCAGCACATACAATGCCTGGTACGAAAGGTGTGGGGAATTCACTGCATGAGCCATCTGAGGTTTCAAAAGGTATATTCTGTGAAATAAGGCCTAATGTCCATCAGACATCAATATGAAACTCATAGCTATTCATATGCTCCAAGGATGCAACAGATGTGAGACTTGAGACACCGCCTCAAATGGTACAATGATCACAACGTAGAGGCATAAGGCTTCAATCCAGTCACTCAGTGACCTCACAGGTGTGGCAGTGAAAGATACCAGAAGTAAAGGTGAAGTCTTACATTGCATAGTTAAGAACTCATTCAAACAAACATACTGTCATTTGATCATCACATGACATATGGTAGTGAGGGCTGATTCAGGGAAGGGGACCAAACAGTGAGGTCATCAGTCCTTTGATATACAAATGATATACTAATAAGCATCCCTGGTGTAGGGAAATAACTGAAAGAGTTGAAAGCAAATATGTTGCAGGTCCTGATGGAATTACAATTTGGTTCAACAAAGTGTACTCTACAGCACTGGCTCCTTAGTTAGCTTGCATTTTTTGTGACTCTCTCATCCAGCACAAAGTCCCAAATAACTGGAAAAAATTGCAGGTGGTTAATAGAACAGACCAGACCAGCAAAATTACAGACAAATATCCTTAATATGTCTGCTGCAGAATCCTTAACACATTCTCAGTTTGAATATAATTAATTCCCCTGGGAGAGGAAAGCTTCTGTCAAAAAATCAATATAGTTTTAGAAAGCGTCACTCGTGTGAAACTCAGCTTTCTCTTTTCTCATATGGAATCCTGTCACCTATGGAGGAAGGGCAAGAGGTGGATTTCACACTCCTAGATTTCCATAAAGCATCTGACACAGTGCCACTCTGCCAACTGTTCATGAAGGTACAAGCATATGGACTAGGTTCCCAGGTATGTGAGTGGCCTGATTGACTCCTTAAGTAACAGAATTAAGTACTTTGCCATCAACGGCAATTGTTCAAGCCAAGGGTATTGTCAGATGTGCCCCCAAGGAAGTGTCATGGGACTGCTGTTATATTCTATATACATAAAAGATCTGTTGGACAAGGTAAGCAGCAATCTGTGGCTGTTTGCTAATGATGCTGTGGTGTATGGGAAGGTGTCATCTTTGAGTGACTGTAGGAGGATACAAGATGACTTAGACTAAATTTCTAGTTGATGTTATGAATGGCACCTAGCATTAAATACAGAAGAATGTAAATTAATGCAGATGAGTAGGAAAAACAAACCCATAGTTTTAGAGTACAGTATTCATAGTGTGCGTCTTGACACTGTCACATTGATTAAACGACTAGGCATAACACTGCAAACCAATATGAAAGGGAATGAGTATGTAAGGATTGTAGTAGGAAAGGCAAATGGTTGACTTCAGTTTACTGGGAGAATTTCAGAAAAGTGTGGTTCTTCTGTAAAGGCGACTGCATACAGGGCAGTAGTGCAACCAATTGGTGGGTACTGTTTGAGTGTTTGGGGTCTGCACCGGGTCATATTAAAGGAAGACATCAAAGCAGTTCAGAGGCAGGCTACTAGGCTTGTTACCATTAGGTCTGAACAACACACAAATTTTAAGGAGATGCTTTGGGAACTCAAACTGATATCACTGAAGGGAATTTCACATTCTTTTCAAGGAACACTATTGAGAAAATTTAGAGAACCATCACTGGAGGTTGAATGCAGGATGATTCTGCTGATACTAATGTACATATTGTGTAAGAACAATGAAGATGAGAGTAGAGGGGAACAGGAAAGGAAATGACTAGTAGTGGTACATAGTATCCTCCAACATACTGTGGCTTGTGGAGTACGTATGTAGGTGTAGATTTATATGTAGAATGTGTTTAAACTACTTTCTCTAATACAATAGGTTTATCAAAGCACACACATATCAATGCTGCAATGTAGACAGAGAGACAACAGAAATTAAAAATACACAAAAACAACTTTAACAGAAAAGAAGAAGGATTTGACAAGTTGTGAGACTTAGATAAATAAAGACAACCATATCAACTCATCCAGTGTACAAGCTCCAGAACAAATGTCACCACAACTTTGTGATCTTAAGCAATTCAGATGCTTAAGTCCTTCATAGCTCCAGATCAATTATACACTCCTGGAAATTGAAATAAGAACACCGTGAATTCATTGTCCCAGGAAGGGGAAACTTTATTGACACATTCCTGGGGTCAGATACATCACATGATCACACTGACAGAACCACAGGCACATAGACACAGGCAACAGAGCATGCACAATGTCGGCACTAGTACAGTGTATATCCACCTTTCGCAGCAATGCAGGCTGCTATTCTCCCATGGAGACGATCGTAGAGATGCTGGATGTAGTCCTGTGGAACGGCTTGCCATGCCATTTCCACCTGGCGCCTCAGTTGGACCAGCGTTCGTGCTGGACGTGCAGACCGCGTGAGACGATGCTTCATCCAGTCCCAAACATGCTCAATGGGGGACAGATCCGGAGATCTTGCTGGCCAGGGTAGTTGACTTACACCTTCTAGAGCACGTTGGGTGGCACGGGATACATGCGGACGTGCATTGTCCTGTTGGAACAGTAAGTTCCCTTGCCGGTCTAGGAATGGTAGAACGATGGGTTCGATGACGGTTTGGATGTACCGTGCACTATTCAGTGTCCCCTCGACGATCACCAGTGGTGTACGGCCAGTGTAGGAGATCGCTCCCCACACCATGATGCCGGGTGTTGGCCCTGTGTGCCTCGCTCGTATGCAGTCCTGATTGTGGCGCTCACCTGCACGGCGCCAAACACGCATACGACCATCAATGGCACCAAGGCAGAAGCGACTCTCATCGCTGAAGACGACACGTCTCCATTCGTCCCTCCATTCACGCCTGTCGCGACACCACTGGAGGCGGGCTGCATGATGTTGGGGCGTGAGCGGAAGACGGCCTAACGGTGTGCGGGACCGTAGCCCAGCTTCATGGAGACGGTTGCGAATGGTCCTCGCCGATACCCCAGGAGCAACAGTGTCCCTAATTTGCTGGGAAGTGGCGGTGCGGTCCCCTACGGCACTGCGTAGGATCCTACGGTCTTGGCGTGCATCCGTGCATCGCTGCGGTCCGGTCCCAGGTCGACGGGCACGTGCACCTTCCGCCGACCACTGGCGACAACATCGATGTACTGTGGAGACCTCACGCCCCACGTGTTGAGCAATTCGGCGGTACGTCCACCCGGCCTCCCGCATGCCCACTATACGCCCTCGCTCAAAGTCCGTCAACTGCACATACGGTTCACGTCCACGCTGTCGTGGCATGCTACCAGTGTTAAAGACTGCGATGGAGCTCTGTATGCCACGGCAAACTGGCTGACACTGACGGCGGCGGTGCACAAATGCTGCGCAGCTAGCGCCATTCGACGGCCAACACCGCGGTTCCTGGTGTGTCCGCTGTGCCGTGCGTGTGATCATTGCTTGTACAGCCCTCTCGCAGTGTCCGGAGCAAGTATGGTGGGTCTGACACACCGGTGTCAATG
This sequence comes from Schistocerca americana, assembly GCF_021461395.2. Taxonomy (NCBI): domain Eukaryota; kingdom Metazoa; phylum Arthropoda; class Insecta; order Orthoptera; family Acrididae; genus Schistocerca; species Schistocerca americana. The sequence continues at coordinate 333,004,856 of NC_060130.1, read as the reverse complement.
TGTTCTTTTTTCCATTTCCAGGAGTGTAGCTTGGATAAATATCCAATATGGCGGCAAATAGTAATGGTAAAGTTATTAGCTTACGTAAAAACTCGTGTTTTGACGCGGAAAAGTGTAAAAAATGCGGAAAAGTACTGAAAACCGGAATCACGTGCAAGGAATGTAATAACTCGTATCATTTTCGATGTGCAAAAGTGGACTCATCTGTGAAAGAAAATAATGAATTAATAACATGCTGGAACTGTAGTCAGTGCTGCGTTCAGAACTCAGATAATTATCATAAAGCAAAAATTTGTGACTGTAGGTGTGAATTATCTGTTCTAGTCGGCGATATGGTAAGTGAAATCCAGAGCCTATAGGCTGAAGTTACTCTCTTAAATAAGAAGGTGAGTGAATTTGAACAGCGCCTGATGAACGACTGCAGGCCAAAACTAAAAACCAAGGAAAGCTTTCATGCCGTCAATACTCAAAACAGGTTTCAAATTCTCGAAGAAATAGTGGAAGAAGAACAAGTTCAGTCCGTGCAAACTAGAAGAAATCCTTCAAGCAGCAAAAAAACTGTCAGTGATAAGTTCAGAAAACACGAAGTCCCAAACTCGTGTGCAGAACGTGAAACTGAACGTAAACAAACCGTCCAAGGAAGTGGAATCTGTGAAATTACATGCAAGAAATCCTCCCTAGAGAAAAACAGAAGAAACGACGACAATCAGAAACACAAGCAGGGCCGGATTCTATTATATGGAGACAGCCATGGACGTGAAATAGCGCAAAACATCGCAAACATGCAAGACAACTTTGCAGCTGTAGGCCACATCCAGCCTGGAGCCCCTCTTTCTGCTGTGGTGAAGCCGTGCATGCAGGAGTGTGACTCCTTCTCATCCAATGACTGTGTCGTTATTATGGGAGGTTCATTTGATGTAGCAAGAAATCAAGCAAATGATGCAATTAGACATATGAAAATGGTACTGGGTAAGTTAAATGACACTAAAACAGTTGTTGTCAACATTCCACAGAGGCATGATCTTATGAAACAGTCTATTGTGAACTGGGAAGTTCATAAAACAAATGACAGGATTAAAGATCTATGTAGTAAATTTCAGAATGTGTCTCTAGTAGATGTCACCTATCTAGAAAGGGAGCTGCACACATCTCATGGTCTGCACATGAACAAAAGAGGCAAAAAGATCATTAGTAGCAAAATTATTGAGGAAGTCAGGCGACATTGTTCACGAAGTGATGAAAAGATGTCCATTGCCATGGGGTGGTACAACCCACCTCAACAAAATGTGCCACAACACCAGCCACCGCTGGCAAGCCAGGGAAACTTGTGAAGACTGATGGCCTCATTGCTAGTCCAAAATTATCCTCTAAGGTCCAGCAGGCAAAACTCAGCCTTAAAATCATACACCAGAATCTTGGTAGTCTTAGAAATAAGCATAATGATCTAGATGTAATTTCACAGATTGACAAACCAGATATATTAGTTGTAACTGAACATTGGTACAATGAAGCTCTGATTAGCATTAGTCAACCACTGTGTATGAAATTCTGCACAGCCTTCAGTAGAAAAGACAAGACTGGGGGAGGTGTAGCAATTTTCATTGTAAGTGAAAGTAATTTTAATGTTATTGATGTGAGTGCCTTCTCCTTGGAAGGAGTCTCAGAATTTGCTGCAATAAACCTGAAATGGGGTAGAGATAACATAACAGTTTTCAGTGTTTACAGGCCACCTGCAGCAAATACAGATATCTTTTTTGTAAATCTTTCTGACTTGCTTGTATACATAGACACAACATTTTCTGAGCCAAATGGTCATGTAAATATTATAGTTACTGTGGATATAAGTATAGATTTACTAACAAATGATGTCAGCACCAAAAAGTTACATCGTCTGTGTGATGAATTTAACCTGACCCCACTCATTCAGGAACCCACTAGAGAAATTGGCAATAGTAAAACATGTCTTGACAACATAATAACAAACATGACCCACCTATCCCACAGTGCATCAGTTTTAAAACTAGCCATCTCAGATCACCATGCAGCACAGCTTAAATTGGAATGCCATGACGCCCCCACTGTCACCACAAAGCAACAGTTTGTAACTAAAAGAATAATGTATAATGACAACATAAATAGACTAAACTGGATGCTAGCACAAATAAAATGGTTTGAAAATAATAGCTTTTCATATGATAACTTTGCTGCTGACTTCTATTACTGCTTTGATACCACATGCCCAGTTGTAATCACAAAAATGAAACAAACAAAAAATATAAACAAAAATATTTGGGTAAATAGTAATGTCACTGAAGTGAGGGAAAAATTAAAACTACTCCACAGTGCAATTCTGAATAATAGAGAGATTCCTGAGCTAAAGGAAGCCTTCAAAATATATCAAGCACACTATAAGGACTTACTTACACAGACCAGGAGCAACTATGTTGCAAATAAGCTTAAAACTCACACAACATAACTACTGGCATCTGGGCAGTCATAAACAGTTTTAGAACCGGCAATGACAAATCCTGTATGGACTTTACTATTAACCACAATGGCATGCTCATAAAAGACCAAGTGGAAATTGCAAATATTTTTAATGAATATTTTTCTTCCGTAGGGGAAGCCATAAATGACAAACATAAAAACATGCACTACAGTTTTAAAGGTAATACATGTGAGCATAATATATATCTAGCCCCCACAAACTGTGCAGAAATAATGGGCATCATTAGCTCTCTAAAACCCTCTAATTCAGTTGGGCATGATGGCCTAAACACTAATTTTTTAAAAGCCTGTAGCCAAAATGTCTCTGTACCTCTGTCTGCAGCAGTCAACAATATAATAGAATCAGGCACCTTTCCAGATAGACTAAAAATAGCACAGGTAACACCCATTTTTAAGAAAGGTGACAACAACAAAATAGAAAACTACAGACCAGTCTCAATCCTTCCTGTCTTTTCCACAATAGTTGAGAAAGTTATATACAACAGGATTATAAACTTTCTTAACAAACACAACCTATGTTCGAAAATCAAAATGGATTCGTAAAAGGTAAATCAACTAGCACTGCAGCTGCTCAACTTATTGTAAGAGGTGTTAGGGGGTATTGAAAGCAAGGAACATGTGGCAGGTGTATACCTAGACCTGGAAAAAGCCTTTGATTGTGTGAACGTTGACATCCTATTAGACAAGCTATGGAACATGGGCATTAGAGGTGGTGCTTATGACCTAATAAAGTGTTATATGAGCAATAGAAAGCAGTTTGTTCTACTTAAAATGGAAAGTGGTGTCTACAAATCAGAGATCACTTGCATAAAATATGGGGTGCCCCAGGGCTCGGTATTGGGCCCCCTTCTGTTCTTGATCTATGTAAATGATATTAAATACTGTACTATAAATTCAAAAATTGTTCTGTATGCCGATGACACGGCCATTGGATGTAAAAAGGAATCATGTAATGAACTAGAGGCCGAGTGTAATAATGTGACAAAAGAAATTGTTCAGCTTTTTAATGAAAGACACTTAAATGTAAGCACCAGTAAAACATGTTTGATGGCGTTTAACAAAAGTAGTTTGAATAATGAAATTAAATTATACATGGGCAACGAATTGGTAAAGAAAGAGTCTAGTGTAAAATTCCTTGGCGTAACAATCCAAAGCAACCTGAAATGGGACACACATATTGACTCTCTAGCAACTAAGTTGTCAAAAAATATATTTGCAATCAGTACTATTAGCAAGTTCTGTAGAGACACCGTAGTCCTAAAGACTGCATACCATGCTCTTTTCTCCTCTCACTTGAACTACGGTATTGAAATTTGGGGGGCAACAACCAAAGCTAATCTAGATAAGCTACTCATTCTTCAAAAAAGGGGTGTAAGAATTATCTGTGGAGCAAAATATAGGGAATCTTGTCGCAACTTGTTTCCAAAAACAGAGGTGTTAACTGTTATAAACACATACATTCTAAAAGCCATATTGCTTGTGAAAAGACTGCACCCAAACACTTATTCAGATTTCCACCAGTACAATACTAGAAATAAAGAAAGATTTTACATTGGCAGCCACAGAACTGCACTTTACGAAAAGGGGCCTAAGTATGCAGGTATAAAATTAGCTAATGCACTGCCTAGAGCAGTCATGGCTCTTCCTACAATTAAACTGAAACATCAGCTTAAGAAATTTTTAGTAAAACACCCTTTCTACACATTAGAAGAGTACCATACTTATATGAAGAACAACAAATGCTTTGTGAAATTATGTGAACAGAAATAAGTAAACATCTTATTGTAATTTTGTTGTAAATTAATGACGTATTCAGAAGAATGTGTCTTGTGTATTGTACAAATAACTTTAATCATTACTGTTTCTTTGTACATGTGCAGTGTACCATTCGATGTTGAATAAAGCTATTATTATTATTATTATTTCTTTCTTGTCTCAGATGTTATGTCTGGTTAAAAATGGAAGGTGACGTGGACCTTGATCAAGCGTGACTTCCTTTTAACTGTACGGTATATGTTACATTGCATTTAGGAACTTTCGGGTAATTGAACAAGTGTCAATAATTACAGATTTCTGTAGTTGTATATATAAGTTTGGATGTAGCTGTATTGCCTTGATGTAATAGTGGATATTGTGTGGTATGACTCCTGTAGTTGATAGTATATTTGGTATAATGTCAACTTTATCCTGATGCCACATGTCCTTGACTTCTTCAGCCCATTGGATGGATTTTTCAATTTTTTCTCCTGTTTTCTTTTGTATATTTGTTGTATTGGGTATGGATATTTCGATTAGTTGTGTTAATTTCTTCTTTTTATTGGTGAGTATGATGTCAGGTTTGATATGTGGTGTTGTTTTATCTGTTATAATGGTTCTGTTCCAGTATAATTTGTATTCATCGTTCTCAGTACATTTTGTGGGGCATACTTGTATGTGGGAACATGTTGTTTTATAAGTTTATGTTGTAAGGCAAGCTGTTGATGTATTATTTTTGCTACATTGTCATGTCTTCTGGGGTATCCTGTATTTGCTAGTATTGTACATCCGCTTGTGATGTGATCTACTGTTTCTGTTTCTTGTTTGCAAAGTCTGCATTTATCTGTTGTGGTACTGGGATCTTTAATAATATGTTTGCTGTAATATCTGGTGTTTATTGTTTGATCCTGTATTGCAATCATGAATCCTTCCGCCTCACTGTATATATTGCCTTTTCTTAGCCATGTGTTGGATGCGTCTTGATCGAAGTGTGGCTGTGTTAGATGATACGGGTGCTTGCCATGTAGTGTTTTCTTTTTCCGATTTACTTTCTTCCTATCTGTTGATGTTATGTGATCTAAAGGGTTGTAGAAGCGGTTATGAAATTGCAGTGGTGTAGCCGATGTATTTCTATGAGTGATTGCTTTGTGTATTTTGCTAGTTTCTGCTCGTTCTATAGAGAATTTTCCTAAATTGTCTACCTGTCCATAATGTAGGTTTTTTATGTCAATAAATCCCCTTCCTCCTGCCTTTCTGCTTAATGTGGATCTTTCAGTTGCTGAATGTATGTGATGTATTCTATATTTGTGGCATTGTGATCGTGTAAGTGTATTGAGTGCTTCTAGGTCTGTGTTACTCCATTTCACTAATCCAAATGAGTAGGTCAATATTGGTATAGCATAAGTATTCATAGCTTTTGTCTTATTTCTTGCTGTCAATTCTGTTTTCAGTACTTTTGTTAGTCTTTGTCTATATTTTTCTTTTAGTTCTTCTTTAATATTTGTATTATCTATTCCTATGTTTTGTCTGTATCCTAGATATTTATAGGCATCTGTTTTTTCCATCGCTTCTATGCAGTCGCTGTGGTTATCCAATATGTAATCTTCTTGTTTAGTGTGTTTTCCCTTGACTATGCTATTTTTCTTACATTTGTTTGTTCCAAAAGCCATATTTTTATCATTGCTGAATACTTCTGTTATCTTTAGTAATTGGTTGAGTTGTTGATTTGTTGCTGCCAGTAGTTTTAGATCATCCATGTATAGCAGATGTGTGATTTTGTGTGGGTATGTTCCAGTTATATTGTATCTATAATTTGTATTATTTAGCATGTTGGATAGTGGGTTCAGAGCAAGGCAGAACCAGAAATGACTTAATGAGTCTCCTCGGTATATTCCATGCTTAATCTGTATTGGCTGTGATGTGATATTATTTGAATTTGTTTGGATATTAAGTGTGGTTTTCCAATTTTTCATTACTATGTTTAGGAACCGTATCAATTTAGGATCTACTTTGTATATTTCCAATATTTGTAGTAACCATGAGTGGGGTACACTATCAAAAGCTTTTTGGTAATCAGTGTATGCATAGTGTAGAGACCTTTGTTTAGTTTTAGCTTGATATGTCACCTCTGCATCTATTATCAGTTGCTCTTTACATCCTCGTGCTCCTTTGCAACAGCCTTTTTGTTCTTCATTTATAATTTTGTTCTGTGTTGTATGTGTCATTAATTTCTGTGTAATGACTGAAGATAATATTTTGCATATTGTTAGTAGGCATGTTATGGGGCGATATTTAGCTGGGTATGCTGTTTCTGCTTGATCTTTAGGTTTCAGGTAAGTTATTCCACGTGTAAGTGTATCAGGGAATGTGTATGGGTCTGCAATGTAACTGTTAAATAATTTAATAGAGGGAAACATTCCACATGGGAAAAATATATCTAAAAACAAAGATCATGTGACTTACCAAACGAAAGTGCTGGCACGTCGATAGACACACAAACAAACACAAACATACACACAAAATTCAACCTTTCGCAACAAACTGTTGCCTCATCAGGAAAGAGGGAAGGAGAGGGAAAGACGAAAGGAAGTGGGTTTTAAGGGAGAGGGTAAGGAGTCATTCCAATCCCGGGAGCGGAAAGACTTACCTTAGGGGGAAAAAAAGGCGCGCACATACACACATATCCATCCACACATATATATGTGTGGATGGATATGTGTGTATGTGTGAGTGTATACCCGTCCTTTTTTCCCCCTAAGGTAAGTCTTTCCTGATGAGGCAACAGTTTGTTGCGAAAGGTTGAATTTTGTGTGTGTGTTTGTGTTTGATTGTGTGTCTATCGACGTGCCAGCGCTTTCGTTTGGTAAGTCACATCATCTTTGTTTTTAGATATATGTTAAATAATTTAGTTAGATATGAATGTCTTGGGGTGAATTTCTTTAGCCAGAAATTTGCTATTTTATCTTTTCCAGGGGCTTTCCGATTGTGAGTAGAATTAATTGCTTGGGTGACTTCATGTTGCAAAATTATCACTTCAGGCATTTGTGGTATCATCTTGTATGTATCTGTTTCTGCTTGTATCCACCGTGCATGCCTGTTATGTTGTACCAGGTTTGACCATATGTTGCTCCAGAAGTGTTCCATGTCTGTTATGTTTGGTGGATTGTCTATTTTAATGTGTGTGTTATCTATTGTCTGGTAAAATTTCTTTTGGTTTGTGTTGAATGTTTGGTTTTGTTTCCTTCTATTTTCACTTTTTTTGTATCTTCTAAGTCGTTTGGCCAATGCTTGTAATTTCTGCTTCTTTTCATCTAATTGCTCTATCACTTCTTTTTGTGAGATTTTACCTAACCTTTTTCGTTTTTTTTTCTGACATTTCATTTCTTATAAATTGTGTTAGCTGTCCAATGTCTTTTCTCAGTTTTTCTATTCTGATCTGTAGCCTGTGTTGCCATGCTGGTTTTATGGGTTTCTTCTGTGTGTTGGTTGGTTCTGATCTCTGCCTAGTGTGTATATTTAGTGTAGTGAGTGCTCCTATATAAACCAGTAGTTGTAACTCTTCCTTAGTTGTGTTTTCATTTATTTTGTTGTGTATGATTGTGTTGATAGTTTTTATTGTTGTTTCGACTTGTGGGTTATTTGGCGGTCTATGCACGAATGGTCTAATTTTTGTATTTGTGTCTTTGTATTCTATATATGTCAGCTGAAATTTTTCTTCTATATCTAACATGTCTGTCACTTCGTGTTCTATTTGCGCTTGTTCTGGTGGCTGTCTTATTAAGATTTCGTTTTCCTCTGATTGTTTAATTGATGTGTGTTGTTCTTCGTTTGTTTGCTCCTGGATGTTTGAGTCCATTACTGTATTTTCTTCTTCTTCTGTTTGCACATTATTTTGTTCCAGTATTTGTTGTACTTGTTGTTTGATGTTTTCTAATTCTGACTGGGGTATCCTGTTATTTTTGATTATTACATGGATTTGATCAGCTAGTCATTGATCTGTTAAAAATTTTAATTCTGGGTATCTGTTAATAAATGTTGTGTATACTTGTGATCTGTATCCAGTTGTGTTGGTTCCTAGGTTTGTTGCTTGGTAATAACAGAATATGAGGTGTCGATTAACTTCATCTGACCATCTCATCCTCTGTCTTTGTTTTCCTTCTAGGGTGGTTGCAGGAAGCATATCCTGCAAAACACCTCTATTTGGATTTGAATCATTTTCCAGTTGGCTAGCAGTGTCGTTACCATTGTGGGCGGGCATAGGGTTCAAGCGTCATCCCCTACCATGAAGGCGCTTGTCCGAGACTTCTTTAGTTCTGTCCTGAACCAACTAATCACACTAAAAGGGGGGTTAGCCCTATTAGTGGTTTGTTCTTTTCATCGCCTTTTACGACTGGCAGAACATACCGGAAACCTATTCTTTTCCCGGGCCTCCATGGGAATTATTATTATTATTATTATTAGCTTCTGCTCTAGTAACAAGCAGGTCAGCCACACAGAGTACTGATGGTACAAAAAGCAGGCTACACCACAACAAAGAATGGCACATATTACAGAAAGCAGAATTATTTTATTATTATTATTATTATTATTATTAGCTTCCGCTCTAGTATCAAGCAGGTCAGCCACACAGAGTACTGATGGTACAGAAAGCAGGCTACACCACAACAAAGAATGGCACATATTACAGAAAGCAGAATGTCAAATTGCTAATCACCACTATTGTGACCACTAAATGATAAATGCTATATTCATAAATAGAGACACAAAAGAGAAAAAGAAGAAATCATCACATTTACATAATTGTTTTTTGTAATGAGTCTGATGTTGTCCCACCCAGAGAAGTAATGGAATGTGTAGTCTGTTGGACAGAAACAACGTATACCTCCCTGGGAACATCAACTGCCATATGTCTGAAATACCAGCAGCAAGATGAAAAAGGAACATAAAAAAATTATTAACTAACTGGCTCCCATACTGTGATGTAATATGAATGGGGTCAGAACACAAGTGGATGAGCTGAAATTGTTAGTACAGGGAAGGCCTTTGTGGTTATGTCTACAAGAGATGCAATTTAAAATGAATGATACCACTATGCTAGAAAGATAAAGCCTCTTTCAAAAGTAAAACATCACTGGCGACAAGACTAAAGTGGTGTGAGCATATTTAACAATGAGGAAATGCATTACTTGCTTCTCCTCATCAACACTAACTTGTTGCTGTAATAGCACATGTGCCATACAGAGAGACACTATGCTCTGTATACAAGTTCTCAGTATAAAAATTATGATGTGACTTTATGGACTGGTTCTCTTCAATTGGCTTCTCACTTTTAGGATTTGAAGATCAGTACCCAGTCATAAGTTTCATAAAGAAATTCTCAAAACCTCAAGAAAATCTTTTTGAATATTAGAAAATTTCCAGGATGGTTAAAAAATTGACCTGTATTAAATCCATCATCAGTAGCTGAGTGCAAAGCATGTAAGCCTCATAACTTCAGTGATATAAGTTCAATTCTCCTAGTTAGTATCTTTTCCTTATTTTCATTTAATTTATTTACTTATCATCCAGTCAAAATGTTTATTAACCAGCATCATTTCATATGTTGTAAATAAAAACACATCCTTTTCTTTTGAATTACTAACTGAATTGCGTGTATACTCCAGTATTCACAAAGAAATTATAATACACACACACACACACACACACACACACACACACACACACACACACAAACACACACACACACACACACACACACACACACACACACACACACATTTTAAAAGTTTCAGGTTATTAGTAATTAAAAACAGAAAAAAAGTTATTTTAAGACAAAATTATGATTCAGTGTTCATTAGTGGATATTTCCTTTTAATAATAAATCTATCATTCAAATAAAAGAGAAAAAAGATGGGTACCACAAGGTGAAACATTGTCTAATGAGTACAATTGACAAAATGGTAATTTCAAACATGTCATGTTGTGAAAGATACAAGGCTACATACAATAAAATTAAAGCAATATGAAATAGACACACTTCTCCCAAGAATGTAGCAGCTGTGTCAAGAATTTTATGTGTGAAGTCTTCACGAATTGTCAGCTGAGTAGCATTGTTATCTTGTAGCAACATTTTGATGGAATGCATCTCCATCATCTTCAGGTAAAGTGACTTTGCCTGAAGATGACGGAGATGCATTCCATCAAAACGCTGCTACGAGATGACGACGCTACTCAGCTGACAACCCGTGAAGACTTTATATATGAAATTCGCCAAGAAAGCCTGCTCTCACATAAGAATTTTATGATTTCAAACATAATAAAATTAGAGACATGGCCATATCCTAGAAACTGTCTAGTTTGCCAGACAAATTCATATATAGTCTTCTTTAACATGACCGTCATCAATCACTGGTGAGTGAGTAGACCAGAGAAAATGTAACTGGATGGCTCATAAGAGAAGAGAAACAACTGAATAGTAATAATCAAGAAGATAACAATCCTTTGGTGTTCATTTTAACAAAAATAAAAGAAATTAATTTGTAACAATTGTGGTGGGTGTGCACAATTTGCAAGAGAATTCGAGAAGCTTAAGAAGAAAGAACACTTTTCTATGCAAGAAAAATATTCATAAAAGAAGATAAGTGGCACTTCAAAAACCAAAATGGAGTTTGGGAACAAAAAATTAGACCTTCCAAGCTTTTTCCTCACTGAAAAAGGTCAAACCATGAAGAAAAAGAAGTTTTTCATGAACAAACATAGAAACAGCATTTTGCCTAAAAGACATCAAAGGCAATCCATTAATTCAAGGAAACAAGAAGAAATGAATCACTCAAGAAAGCAAGAAACAAGACATCAATGATGACAAGAAGTGAGAAGGCAGCACTGAAGAGAACAGGAAAGTAGATATCAATAAAGGAAAAAGAAAGAAGACACAGCACTTACTGTATATGAATGCAACAAAAAAATATTTCAGAAAGAGTCAATGAGAAAGAAGAAATGGTCATGGAAATTGCTTCTGCATGTGCAGGACAAATTTGTGATGAAGTGTACTGTTTAACCAATGTGAAAAACTATGACAGTTTTGTGAAAGTTTCCAAATGAGATGAATCAGAGAAGACAGCATCAACACGAAACTTTGTGGGTGAAAGCTTTATTTTCAAAAATCTTGTATATGTTCCTGAACTGTGTAGAAATCTGGTGTTATGTGTTCTATCACTGAAGAAGATTGCACAGACGGGTTTACTAAACATTCTGTTCAAATTTATAAGTGCATTCCACTTATTTTAAAACAACAAAAAAACAAGAAATGGTTCGTACCAAGTGCCAATCAAACCAGGCATGCCATCACTGCTGACAGGAGAAGAAAGACAAGAATGGCACAATAAGCTAGGTCATCCAGACATAAGTATATTTCAAAGTTCTAGAAAATATGAGATGGATTTCCTAATAACGTATGCTCAGCAGAAAAATCACGTGCAGCTTATGAGAGCTAAGCTAACAAGAAAGCAATATTCTTTTGTGAGAGAAACAGAAACAGACTGACATGAAACAACTCAAGCTGGCATGTTTGAAGAGACAGATCCCCAAAATTGGTGGATACAGATATCACATGAATGTATTACATGATTTCACTCTTTTTTGTGTGATGGAGTTGTTAATATGTAAGTCAGAGGCTACAGTATTCATAAGAAAATATGTGTTGGAACTAGAAAATCAGTTCAATGTGAATGTATCAAAGATAAGATATGATTAACATGTGGATTACACCAGTTGTGAATTTAACAATTGGTGTCAAGAAAGAGAAATTGTGCTAGACTATAGCATTCCTTACAGTCCTCACCTCAGTGGGAATGCAGGGAGATTCAATCTGACAATAATGAATAAGGCAAGAGCTGCAATCTTTGCTAGCACACTGAAGGAAGATTTGTATGGAGAAACAGTGCTCCCAACTCCATATTTAATTAATGTAAGCCCAGCATTTAAGTTTTCTCAAATGGTATTAAGCATTTGGTATTAAAAATTACTAATAAATATTGTTTAAAAAAATCAAGAACTATGCACATAATGTCTGAAATCAGTAATTCTGACAACAAACTTAAGACTATGTGTAAAGTAGTGAAACAAGAGCCAGCACAACCAGCCACAGAAGAAGACAGCATCACCAGTCAGCTCAATGGAAGGGCTATAAATGATCAGTCACTGGTAACAAATGCATTTAATAGTAATTCCTTAAGTATAGCAGGAAGCATAGGGGACAAACAGTTCAACCCATCAGTCATAGCAGTATGTCAAAAACAAAACTTTCATAAAATTCATTTATATGAATGTATCATCAACTTGTCCTACTGAAAATAGGAGAAATACACATTCTCTCAAAAATAAAAGGTCATTTGGTTTTGCTTTTGTGTCCAATTGAGTACTAAAGATTTGTTCCCATATAATAAGCCCAGTTTTATGCATCACTAACTCAAGGTATTTTTTTCAGGCAGACTGAAATTTATGGTTTTTGTACCCATCTTAAAAAAAATGTGATGAAAAATTTTTGAGAGGATGATATACTGTAGGACTCTATCCCACCTTAACAACAATTTGAGTATCAGAAGGTTTCGTCTACTGAGACTGCCACTTACATGATCACACACCATATTTTACATGCATTAAATAACAAAATAGCACAAGTTGGTATTTTCTGTGACATACCTATGACATTTGTCAGTGTGCATCATAGTATTTTTCCCAGATAGATAGAAGTTTTATGGAATTGATGGTATAGACAACCAATGGAAGTCACATCCAACCAAAAGAATGCAGGAAATTGTACTTAGTAGTTCAACCAATATAGTTTGGGGAGATAATTCCTACTGGAGAGAAATCACATATGGAGTTCCCAAGGCACAATCTTAGGCCCACTATTGTTCCTCACACATGTAAACAATCTTGCTTCTAATATACAATAAGCAGAGTTAATTCTTTTTGCAGGTGACACTAGTATTGTTATCAATCCAAGCAGACCTACAGAAGCAGATTAGATTAGTACTTGTTCCAAAGATCATAAATACCACACTTCGCAATGATGTGAAACATGTCAGGTTAATAAGAGGTGTCTATACAAGATATTACATTACAAAAAATATTACATCACACTTGTTTATTTTGGGGAGGGGGGGTGTTGGGGAAATTACTCACCTACTATATCCAGAAATTCATCTAATGAGTAGGAGGAGTTGCCATTAAGAAATTATTTTAATTTCCTTTTAAATGCTAATGGCTATCTGTCAGATTTTTGATGCTATTAGGTAAGTGACCAAAGACTTTTGTAGCAGCATAATTTACCCCCTTCTGAGCCAAAGTTAGATTTAATCTTGAGTAGTGAAGATCATCCTTTCTCCTAGTGTTGTAGCCAAGTACACTGCTATTACTTTTGAAGAAAAAATGGTAAACAAGGTATTACTGGTTTTCTGTGAATGGTCTCATGCTCAATTAAAAAAACAGTTCTTTGCTTCTAGAGGTACTACACCAATGATAAATGTAACATGTAGAGAGGAAATAATAAATAGGGTGGAAAGTTCAAAATTATAAGGTACCCATGTTGATGAGAATTTAAATTGGAAAAAGGACAGTTTGGAACCCCTAAAACAACTTACTTCAGCCACATTTGGAGTTAGATCGCAAACCTTGGAGAGATCCAAATCAGAAAGTCAACATATTTTGTGTAGTTTCATTCAATAATGCCATATGGGAAAATGTTCTGGGTTAACTCATCTTTGCGAGAGAAAGTCATCACTGTGCAAACATGTGCTGTAAGAATAATGTGTGGTACTCACTCATTTTAATTTTCTAGTCATCTGCTTAAGAAGCTGGGCATTATGACTAATTTTTTCAGTATATTTATTCCCTTATTAAGTTTGATGTCAATAATGCACTGCATTTCAAAAGGAACAATGAGGTACATAATTACAATACTAGAATGAAAAATGACATTCATTACTCCACATCAAGGTTGCTTTTAGCACAAAAAGGGGTGTGCAATGCTGCAAATAAGATTTCTGATCACTTACCCATGATATAACTGTTGTACAGATAGCAAAGTAAAATTTGAAAACAAACTGAGAAAGTTTCTCCTTGACAACACCTTCTATTCTGTAGAAGAATTTCTATTACTGTAATGGGTAAAATGTGGTGGATAGGAATTGCTGACTCCATAGATATGTTAGGATGAATACAGATCAAAATATAACTCATTTGAATAACAAGCTGAGTAATGTAGATTGGAACAATATTCTGATAACACATTACAGTTATGGCAAATTCTCAAGTGAATTATACTACAGTCTCAAATAAGCCTGTCCATTAATTAAAAAGAGAATTCAGTCACATGCTGTAATCTGAAACTTATTACCAAGTTCAGTCCCTGAAGCTAGAGAGAAACTAAGATGGTATCAATATGCTACATTAAATGACTTGGGTAATAAAAAATTAAAAGCAGAGTTCAAAAAGTATCAGAAATACTATGTAGACCTCCTAAATTAAAAAAAAAAAAAAAAAAAAAAAACAGAAATATTTTGGAACTGTCATTCATAACTCAATTAATATTTCCAAAACATCATGGTCGTTAGTAAATAGAGAAATAGGTAAATCTGGAAACATACAATGGAAAATCACTTGCTGATAAATGGTACAACAGAAACTTATCAGAATAAAGTAGCAGATCTATTTAACAATTATTTTGCCTCTGTTGGCTCCAGCAGAAACAACCAGCTTAAAAATCACAAACACAAATTCAGATATACACCAGTGTCAGGAAGTATATTTTTGAAACCAACAAGTGAAGATCAAATAATTAAAATAGTAAGTAGCTTGAAGAATTCTCATGTAGCAGGATATGATGGTCTTAATCTGGCCACTCATAAGAAATGTATTCATACAACTGCATCACCTTTATCAGCAGTTATCAACCCTTATATGGAAGATGGTCTATATCCAGATGAGTTAAAAATTGCTCAAGTTGTGCCTGTTTTTAAAAAGGAAACGTAGATCTAGTTGGAAACTATTGATCCATATCTGTTCTGCCAATAATAGCCAAAATCTTTGCAAAAGTAATATACATAAGAATATGGAATTTCCTGATAAGCAAAAAAGTTATTTCTAAGGGGCAGTATGGGTATGTCAAGAGGTCATCCACCATTACAGCAGCATCCAACTTAATTGAAGATGTCACTCAAACAACAGGCTATTAAGAACATGTATGTAGCATCTATCTAAACTTATAAAATGCATTTAATTTTGCTGATATGACTATATTGCTAGAGAAACAGTGGATCTATGGCATTTGAAGCACAGCACATAACCTGATTAGATCCTTTTTGACAAGTAGGAAGCCATTTGTGTCTATTAGCACTACCAAGGGAGCATACAAGTCATACACCAAGGACATTAATTTTGGTACCTCACACAGGTCAAAATTAGGACCACTTCTTTTTACTATTTATGTTAATGATATTCAGTCTATAACAAACCCGACTACAATTATCTTATATGTGGATGATACCACATTATTATGTGATAATCCTTGCTATTCAAAACTTGAAGTGGAATGCAATATTGCAGCAAGTATAATTCTGCAGTATTTTAATGAAATCAAACTAAAATTAAATACAGATAAATCAGTCCATTTCAATATGATCTTGAAAGGCAAAAAAACTCCTGAAAACTAAATTTTAATGTTCAATGATTACATTAAAAAAGAATACTTGACCAAGTTTGGTTGTCTGAACTTGATGTGGAGTGAAATTGGTCTGATCATGTAAATGATATTTGCAACAAGCTAAGAAAACTGACACCTTTTTGTAACATTACTACTCTGAGGCAAAAATATTCTGCACTATTTTAATCCTATCTAAGCTATGGGAATCCAGCAGTAAACATAATATGAAAAGAGTACTTATACTACAGAAGAAGGCACTTATAATTATGGGAAAGAAATGCGCCAGGGAATCCTGCTGAAATTTGTTTAAAGAATTAAAAATACTAAATTTTCATTACTCTTATGGGCTTAAGATAATGATTATGGCAGTAAACAGTAACAAAAGACCTAATAAAGAAATATATGACCACAACACTAGAGGCACAGAGAGGCCCCACAATATCTCTCATAGAACCACGCATTGTGAGAAAAGCCCTCACTATCAAATCACTGAATTGCTTTCGCACAAATATCTCTAAATTGTCCATTACAGAGCTAAAAAAGAAATTAAAATTATATCTCCTAAACAGCCAATAGATGAGTTTCTAGATTTAGTACTCTCATATGACAGGAGACCCTTGTTCTACAAATATATGACTCTCAGGTCCTGGACAGTTTCACAAATAGTAAATATATGAACATCAGATCTAAAAACTGTGTCACAAACTGTAAACTTCTTAATCTATGTATTGCAGTGGCAAATTGTTTTTATGTATAGTCCATGTATGTAACTAAATTTAGAAAAAAATTGTGTAGATAATAATACCAGGCAATAATACCTAACTGTTGTAAGTAAGGCTCTGACGTATCCAGAAGACTGGAACAGTAAATAAATAAATAAAATTGTTACCAGTTGATGTTGGATCAAAATAAGTAAATCTGTGTCTCTTTTCTCCTGTTGAAAAAAAAATCTTAAAAATGTTCAAATATGCACAAATTAATTTATGATGTGAATGTAAAATGATTCATTCCATATCACTGTGATCTATTATGCAATATGATCCATGGTACATGTAACTAACTAACTAACTGTCTGCACTGCCACTGCAGTGTGGAAGATCTTCCTGTTGTAAAAGTACCTTACAGACATGTATCAAACATGCTGTATTTAATTTTTTATTTCTTCAAGTTTGTTTATAACCAATACTCATGGGCTGATGATCAGCTTTGTCACAAGTAATTGTCAAATGGAATGAAAAGGCACCCCAGACGATCACTCCTGGTTGTCAGGCCATATGGCAGGCAAAAGTCAAACTGGTATCCCAGCATTGCCCAGGGCATCTCTAGACATATCTCTGCTAGTCATCAGGGCTCAGTTCAAATTGGGACTCATTACTCATCACAATTCTACTCCAGTCAATGAGTTTCTAGGCCAGAGGTGGACCAACACGTTATTGACCAGCTCAATTTGTGGAGCTCCTTCTCTTGAATAAATTATCTTATTTTTCTGAAATTCTGATGACTTGTTTGTCTGTACATGTACATCACATGTACTAATTCCCATCACATTTGAATAAATCCTTTGTGGTCTTTTTTGTGTTACAAAGTGACCATACAAACTTCCCCTCACCAATTTGATTCATATTGACAGGATGTGTAGGACACAACTAGGACTTCAACATGTGTAAACACGAAGACGTAATTCTTAGCCAGTTTTGAAAAAAATTGAGTTTGAAAATTATAGGTGTCCTTATACTGTATGCTGTGTAGGGCCACCAATTTTTATAGAGTCAACAGCTGAGCAAATAAGCACTTATTTTCATAAGCACAAGGTTTCTGGATTCAGCCTTGCTGCAGATACTACATTTTTTGTGAGCTACATGCACCAATATTCAATGCTATACTTTGATATTGTACGACAACTGACTACCCTTGATGATTGTAAAGCAAGTCTGTTTTGCAATACATATATTGAAAAAAATCAATGGACATGCAAAAGTTTAGACTCCTGTGAGTCACTATAACTATTGTTTCCCATGTTTCTATGATCGTTATCACCCTAATTCATCCAGTGTTACACAGGTTACACATTATACTTGTCACAAATATGGAGAAAATATTATAGATAAAATGACTAAACTGATTTATGGAAAGTTCTCATGCAGCCTTTATTCGTTTCTAATCTCTTTAAGGGAAAAAATTTCTCCTTTTTTCCTGTTAAAGATTAGGAAAGTAGAAAATTAATTATTGACTACTGATACTTTCCATGGGCATAATAAACCTGTTGTCAGAAATGCTTGAGAAGAAAAAAGAAGAAAAAAGAAGAAAAAAGGAAAAAAAGAACCAGTAGCCAGATTTGATCCAGAAACCTCACACTTATGACAGTAACACTTGGTCTGTGAACACTAGCAGTTCTACAAGGCATACAGCATAAGCATGCATATAGTTTTAAAACTCAATTTTCCTAAAAATGGTTGAGATTTGTGTCTTCCTGCTTACATATGTTAAAGTCCTACTTGTATCCTATACATGTTGTCAATATGAATCAAATCAGTGAGGGGAAGTTCATACAGTACCCTTGTTAGAGTGCATGATCAAGCATTGGATAGATATGTTCCTAGCAGAACAGCTCATGATGGGAAGGACCCTTCATAATAAACAGTCTCTCTAAATAAACTTCTATGGCAACAAGGATTGCTGGACAGCAGTTGTAACATAAAACAGAAGATGTTGACACAGTTACAGTAAATGAAACACGCTTGCCTGTCAAAAGACAACTATTGCAGCAGAATATTATCCAGTAAACTCTCACATAATCAAAAGAAATTCTGATCATGTCTAAAGGTTGTTAGTGACACCATAGTTATCAGTGTCTAGACACTAATAGATAATACAGGACCTGAAACTGAGGGCACGAAAATCAAAACTAGAAATGCTTAACTTCATTTTCAAATTTTCCTCTGCAAAGTACTCTATTGAACAACATTTTCCATGTTGCACTGTCAAATTATAACTGGAAACACAGTTCCTTGTAATAACTCCAGTTTACAGGGCACCTGCGGGAAACATTAAAAAGTTCCTCTTGCAGCTAGAATTAGTTATTGCATAACATTAGAGGAATAACAGTCAGATTGTAGTATGTGGAAATTTTAACATGAATTTTCTGTCAAATAGTTAGAGCCATAAACAACTGGAATCATTGTTGTCAACTTTCCATTTGCTCCTGAAGGTCTCATTCTCAACAAGAGTATACTGGCATAGCAAACCTTGTTTGATATTCTGTTGCTGGACCTCACAAATTATAATGATGTGAAAACACAAGCCACAGTAAATGGTCTGCCTGATCACAATGGTCAATACACAATCTTAAAACTCATCAGAAGAAAAACAGTGAATGGTCATACCCCAGTCAAACATGTTAGAATAATAAATAGGGAATCTATTAGCTTGTTTAGAAACAATTGACACTGTGAACACTGAGAGGAAGTGTACCAGTCAAACACAATTAACAAGAAATTCAATTCATTCCTGGACTTAATTCTCAAACATTTTGAAGCTTACTTCACCCCAAGGCAGATTAGTATGAAATCAACCTGTTGTGGAAAGAAAGAGTGTGTAACAGTTGGCATCAAAATATCAAGTGCTAAAAAGAGAGACATGTATATAGAACAAAAGGGCTAGCACAAACCCAGCAGTGGAACCACGTTAGAAAGAATAAAAAGAATACTGTAAAATTCTAACATGTGTAATCAGGAAGGCCAAACAAATGCATAATGCAGAAAAAATTAGCAAGTCAAACAATAAAGTAAAAACCATATGCAACATCATTAAAAGTGAGACAAATAGGAACATAAAACCTGAACAAGCAGGAACTCCACAGTCCTCTAGCAGTGGCCCAGACAAGAGCAATCAAAAAGCCACAGCCTCAGATTTTAGTATTTTTTTTCTCACAGTAGCTGAAAAAACAGGGAGACACAATAAACAATCTCCACAGGAGCCATAGAGCTACTAAATCATATGCAAATCACACCAAATATAGCACTTCATTTCAAAAGCACAATTCCTAAAGAAACTGAAAAAAAAACCCATAAAAGCTATGGGTCTTGTGAATATGATTGAATCTCAAACAGGGTCTTAAAATCATGTGTAGACTTAATCAGTCACATATTCCACTATTTACATAACCTGTCAATGAAAACTGGGACATTTCTAGGTAGAGTTAAACATGCAATAGGGATGCCTGTCGTAAGGGTCCCTTGTTGTTAGAGGGCCTGCATAGCAAACACGCAAGGTGGGTTGGTAACCCCCTTCCAGCAGCACAGAGAGAAACATCGCCAGCAGACAGGAACAGTAACAGGTTTTCCAAATAAACATGAAACTACTTTGCCAGCAAACATGTGACAGTGTTCCACCAATTGGAACACATATGACTGCTGTAGCACTCCGCCGACCTGGCTTTATAAACATGCCTAGACTGTCAGACTGGCAGTGTTTACCAACTGCTAGGAGTAGCTCCAGCCAGTACTTATGCTGGCCCTAGCCTCATATTCACTCACCAGTCTTGTAGTAGTACATTGTATTTTGTAGAGTAGCTTTGGTCAGTATTTTCTTCCATTGTCTTGTTTCCTTATCTGTTTTGGTACCACAGAGTTGTGGTTTTTATTTTTATTTTTTATTTATTTTTTGTTCTTCATTTAAAACTTAGTATATGCCAAGAAGGCATTTTTTCTATAATTGTAATAAATTGTGTTCAAATTGACTGTTAGTTCTTTCCTTTCATTTTCAAATGGAATAGCCTCCTCTGAGGAGCTTCTTCAGTCCTTGATGGAAACTCTACAGCAGATTCAGGCAATGCTCACGAATTCAGAAATTCGCTCTCACTTGCCAGAGTTGCAAGAAGTAGCTCATAGGGTCTACCCTATCGCAGGTAAATAGAACACGCTGCACATGGCTCCACTGACGTTTTCGGCTTTCGACAGGTTTGGCAAACCATGGTCAAATTATGTCAAACAGTCGGCAAAACAGATACTGGCACATGGGGTCCATGACGAAAATCAAAGTTGGGATTTTTTTTAGCGAGAGTCGGTCCACAGCTATACCATTTAATTCAACAGTTGAACCCTGAGCAGTCCCCTCGAGATCTCTCATTTACTCACATCAAGGGCTGCCTTTTTGAGTATTTTGACGCACAAATACACGTCACCTCCACCCGTCAGACTTTCTTTTCTTGTCAAAAGTCTTCAGGTCAGACCTATCAGGAATGGTTTATGATGCTCCAGGGTCTCTCCTGCGATTGTCAATTCCAGTGGGCTAACATTGCCTGCAACCAGTCTTATGCCTCTTTGTTGACTCGAGATATGGTGGTGTTTCACACACCAGACAAGGGTCTTTGGGCTGGTATTTGAACTTACAAGACTAGTCCCTCGACACCAGTCTGCCTATAACTCGTGTGTTTGAACAGTCTCACTGGTTACAGCTACCGCATCTTGATCCAGCTGTTTTTGTGGCTCGCCAGTTGCTAGCGCTGAGTGGGAGCGTCATCGATCTGTTGGCCCACTCCATGACAGGAAGTCTTTCACCAGGCTTCCACCTTGTGTGGACTACTTCCGGACTCACCAAGGGGCAGAGTGCCCCCACTGGCGAGCAAGATGCATGGCTTGCAGCCAAGTGGACCATATCGCCATGATGTGTCAGGCTTCACAGAAACATAGTGTTGATGCCATGCTTCCTGCGGATGCACAGGCTCATCACAATTCGTCACCTCAAAACCTGGAAGATTTGCATTCCATTGATGGCCAAGTATTCTCAATCATTCCCCAGTTGGGTGCCCATTTTCTCATTACTTTGGAGGTTGTGCATATTCCGGTAGTCTTCCAAATTGACACAGCATCATCCATCTCTACTGTGGATGGTGCCACATACCAACATCTGGGCTTGCCAGCTTAATCCCAGTACACTTGCACGTTGCGCGGTTTCAGTAATCACTCTATATCCATTGATTGCATATTTGCACACAAATCTCTAACAACAGTCGTTCCTTCACCACTCAGTTTTTGGTGGTCAAATTCCCTTGAGCTATTAATCTTATGGGTGTGGACATTTTTGGTCGTTTGGGTTTATCAGTGCAGGACGCAGTATAAGCGGTGTTGATTCCCTCATAGGATACCCTCCTCACCCTATCACTCAGGAAATGCGACACGTTGTTCTCATCCTCCACACCAAGGGTAAAGGGTTTCACTGCACGTGTTCAGCTTCTTCCCTCCACTGTTCCTCGTTTTTTTAAGGCCCGCCCAGTCACCTTTGCTCTCCGAGACAGGCTCTAGGTGTAACTTTGTCACTTACAGGATGAAGGCATCCTTTCTCCCACTGCACACAGTCACTGGGTGACGCCTATCGTGTTAGTAGAGAAGCCAAATTGTGTTTTATGCAGCTGTGGTGATTTTAAGGTCGCAGCCAATTCTCAGTCCGTCATCAATGCCTATCCTGTGCCATTGGTGGATGACATACTCACATGTCCCATCGGTGGATGACATACTCACACATCTTGCAGGCTCGACTGTTTTCGCCAAAACTGATTTGTGTGATGCTTATTTGCAGCTGCCGTTGGATGAGGAATTGCAGCAGATCCTAGTCATCAATACGCTGCGTGGCCTTTTCCAGTACAACCGCCTCCTGTTTGGCATTGCCAGTGCCCCGCCATTTTCCAATGTTATTTGGAACGCCCCACAAGCCAGGTGCCCAGGGGCCCAATTATCTGGACGATGTAATTGTCGGTATCTCAGCTGCAATGGACCTTGTGGCTGGACCAGATGTTTCCGGTTTTTTCCAATGCTGGCCTGCATTGCTGGAAAGAAAAGTGTGACCTTTTTGCATGAGAGATCAGCTATCTCGGATTCACGATTGATGCCCGCAGCCTACACGCATCTAAGGAGTATGTCAAGGTATTCAAAACCTGCCTCTTCCCACCAACATGACCCAACTGCAGTCCATCCTCAGTCAAATCAACCATTATCGGCGTTTTATACCCCACGCCACCGAGATTTCGGCGTCCCTGACCAGGTTGCGCAAGGATGCACTTTGGGTTTGAGACACGGCATGTGAGCAGGCTTTTACATGTCTCAAGTGAGCTCTCTCCTGCCCTCCTTTTCTGGCCACTTACAATTCCTCCCTGCCCCTCATCATTGTCACCGATGCCTCAGATTATGGCCTGGGTGCGGTCCTCTCACATGTGGTCGATGGCGTTGACAGGCTGGTGGTTTTCACATCCAAAAAATTGACCGACACTCAAATCAAATACAGTCAAATTGAAAAGGAAGCTTTGGTGCTGGCTTTTGTCCTGATGAAGTTCTGTAATTTCGTTTATGGTCGTCATTTCATGCCACAGGTCAACCACAAACCTTTGATTTCTTTGATTCATGTGGATGCTGCAGTGCCCATTTGGACGGTGCACTGCTTCCAATGTTGGGCACTCTTCCTGGCGACGTTCGACTTTGATATTGTCTACCACAGCTCTAAACGGCATGCAAACACCAATTTTCTGTCTCAGCTGCCTGCCAGGGAGGACTGTGAGTTTGACGCTTCCCCCTTGGTTTGTTCCTATGTGGACCCAGACGTGGACGCAACTCTGGACGCATTTGTGTTGGATACCGATGCAGCCCGGCAGGCCACTGCTCGGGAACAGACACTGCAAGCTCTCTGCCACCAAATCGCTGTGGGTTGGCCGACCAGCCATCATAGCATCTGCAATGCAGAGATCCAGCACTTTTGGGATCATCAGCACAGTCTCTTTCTCCAAAGTGGTGTTATCCTTTTGCGTAGTGATTCCGACATTACCCAGGTGGTCATACCGCATGTGTTCCATCACCATGTCCTCAACCTTCTCCTCAATGGTCATTGGAACATTGTCCTCACCAAACAGCTGGCCTACCACGCACTATGGATAAAGACATTGCCTCCCTCATGTCAGCATGCACCACATGGCAAACACATAAAGCAACACCCCCGTGTGAAAATCTTCATCTGGATTTTGCAGGTTTCAGTTTGCAAACTGTTTAATATTTGTTCCCTAAAAGAGGTTTCCTTGTAAGTATGATTTGTTAAAACTGAATTTCAGTAATATTGTTATTATGGCAGGTTCACTAGAGGTGGTGGAAGTATTCAGTACCAGAGGGAATTCCTTAAAAAGAAGTTTATTGACGTGGAGTTTTACTGTAATGTTATATATTGATGTCATTAGCTACCACTCTATTTTGCAGGAAAACAGGCACCAACAAAATGGTCTCTCTCATGCTGTGTGCATGCATTTAGTGGCTGGCACTTACTCTGGATTTCTATTTTGGAGAAGCAGATTTGAAATACACTACTACCATCTTCAACTTTTCTTCTTCCTGTATTCCAACAACTTCTTCAGCAAAGTTCACCCTGTATCTACTGATACATATTTAATTTTTGAACCATGATACAATTTACGGCAAAAATAACATACTAGGCCTTTTATGGACATAGAACCATCCAGTTCGATTTGTAGATGAAGATCGTTAGAAACAACCATCATAAAATCTCTGATAAAGTGCAAATTTCACTTATTTTATCACTGACCGTCATCTTAACATGCATGTGGAAGAATGGCATATGTCCCTTGACTCACCTCAAAACTTACAGACTAGAAAATTTGAGAATAATTCTTCAGTTACTTCACAACACTTTTCTAATGGTGTTTACCACAAGACATTAATAAAGGAAATGAAAAAGGTTTTTGTTACAACTGGCCTAAACTTTGTTTCACAGTTTGTAAATACTGGATCTGATAGTAGTACCAGCAGGAGTAAGTCTGTAAGACAAGAAATAAATAAAACTTTGTTAAATGATATTGACAGACTAATTCTCCTTGATAGGCATCTGATGGACAGGGTGAATGTGCAGTTATATAACTGTTTCCTATTGGAGAAACCTTATTGTGAATGGCTGTGGACTGATGAAATGATGAACCCTCAGCTTCATATGACTCACGAGAGAGGTGCAGGTCATGCAGGTTCATGACAGCTGGATCCTTGGATGGCTTAAGGCTTCCTCCCTTAGCAAAAAACATCTTTTTGCTAAGGAAGAAACCACCTGAGAAACATAATTGGTATGCTACTTTCTCACATGTGTTAAACATCACTGCCACTGAGATGTGAAAGATTACTAGAGACAAACCATGTGTCATCAGCCTGGTGCTGAAGGAGAGCTAGTCAGTGAATGCAATAAAGTGAGAACATTTGCAGGACATGAGGACAGAAGAGTTAACAATAACTGGTGACAAATGTAAGATTTTAGGTACTTTTGAGGTAGTCCAGCTGAAAGTTGACACCGAAGTTTGATGCTCTGGAAGCTTAAGAGAAGGAAGATATGGATGAAAACTGCTGAGCCATAGAGTGGAAAAGTGGCTTTCATATCTAAATTTCACCCTACAGTGGTTGGTATTTGAGACTTCATGCTGATCCAATCCCATGGTCATTTGAGTCAATTCCATGCTGTACTGATTTCCATTCAGTCTATGCTGGATTTCATTTTAGTCTGACTGTTCATTTTGATAAAGATTCAACTTAGCATCAATTTTTAATGCCTGCTTCTGACTCTGACTCTTGTGACAACACAAGCTACAACCTCCACATTAGTGTAATAAGTTGTTAAAAATGTTGACATGATGTATTTTACACTGTTATTGTGTAGTGAGAACACCCTCTATAGATGGCAGATGTGACATCAGACAGTGTGTGTGGGAAGGGATGCTGAGAGCAAGGAACATTCTGTTGTTGGTAGCCATAAGGGTAACATGTTTTTACAGTGTAGAACTAGTCAATTTGTTTTAATAATGTTTTCTGTACTACTCGAATTTTTATTCAACCTATCAAAACAAATATTCAGATATTTAACTTTAATGATCATAACAACTTTACAAGAACTGCTGTGTGACAATATTACAGGCAAAATCAAAGCTATAATTTAGGTACTGAGTGAAGTTGCAGCAGTGCGCAGGTGAAGTGAAATTCAAGATGTATGTTTGAATCCTAAAAGGCATCGAAATTCTACAAGGATACTGAAAGCTGCAGCTGGCTTGTAAATTGTGAATCACCAGCATAACAACCATGGGATGCCACTGAGCAGCAGGAGTCCATGGCAGGCAGCCAGAAAACACCACAAGAGGCAGCATCAACCACACAGCAGCAGCAACATCAGTGTACGGGCTCTATGAACTTTGTTGGAAGCAGCAGCACTCCGCAAGATAAGTGTAAACAACAAAAACTGAATTGTCTGGTACAGAGGTATGTTTTTGAAACTTGTACTTGGTTTAGCTAGATCGTCAAAATGAATAAATCAAATGGATACTGTGTTAATGAAGCCATCAGTGACTGTAAATCTTCAGAGAATGAAATCAGTATATGTTCTCTGAATAGCTCTGATATGAAAGTGGATCACCAGAATTTAATATTGCAATTTTTAGCAAAAATGAATGGGCAGTTGTATGAAATTAAGAAAAGTATAAAGAATCAAGGTGCTGAAATTATTAGTAGTATCAAGTCAATGAAAAGTATATTGACCAATGGAGGCACTGATACTCAAAACAAGCTGAAGTTGGGGATACAATGTAACTCAAGTGAATACATAAGGTTTAATGGCAAGGTTAAGAATGCAATTTACAGAATAGATTGCAACTTAGAAACTAAATCTTCTCCATTGGAAGAAATTAAAGTATGTGAATACTTGCAGCAGCAGATAATGTGAATGGGTGTGATATAGTGAATGCAGCAGTGACTAATGAGCATGTTGATGCAGATCAAAATTATATGATTTTAAAGGTGACAGTTATTTCTTATGATAACATTGCTGTTTAATGGTTTTCAACTTCTCCCAGCATAATTCATGGTGGAACAGCTCACAGGTGACTGATCACGTGTCACTGTCCAAGAGGCACAATATTTCAGCCTTGTGTTCATCATCTGATGATCTGAACATGGTCATTTGCTGAAATACTGTGCCCATTAGACATCCAGCCATTCAATAGTGAACTATTACATCACTGTTGTTTTTAATGATATTATTTGTGTTAATGATGAAGTGAATGGCAAAGAAACTGTTGATAATGGAATTGGTAGTGATTTGGACAATGATGTAACAGATCTTTTTGATAATGTAGAAAATGTTAATGGGGCTAATGTCTTGTGGTGGTGAAGCCAGATACAACTGTGGAAAAAAATACAACACTGTAAAATCAAGGGGGTTAAGACCAAACATGAGTGCATTGATAGAAAATACTTCATAATATAAAATATGTAGCATTGGTGGTGCTGGAAAAATGAAGGGTATGGAACACTAAGATGTGTTGATTAAGAAAATGCAGGAAGTACATGATACTATAGAGGGATTCCCCTGGTTTTATAAACTTAGAAAATCCTGAAGTCAGAGGGACTCAGAAGAGATTACTTGTCTGTGCTGGCAGAGTTGTGTAAACTATTGGAAAGCCAATAAATTGAAATTTACAAGGGCATTATTATCTAAAATAAACGAGAAAAATTCATGGAAGGAGATTTATAAGTATGGTAATTATTTGATAGTTATTTGAAAACAGAGCTACTGGAAAAGGAGTTTAGTATAATCATCATACTTCCAGTTGCTTATAAATGTAATTTTTAATAAATTCTATAATATTTGTTTGCATAAAGGGAAGGAATGTAAGAAGAAAAAAATAGTGCAATAAAACGTTAAAACAGAGATAGTTTGACAATGAGACCTAGTTTTATATAGAATGAAAGATACACACATACATCTTCAAAAGTGTAGATAGAATATGAGTGAATAATGGTGTGTGTGTGTGTGTGTGTGTGTGTGTGTGTGTGTGTGTGTGTGTGTTTTGCTGCAGCTGAGAATGCTTACTACAAAAATATAAGGGATAGTATTAAGCATTTTTCATGATTAAACAGTGATGGCTGTTTGTGTGTTCTCTAGGCATATAAAATATGTATTCATTAATGGTAAGTGAGGATAAAATATATGTTTTCCATAAGATGATTGAGGAGATGTGGTTGGTAATATTTTTATGAATGCTGAGGTTGTAAAATTTGTTTGCTACCATGTAGAATAGGTAATGTTAAAAGTGGCATGGGAGTTAACAGTTTATCACCCAAATAGTTCTGGCTCTGTTAACGACTACCTTGTTTTTATTAGCAAGTGCTTTAGTAAAGGATAATTATTTCTTAATGTTGGATGGAATATAAACAGGATAAATTACATGCATCAACACTTGTGTCATTCTGGAGATCAAGTTCTGAGATAAGGCACAGAACTGAATATTTAAGTAGTGCTTTTGAGTGGATTGCAGACTGGATGCTAATTTGGGCTGATTTGTATATCCTGAGCCAGAGCACTGGAGGTCTCACAGGACGTTCAGTTTTGGTGCAGTGTTGCATCAAAACAGACTACAGTACATTATGAAAGTACATTCAAGAACTTAAGAACAAGTTAAGTGAGTGTGGCGAAAGTGCTCTTCAAAACTGTGCAGTGAAACTATTGACAGAAACATCTTTTACTGTGATGAAATCAAGCAACTGAAACTCCAGGTTGGAATTACGATGATATAAGGAAAAGATACATTGCTACTTACTGTAAAACGGACACATTGAGTTGCAGACAGGCACAACAAGCAGACACATTGTTGGCTTTCAGTGGCAGCCATCCTCAGGAAATGAAAGACACACATACACACACAGAGAGAGAGAGAGTCATTCACACAAGTGAGCACATCTCATGTACATATGATCACCACCTCCAGTAGCTCGGACCAAAATGGTCATATGTGCATGAAGTGCTCTTGCTTGTGTGTGTGTGTGTGTGTGTGTGTGTGTGTGATGAAAGCTTTGGTCAAAAGAAATGTGTAAGTGTCTTTTTGTTTTGCCAGTCTGCAACTCAATGTGTCAAGTTTACAGTGAGTAGCAACCTATTTTGTTTGTATATTATTTCTGTGAAGAGTGCTTTATGATGGAATTCATACCGTTCTTAAAGCTTTTTCTTTACCAAGATGAACCTTTTGGTGAAAAATTTATTTATTTGAGATGGAATTCCTATCCATGCTATAATTATTATGACTGCTGAACAGTGGCGCATAATGAGTTAATATTCAGAGTTATAGATACATAAATGAAAAGGTAAAGGGTAAATATCATTTAGTGTTCTCTAGAACTGATGTAATTTTTGTTTAAAATTGATTTTAAGTACATTTTCATTTATTAGAATCATTAAATGTTTAGTTTGTTGGGATTCATACCGAATAAGGCCACAGAATTAATCTGCTAGTGGGCAGTTAATTCTAACCAGGTGACTTACATCTGTCATAATTAAAGAATAAATATTTTAAAACAGATTTTAACTAATATTTCTGTTATGATGGTTGAGTAACTGCACATTTTCACCATTTCATCATTGTTGTTATTATTATTGGTATTATTATTATTACAGTAAACATCTTTTGTTTCCTGTGAATAGTTCTAAAAATTTTTCATTTGGTTTTTGTTTCTACATTATAAGTATTCTAGACAGTAGTCACCTTTTTTAAAAATTTTGTTCTTCATATTACACATATCAAATTTTTGGGGGTACTGTGATAATATGAATCACAGTCTCCACTTATAAGTAGTAAGTAGTTAAAAATGTGGTCATAGATTTATTATACACTTTTATTATGTAGTGAATGCAGCTTCTATAGCTGGTGTACATGACATCAGGCGGTGCATACTCAAAGAGGGTCTGAGAGCAAGGAGCAAATATTCTGCTGTTGGTGGCCCTGAGAGTATCGGGTTTTTATACTGTGGTGCTAGCCAATGTAACTTAATAAATAAATTGTTTACTAGTTCAACATTTATTCAACCTATCATGAGAAATAGTCAGTTATTTAACTGTTATTATAAAACTGTAACAAGTCTTCATGCCCTGTTATTGCTTTCTCAGTCTGACTCCAGAATTGATTCAAGTTTCGACTTTGCTGTCAGTGAGACAATCTCATGAGCCCTCACTCTGTTCTGTTCCAGTTACTTTAGTACAGTTTCTTCTATTCTGCTCCATGCATTGTTACAGTACATGGCACCCTATGCTACTTGTCATACTTCTGCTTTGGAGAAGACACTATCATTAGAAGTTCAGAACATTTAACAACCACTTACTTGACTCATCAGTAAATCTGACTAAGGAGCCTTGGCCAACTTACAAACAGCTTTACTCCCATAAAAGAATTAATATCAATGGCTGACAGTGGTCAGTCATCCACTGAGTACCAACCATTTACCCAAATGCAGCTGCTTGTTGTATACACTGCCACATGTTATCACCCACTGATCACTAATTCTACACTATTGGCAGCTGATACAACACATGTGTGAGCTCAGACTATCTACCTGGCTTACTAGAGCTCATAAAATCCTACTACCTTAGTCATTTTACTGTGTCAGCTCTGCCAAAGCACCTCAAGATCCAAGACTCTTTATATATCATATTGACTTTCTTATTTTCACAAAGGAATGTTGTTATCCTTGTATAGTTCCCAGTGGCCCATATCTAGGCCTCAGAATCTTTCTTTCTGAAAATAGGTCAAAATTAATTATATTCTCACTGTAATTTCAACTTACGATATTCTGGCAAGCAGTTTGGGATGTTTTACAGAAATAGCATCCATGTCACTGCAACAATATCTTACTGGGCAATAGCAATGAAAGTTACACCACTTGGGAAGCTATCATGCAACTGAAATGTAGTGAAGGCTTACATGGACTTAGGAAATGCATACTTTAGCTACACATATTGTTACAAACCTAAATATGAGTTTTTGATGCTGAGAAACTTTAGAATGATTAGTAACACTTATTTCTGATTAACTCCTACATGTTCTTAATATGCCTTGGAAATATTTCTTTCTAAAGCTAAAGCTACATCTCCTGGCCATGTCAGGTCTTTCAGTATCAACTGGCTGCCAAGTCAGACTCTAACAATGGTGTCATTCAGGTGCAATAAAAAGAGGCATGGAATCAGTATAACATTACCACAGCCTTTGAAACCTTCCCAGAACTTGGAGCTACAACTTCTCACTCAAGAAGATCCCAACTGGCATTACAAATCTGGGTACACACAATTCCAGTCTTCCCACCCAAGCAATATTGGGCATCAAACACAAGTTTTCCACATATCAGACATACTGAAAAATTAGCTATGAGGGAAGACAAAAATTTCTTTCTACTTCAGAGGAGATGCATGAGCTGCTCACATTTCATTTTTCAAAGGAAACTGCTGGTGGTTTCTTGAGAATGTTCATAAAAACAAATTCTTTCTTGTGTGTTACTGACAAAATTTCTAAATATTCCCTGCACACTGTGTCAACAGACATTTATGAAAGAAGATTTCTAGGCTACTGATATTACTTAACAGAAATATCTTCAGATTCAAGATCATAAAAAGAGACTTTAATCATGATGTGTCAATATTTCACTAATTCAGTAGAAAACACATATAATGTTCAATAACTAGCTTTAGTTTTGTACAGCACTGAATAAAGACTTACTCTCCTCTCCTTTGTTTTGTCTTGTATTCAATTGAAGGCTTGTTAGATGGTGTCATATGGATGCTAGATGCAGTCATTGGGCAGGCTGTTTCTCTGCTAGTCAACATAATTCCTCCCATTGCTCCACGTTGTGGAGACCTAAAACCATAAAATGGACAGAGAAATTTGACAATGATTGCATCCAACTGAAGATCAGTATTCTGTCACTATCAAATTATGACAGTGTAGAACCAGTAAGCTTGTTGTACAGCTAATGTGATGATCTGGGCTCACATGATTCTTTGGTTGACCTCTTTGCATCCTCAGGATGGTTGTGTTACCATCCTTCGATACTAATGTCCATGACCAACCTTTACCCCTTAATTACCTAAGTTGTAAAGCCTTCCTCAGATCTAGTCCTGCCAACTGGCTACATACAAGAGAGCAATATTTGTTTCAGTGTGATTAATCATAAAATCATGTTCATGTGTGACTAAAATATTTGAACTCCCTAAAAAATTCTTATTTTTAAGGATTTCCCTCCACATTTACTGCTATGTATTAATATTGATTTTTCTTTCCCACTTATGTTATAACATCTCTGAAATTGTTTTGAATCACTAGTAATTCTATAATTATTGAAGTATTTTTTTTATTTAAAGTAATATGGGATCATACAGGTCTTTATCAAGGGTAAATTTGCATTGCTTGCACAGTTCGTGTGTCTTTTTCTTTAGTCACAAACTTATGAGGGTTTGAGAAGCTCTTACAGTTAGTGTGAAGAAATCTTTTAATTACAATTTTTTTTGTCTGCTAATCACCATACTGGAAGTATAACTGAATTTTTTAGTATGAAGTGGTGGGAAGTAAAGAGGATTTTTATCTCTAGTAAATAAAAGATTTCTCAGAGAACACAGTGCCAAAGAAAATGTAGTGAGAGAAACAGTACAGTGAAACCTCAGTTTTTTAACTCTGTGAAAAGGCATTTGAAACAGTTCACTGGAGTATCCTCCTGCAGAGCCTGGTTGTTAGTGCAAACGTAAAAGATAGATAACTGATAAGGCATCTGTACACAAGACAAAAAGTAGCAATGATGAAACAAGTGAGTGTTGGAAGAGGTGTTAGGTAAGATTTTTGTTTGTCACTAACACTTTTCAATATTTATATTGAGAAATTAATGGATACATCTGTTAGGAAAACAAGAAGCCTAATAATAGGAGGAGAAATTATAAATACAATTAAGTATAAATAGAATAACATGCGAACTATATTCAAGGTTAGTGGAATAACGAAACCGGGTGCCCCTTTGCGCGAAGTTTTAAAAGACTGTGAACATTCTTTGAAGCTTGGAAGCAACTGTCTAATAATAGGAGGTGCTAATGATGTTTATAGGAACGAGGGAAAACTCGCCACAAGAGCTCTAAGAAGTACATTACAGAAAATTACAGATGTTAACTTCTTCATTGCCAGTATCCCACAAAGACATGATCTTATAGAAGAAGCCTGTGTCAACAAAGAAATCACAGTTACTAATAGGAAATTTGAGAAAATCTGCCGAAGCCTCCCAAATGCCACATTTGTGGACGTACCATCCGCAGAGAGAAGTCATTTTACAAGGCATGGGCTTCACAGAAATAAACTCGGAAAATCATTCATCAGTCGAGAAATCCTTAATGCAGTGAAGGCAGTTAAGGACAAGAATAGCACGACCATACCACTTCGACCACCAAACACAACAACTGAAAATTTCCAACAAGAAAATGAAACTGAATCACTGACAACAGGTCCAGCACTAGAATCTCCACTTTCGTCAAAAACAGCTGAGATAAATGATTCAACTAGGACAGAAGTTTCCAAAGCAGCTTCAGCAGAAGCAGCTACATACTACGCAACTGCATCATTAACAAGAAAAAAAACGCCTGATGTGCCAACAGCCAATGACCTTTCATCAGTATTGGCCGCTCCTCAGTCTTCAACAGTGAAAGACTTTAACCAGCTTCACCACCATCAGCAGTAACAGAAGCAAACAGAAGAAGCACAAGAACCAGGAAACTTTCAACTCTGCAGGATTTTTGGTACCCGGCCTCAGTTACGAGACTAACATAAGGCAGATACACCAACTTCCAAGTCAAACCGGCAACAGACTCAACTCCACTGTCATCAACAGAAGAATAACCATGCCACCAGCCCATCTGAAGGATTTTTTAGCATCAGGTCTAAAGGGAATGGCGCCACCAAGATAAGTGAAAACAAATGCCTAACAGTGTTTCACCAAAACATTCAAGCCATAAAGAACAAAGCACAACAGCTAGAAGTAGAATTGGAAAAATTTGATAGCCAAATTTTGTGTATCACTGAACACTGGTGCAAAGGGAAGCAAATTGAACACATTGCATTAGCCTCATTTGACCTTGCATGTTACTATAGCAGAATCTCAATGAATGGTGGAGGTTCATGTATCTATGTAAAAAAGGTATGTAATTTAAAGTAAGATATGATTTTTTAAATATAGGTGAGGACAAACATTTCGAACTTTCCGCTGTTGAAATAATAGGACCTGGCATAGCAAAAAATTAGTCATATTTTGTGTGTACCGCTCTCCTAGTGGAGACATTGATATATTCTTCTCAAAACTGAATCAAAGCTTAGACAAGGTTTCTGGACCAAAAGCAAATGTAATTATCTGTGGTGACTTAAACATTAATATGATGAAGCCTGATAAGGCTAGCAACATATATGTGAATATTCTAAGCTGTTATGGAATATCCTCCCTTGTTAATTGTCCAACTAGAATAACGAAAGAATCCTCCTCATCTATAGATCATGTAGCTACAGATATTGATAGTAAAAAATGTCATATTGTTGTCCAAAACCTGGGCCTAGCAGACCACCTCTGCCAGATCTTAAAAACTAACATTCATGTAGAAACTCCTCCTAAACTTTGTACATACAAAAGAATGTTTTCCAAATCAGCCCTGCATCAGTTTAAATCCCAGCTAGAATATGAAGATTGGAGGAAAGTCTATGCAGAAACCAACGCAAATCAGAAATTTATCAAGTTCATGTCAATTTTTAAACTCAGATTTGAAGAGATGTTTCCCAAAACTCTTTATCAAATTAAAACTACCAAGAGAAATCAGTGGGTGACTACAGGTATCAAAAAATCCTCAGAAACTCTTAGATATATCAACTCCATAAAAAATAATCAATCTAACCCAGAAGTTCTGCAATCCTACAAAAAGTACAGGAAAATTTACGGAAAGGTGTTGCTAGCCACAAAAAAAACTTTCAAAGAACAAAATATTACTTGAAGCTGAAAACAAGAGCAAAGCAGCCTGGAACATCATCAAACAGGAAACATCTAACTCTGCTAAAAAGGACCTCAATTCACATATTAAAAACAAAGATGTACCAGTAGGTAACCCTAAAAAATTAGCTGATTTTGTAAACTCATACTTCAGTAGTACTGCAAAAACATTACAGCAGAAATTTCCAGATACGTATGATTTACCTACTCAGAACCGGCCAACAAACTCAATGGTGCTCTTGCCAACTACAGAAAGGGAAGTGGCACTAGTAGTACACCAACTAAAAAATAAAACTTCAGTAGGACTTGATGAAATCCCAGTCTGCGTAATTCAAGATTGTATAGACTCCATAAAGGGCCCATTAACAGACATAATTAATGAATCTTTCGAATCTGGATACTTTCCGGAGTACCTAAAACAAGCTAAAGTTATACCTATCCTTAAAAATGGAGATGTGGAAAATGTAGAGAACTACAGGCCGATCTCTATACTGTCTATCATTTCTAAAATAATAGAAA
Organism: Schistocerca americana; assembly: GCF_021461395.2. Classification (NCBI taxonomy): domain Eukaryota; kingdom Metazoa; phylum Arthropoda; class Insecta; order Orthoptera; family Acrididae; genus Schistocerca; species Schistocerca americana. The sequence goes on along the minus strand of NC_060130.1, from coordinate 332,969,525 downwards.
TACTAGTCAAAAAGAGACTGCTAAATTACCTGAATAAATATAATCTTCTTTCCAATCACCAATTTGGTTTTAGGCCCGGAAAAGGCACACAATATGCTATAGCACAGTTCACTAAAGTAATTTTAGAAGCACTGGACAAAGGTGAAAATGTAAGTGGTATCTTTTTAGACTTGTCCAAGGCCTTTGATACAGTTGACCACAAAATCTTACTTCATAAATTAGGGCAAATAGGAATAAGAGGTGTGACAAAGAAGTGGTTCAAATCATACTTGGAAAACAGAGTTGAACGAGTTCAGATATCACAAGTTTCAAACAATTCCCGTATAAAACACCTGTCTGACCCAGCAAATGTGAATATAGGCGTCCCACAGGGAAGTGTATTAGGCCCAATATTGTTTCTTATATACATTAACGACTTCCCACAAAGTATCAGACATGGCGAAAAAATACTTTTTGCTGATGACAGCAACATAGTAATAACAGGTGAAAATCCAACACAATTGTCAGAAAGAGCAAACGAGGCTCTCAATGATGTCCACAACTGGTCATTAAAAAATAAAGTAACCCTAAATGTAAAGAAAACTATATTAACTTCCAATTGAACAAAAAACACAATGCCACTAGAATAAAAGTTAATAATAATGAATTAGAATGTGTAACAAGTACCAAATTCTTAGGGATGAATGTAGACAGCCAACTGAAATGGACAAACCATGTCAACATTTTGGCAAAGAAATTATCCACAGCATGCTATGCTCTTAGAATCTTTCCACCAGTATGCAATAATACCTGTCTTAAAATAACATATTACGGATATCTACACTCAGTCCTCAGCTATGGGATCATGTTTTGGGGAACAAGTGCCAGTAACATACAAACTGTGTTCAAAGTACAAAAAAGAGCCATGAGGATAATAACAAATAGCAACAACAGGGCCCACAGTCTAGAATTATTAAGAAAGCTAGGAATTCTAACTGTTTCTTGTGAGTATATCTTTCAGAACATAATGTTCATTAAGAAAAATCTCAACAGGTACAACACAAACAGCCTAATACATGACCATGAAACAAGAGCTTGTCACCACCTCCAACTAGATAGAAAGAACAAGGCAAAGACGCAAAAAAGTATATTTTACAATGGGATAAAACTGTACAACAAATTACCACAAGAAATTAAAGAAATAAATGAGACCCTCACTTTCAGACAACAGCTTAAAACCTTTTTAGTAAGTAAAAGTTGTTATACTGTAAAAGAATATTTAACATAGATGTAGATTATTAGCAACATATGACATTATCACCAAAATATTATGTAATTATAAATATGTGTATTGTTGTTGTTGTGGTCTTCAGTCCTGAGACTGGTTTGATGCAGCTCTCCATGCTACTCTATCCTGTGCAAGCTTCTTCATCTCCCAGTACCTACTGCAACCTACATCCTTCTGAATCTGCTTAGTGTATTGATCTCTTGGTCTCCCTCTACGATTTTTACCCTCCACGCTGCCCTCCAATGCTAAATTTGTGATCTCTTGATGCCTCAAAACATGTCCTACCAACCGATCCCTTCTTCTAGTCAGGTTGTGCCACAAACTTCTCTTCTCCCCAATCCTATTCAATACCTCCTCATTAGTTACATGATCTACCCACCTTATCTTCAGCATTCTTCTGTAGCATCACATTTCGAAAGCTTCTATTCTCTTCTTGTCAAAACTGGTTATCGTCCATGTTTCACTTCCATACATGGCTACAATCCATACAAATACTTTCAGAAACGACTTCCTGACACTTAAATCTATACTCGATGTTAACAAATTTCTCTTCTTCAGAAACAATTTCCTTGCCATTGCCAGTCTACAATTTATATCCTCTCTACTTTGACCATCATCAGTTATTTTACTCCCTAAATAGCAAAACTCCTTTACCACTTTAAGTGTCTCATTTCCTAATCTAATCCCCTCAGCATCACCTGATTTAATTTGACTACATTCCATTATCCTCGTTTTGCTTTTGTTGATGTTCATCTTATATCCTCCTTTCAAGACACTGTCCATTCCGTTCAACTGCTCTTCCAAGTCCTTTGCTGTCTCTGACAGAATTACAATGTCATCGGCGAACCTCAAAGTTTTTACTTCTTCTCCATGAATTTTAATACCTACTCCGAATTTTTCTTTTGTTTCCTTTACTGCTTGCTCAATATACAGATTGAATAACATCGGGGAGAGGCTACAACCCTGTCTCACTGCTTTCCCAACCACTGCTTCCCTTTCATGCCCCTCGACTCCTATAACTGCCATCTGGTTTCTGTACAAATTGTAAATAGCCTTTCGCTCCCTTGTTGTATGTGTATGACTAGTTATAAAAACTACACAAAATATGAGAAACCTGTTTAATTGTAAATGTAAATGTGTGCTCATGTGTTGTAATCTGACGACATCCATACAATATTTAATGTTCCACGGATGAATAAATAAATAAATAAATAAATATAGCATAGTGAATCAGTGACAGCTATAAACAAAGAAGGAAATACTTGGCTAACTCTGATATGCTCTTTGTGAGAAAAATGTGTAATGTGAAATGGCTGGGCAGATTAAGAATGCAGAAAGAAATACGTACAAGGACAGCAGGGTGAAAAGAAACTAGTGGAAATATGGGAAATGAGTAAAGCATCACCAATGGGATATATATTGCAAAAATAATTTTCCTCTAACAAAGAGTCATCAAATGAAAGATTGTGGGGAAAAGAGAGAGAGAGAAAGAAAGAAAGAGAGAGAGAGAGAGAGAGAGAGAGAGAGAGAGAGAGGTGGGATTCTGCATAATTTTAAAAATATAAGAAGTTATCGACAGATTAAGGATTTTTATGCTCTTCCCAACCTAAGGATATATTTGTATATAGAGATGACCATAAAACAACATATTCCAAAGTGGCTGCTTCCAATTTGAAGCATGGAGGATGGTCTCACGTACTTTGACCAAAATTACTTATGAAACTTATGAATCTTATACTTGTAATGAAGCAAAAGGCATCTACTTTTGTGCTGTGGCTCCACCTGGTGTAGAAGAAGGACCCTGTGATTGGCTTAACAGAAGATGTCATAACAAGGGTGATGCAAGGCAACCCAGTAACAGGGGCAGGTAGGCATTCGTGCATAATAAGCTATATTCAGACTATGCTAACATTCCAGAAGTTTCTGCCCAGAGCTTTGGAATGTTGAAACTACTACACTATTAGGGAAGAGAAGTGCTGCCATTTCAGAAACAGTGATGGACTGACTTTGCATAAACATTACCCAATTCAGACAGGCAACATCATTCAGCATCATGAACAAACTACAAAGTAATGATGATGCCAGATATCATCAATAAATATGTTACTGAACTGCTACTACCAGCTGCTATCATCATTAGCTGTGGTTGTGCTGTTTGCACTAAGTGCTGCTGACTTGGTGCATTCCAGCAGGTAACCCACCTACTGGCTAATTTCTACCCCTTGTCACATGTCTGCCTTGGGGTTTCATGGTCCATGCTTGTGCCACTTAGCTACCATACCCTCTGCTGGCAAACTCTGCAGCTGTTTGGTTCCCTGTGTGGGCATATTCTGCTCCTGTACCATACTTTGTGTGGGCAAATTCTGCTTCTGTTTGAGACTCCAAGAAGGCACATTCTGTCACTGATTGATGTCCTGTGTGGGTAAAATTAATCACTACAAGCCCCTGCTGTCCACCCTGAGCCCACAGTTTGGCTCTGTATGCTTTGGTGCTTCCCATGTTAAGCTGTGTATCAGTACCAGTAGTATGACCTGCTGCCTGCTTCACCAGAGGTAATACTGCATGCTGGCCATGACATAAGGCCACCTTTTGATCTAAGCATCCTACACTGACTGTGACCAGTCTGCAACTTGGGGCTGCTGATCACCACTTAGTAGCACCGCATCTCATGTATTTTACCACAAAAAATGGAAATGAGCATATGGCGTCAGTGGCTGGGAGTTCCCAGGCAAAAAGTTAAGCCACCAAGTGCTAGTTTTATTGAGTGCGACGCCGCAGTGGGCAACTTGCATGTCGGCAGTGGGGATGAAATGATAATGAGGACAGCACGACACCCAGTCCCTGAGGGGAGAAAATCTCCCACCCCAGACAGGAATCGAACCCAGGCCCCCATGCATGTCTTTCCAACATGCCGACCGTTCAGCTATTGGGGCGGACATTTTGCAACAGAATAAGTATAAATAAGAAACTTCTGTTTTTATGAATGGGTGTTGGACAACCACCTGGCACCTACTCATGCCTACCCACCACACCACTGCAATAATGCCATGGGTGAAGAGGAGAAGGCCTTCCTTACCCCTAGAAACCTGTTTCCTCCACCCACCATAGAGATCATATACTCCCAATCTGTATTTCTAAGGTCTAAGCAAACACACATAATGCTATAAGCATAAAATAACAATACATCTAAAAGTTATGTGCTGACTAGAATAAAATGTAATCACAGTGTGGGACACAGGATAATGCATAAAAATAAGTCTAAAGGGGTCTGAATATTATCATTTTCCAATTTGTTGTTGAAGTTCTTCCTGCAGTGTACAGAAGAATGTTTGTTAAGTACCCTCTTACCTCTTACCTTTATATTGGATATTTTTTGTATTTTAAACTTAGTAATACCCTATATTTGCATGTAGATGATATTTTGTAAACATAATTAATGGTCTTCCTTGTAAGTAAGCTAAGATGATTCCGTCAAAGAAAATAGTGGTTGCTGTTGCCACTTTTGTAAGTACTACACACTATCATACTAAATCACAGACTGAGTTAGTAAATCATACATAATAATTATTGTACAAACTTTATGAATGTCATGAGGTATGTTAAGAGACATCATTTGTTAAAAGGCAATAAAAGTGAAAAAACCCCTTAAAAATTACAGGACATCATTGAGATACAGATGTAATTACCTGCCACACACACTTTGCACTGATATGACAGTAAGAAACTGGTCTCATTTACCATGTTTATTTGCCTGTACTGTCTACCATTTCCCACAGACTTGCATTTGAGAAGACTTGTGGGCTAGTCCACAACTGTTCAGCTAGATTTTGGTTCTCTGTAGAATCCAACCCCATCCCTAACAGAGAATGTTGGTCATTTGAAACTGAAATTCACAGGTTGCATATTGTGACTGAAGCTGACAGTCTCCATATTAGCTAGAAGACTAAAAAACTGTATTCCAGGAGCATGAATTTTTCCATATTTCATTAAGAAAGTTGTGCAAGCCATGCCTCAGTAGCAATCAAGATACCAGAAAGAAGAAACAAATAAGATGTTGTTAGTTCCACAGTGTTTTTTCCACATGTGAGAAGTCATTTCTTAAAAATAATAATGATCAAGGGGTTAGTTTGATACAAGTGACCTTTCTGACATCAGAAATTTCTCTAAGAAATGTTAGTGAGAATCTACTGTGAAAAGCAAGGATCTGGGTCACTGTAATAAATATTATACAGGGTGTTACAAAAAGGTATGGCCAAACTTCCAGGAAACATTTCTCACACACAAATAAAGAAAAGATGTTATGTGGACATGTGTCCAGAAACGCTTAATTTCCATGTTACAGCTCATTTTAGTTTCGTTAGTATGTTCTGTACTTCCTCGATTCACCGCCAGTTGGCCCAATTGAAGGAAGGTAATTATGACTTTAGTGCTTGTGTTGACATGTGACTCATTGCTCTACAGTACTAGCATCAAGCACATCAGTATGTAGCATCAACAGGTTAGTATTCATCACGAACGTGGTTTTGCAGTCAGTGCAATGTTTACAAATGCGGAGTTGGCAGATGCCCATTTGATGTGTGGATTAGCACGGGGCAATAACTGTGGCGCGGTACGTTTGTATCGAGACAGATTTCCAGAACGAAGGTGTCCCAACAGGAAGACGTTCAAAGCAATTGATCGGCATCTTAGGGAGCACGGAACATTCCAGCCTATGACTCATGACTGGGGAAGACCTAGAACGACGAGGACACCTGCAATGGATGAGGCAATTCTTCGTGCAGTTGACGATAACCCTAATGTCAGTGTCAGAGAAGTTGCTGCTGTACAAGGTAATGTTGACCACGTCACTGTATGGAGAGTGCTATGGGAGAACCAGTTGTTTCCGTACCGTGTACAGCGTGTGCAGGCACTATCAGCAGCTGATTGGCCTCCACGGGTACACTTCTGCGAATGGTTCATCCAACAATGTGTCAATCCTCATTTCAGTGCAAATGTTCTCTTTACAGATGAGGCTTCATTCCAACGTGATCAAATTGTAAATTTTCACAATCAACATGTGTGGGCTGACGAGAATCCGCACGCAATTGTGCAATCACGTCATCAAAACAGATTTTCTGTGGGCAGGCATTGTTGCTGATGTCTTGATTGGGCCCCATGTTCTTCCACCTACGCTCAATGGAGCACATTTTCATGATTTCATACGGGATACTCTACCTGTGCTGCTAGAACATGTGCTTTTACAAGTACGACACAGCATGTGGTTCATGCACGATGGAGCTCCTGCACATTTCAGTCGAAGCGTTCGTATGCTTCTCAACAACAGATTCGGTGACCAATGGATCGGTAGAGGCGGACCAATTCCATGGGCTCCACACTCTCCTGACCTCAACCCTCTTGACTTTCATTTATGGGGGCATTTGAAAGCTCTTGTCTACGCAAACCCGGTACCAAATGTAAAGACTCTTCGTGCTAGTATTGTGGATGGCTGTGATACAATACGCCATTCTCCAGGGCTGCATCTCTGCACCAGGGATTCCATGCGACGGAGGGTGGATACATGTATCCTCACTAACGGAGGACATTTTGAACATTTCCTGTAACAAAGTGTTTGAAGTCACGCTGGTACATTCTGTTGCTGTGTGTTTCCATTCCATGATTAATGTGATTTGAAGAGAAGTAATAAAATGAGCTCTAACATGGAAAGTAAGCATTTCCGGACACATGTCCACATAACATATTTTCTTTCTTTGTGTATGAGGAATGTTTCCTGGAAGTTTGGCCATACCTTTTTGTAACAACCTGTATATTGGCCAAAGCACACAAACTATACAAAAACAATACAATGAATGCAGGTAGCACATACTGTATTCTTCACCTGAATATATCTGCAGTGGCTGAGCATTACATGTCCGCTCACTACTCTATTAATTATGAACACCTTCAAAAACTGGCCACCATCACATCTTTGTGGGTTTGTGAGGTTAAGGAAGCAGTGAAAAACAACTCATAGAAAATATAAGCAATCAGTATGAGGGTTTCAAATTAGACAATTCCAGTACTTTGATTCTGCTTGTATCTCTTATATGCTGTCATAGTAATTTCTCTTATGAATCTAGAACACATCACAATTTGGCTGACTGAAGAATTGATGCGTAAGATTTATTGCCCTGCATCTTCCACCTTCAGTTCTATTTTTAATTATGGTTATTGCATTTTTTGATGAATTCCTTGTATTATGATACTGGTACCTTAAGGAACCACACAACAATGAACTCCGAAGACAATGGAAGACACTCAATGACAATGACTATAGGATTTATAACTGAAATATCAGGAGAAATAGGTTGGAAAATTATGAAAGAACTAATTGCACAAACTGTTTCACTGATTGCTCTATAATAGTGTGGCCTCAACGAATCATTGAAATGATATAGTTGTTTTCCATTACTTTGAGACCTTTTGCAGCTGTTAATGAACCACATCTTCCCAAACAACAATGGAATTTTTGTGGTTGACTATGCGCCATGTCACCAGGCCACAATTGTTTGCAGTTCAGTTGAAAAACGTTGTGGCCAATTTCAGCGAATGATTGGACCATCCAAACTGCTCAACATGAATGCAATAAAACATTTACAGGACATAATTAGGAATTCAGACACTACAACTGAAAACAGTATCTTTAGTTTTCTTATAATTAATTTGCAGGCAATTTGCCTGGATCCAGCTACCATATCTGTCCATTGCTATATTTATGTTATGTCACAGCTTCTCTATATAATCAAATTGTGTAATTAGAGTTGTATCATCTGTGTATAATAGTGACTCATACGGCAAGAATGAGGGGAAAGGACCAAGTACTGAGCTCTTTGGCATACCTTTTGCAGCAGATAACCAGTCTAATATTTGATTATAGTTACTAAATGTTCTATGGCTCAATAAAGTGAAGAGCATTCCTTCCAGCTCTGCAGAACCTGCACTTTATGATAAGTCTACTGTGGGAGACAGTGTTAAGAGCTTTTCTCAACTCCAGAAGAGTTGTACAGGTTTTTTCCTTACAGTCATAGGAAACTATGTTGTGACGAGTTAACTAGGTTACTTTCCTCAGAATGCTGGTTCATGTGTTTGTGCATATAATTTGCTCAGGTATGGAGTGTGCCAATTCTGCCAATACCTCATTTCTCGAGGTTTATTACACCAGTTCAATTTTCTGAATTTTTTGTGATATTTGGGACAACATGAGTAATCTTTTCTACCAATAACCATAAAAATTTCTTTGTTGACTTATAATTTGTAAACCATCACAAATAGTAGCCAACTGTGTGAATTTGCTACCTGCATCGTGTGTATGGCATCATACTTTTGGTGAAATGGATTTTAAAGTAAAAACAGTTGTGTAAGTAAGGGGAGGTATAATTGATGTTACAGTCAAGGAGGAAAAATATCTTTCTCATTCTCCTTACACATGTTCAATACAATGCCTCCCCACATCTGAACTAAACAATAATCAAACGTATCTTTCACCAACATTCGTGTCACTGTACTGGATAGCACCCTCCATAGATCTGTATGTTGAATGGGTGAGATTTAGACACCTGTCTTGACTTCTAGAGTCTGATAATCTGTGGATTCCATCACAGCAAACAATTGCTGGAATGACTTCACAGCTGGATTCTTTCCCTTTCCTAGTAAATTCTACATCTCAAATTATCTATGCACTCTTCAAATCATCACAGAGTTTGTAGTGGATACAGTACCAGTATCATTTTACTCGCTTATTGTTCCATTCCCAATTAATATGTGGGAAGAATGACTTTCAATATGCCATTTAGTAGGCAGGAATTTATCTAATGTTGCTGTCATGATCGCTATGCTAGGTAGTTTTGCAACATTTAAAACTTTTCTAGTTTCATTTCAGAACTCATCTTCACAGAATTTTAAAATTTGTGAGCCTCTCACGAAGGGTAATGATAATTTCTGTGATGACCTCTTGCAGACTACTCAAGCTTGTGAATGATTCAAAACTTTGCTCTTAATATTCTGTATCTTCTACATAATTCAGTTTGAACGGACTACAAATGACCAAAAATACAGTACCACTGAATGTATATGTTACAACTTTGACACTGATAGAACATGACAAATTTTTAGGGTGTTTTACACAAACACTGAATCCACTGCACTTTAATCAATCTCTTCAATGACAATACACAACTATTAACATCATTTACTAGTTCCACAAGTCAGTTTTCAATTACAAGTAACATAAAATTCCAAGTGCTGCACCATTCAGTACTCTGCAAGTGCAATAGCATGCTTCACACAGAATAATGAAGTTGACACATTTGTCTCAGAAGTTAATAAGATCACAAAAACACATTGAATATTATGTACAGAGCCCTTTTGTGATTATTATTGCCAGTGAAATTACCAATCACATACCAAAATATATTTGAAGGGCTAGTCTTAAAATGTGTGCATAGTTTCAAGGAAGATGCTGAGTCTTATGATTCTAATACTGTCCATATTGTGAAACAGAGGTAGCAACTGCTGAGATAGTCCTGTTATGTAAGCTGCACAATATGTGGACAGATTCACAGGTAACAAGAACCCATTTCGTCCAGTTCATTGATGAGATGGGTTCTCCTTCAGAGTGCCTTTTAATCAATAAATAAACTGTCACCCATTGTGGAACATTAGCTACTGACATCTCAAAAGTGCTTGTTTTCACAAATCTAGATTTTGTTTATCTATTGTATCCGTAAGTTAATGCACGGAAATTTTGGTATGCTTCCTCTCTAAAGAGAACAGCCAATGGCCTTCCCCATCCATCTCCTCCTGGAGTTTATAACCTGGTTCACTGTCAATGTGCCATTAAATGCTAGTACCCCTATTTTCCTTTCTTATTTTGTAAATGATGTTTCAGGTATTTAACAACTTTTCAATTGAGCCATATGATAAAATCAAGTTCTGTTCCTGCTAATAAAAATCAGGAGCAGCTGCTGCTCTGATTCAACATGTGTAAATGAGGCAATGTTAAGTAATGCATCAGATAATGAGTGATTTGTGTATTCTTTAAGTAGTTAGATGTCTGTTAAAGATAAAATGTTGCTGGGATGTACCTCAACTTACAAAACAGCCAAGAAAGGGGATAAAATCTGTTATGTCACTTCATGTAACCATTTCATAATGACTGATAAAATGAATGAATTGTCTGAAATAGCCTGCCTTTAATCCCAAAACAATTTACTGAAGGTACGTAGATGAAGAGTGTGGCAGCAAAATTGTTTCTGCTTGCGCTTTAAGAACAGACAATGACTCATGTGTGACAATGTGCTACAATTTAGAAGAACAGACACTAATCGTTCTCAATTTTATTAAAAAATCATTTTGGGCTCTGAGACTTGATTTTATACATATGACTCTTAAAATGTAGAACAAGTGAGTGAGTGGAAGACTGGCACGTCAACCCAAGGTAAGAAAGTAAAACAGGAAAGAACTAACACTGTTTTGTTTTCTTTGTTTCTGGTGTTGAGGGGATATGTTCACTATCAATTTGCTGCCCAAGCTACCACAGTTAATGAGCATTAACACATTCACTTGGTTAAACAACTGAGGCTTACGTTTTAACAGCCAAAATTAGGATTCTACACCACATAAATGCTCCTAGCTACACAGTGGTGTCAGGTAGTGTTTAGGAAAAAAGGAAAAGAAAAGGTATTTTGCTATTCTCCTTGCTGCCCAAAATGATATAACCCTAGAAAGGGGCATTTTTTAGATTGAATAGCTGAAGCACATCTGATTGGAGTCACTATTCAGCAAAAATGTAGGTAACTACTACTGTCACTGGGAATTGCTTTTGTGATAACCAGGCCAAAAACTTCTTGCTGTATGGGTACACTACTATGCTGCATGAAGAAACTCTGAAAACTTTCATATTTACTTGTGCAACAGACATGCAAATAAGACAATAACCATAACAGATGGCCTTATAACTCAGAAACTAACCATTTACGGTCTAATTTTAATTTACATATTTCTTCTTATTTTTGCACAAGTAATCATGTTGGAAAGTCTTACCAACTATTTTGTGTATGTCCCATACTATAAGCAGACCTGACATAAAATCTAAAGTGTTGCATCCAGTAAATTTAATACACTCTCTGCACAATTTCCAGAGGAATGAACTTGTCTTTTGGTATTGCATCTTGTACAGAATTAGGAAGGAGCTTCTGTTTGGTTGTGGTGCCTTACCCTGTACAGGATCCACGCTCATGGGTAGCTGTATACATAGCTGCACCCTCTGCTGAGCAATCCTCATATGATGTTCTGCTACTGTTGCACAGAGATTCTACCGAATACATGTTTTTCAGTGGGATGGGGAGAGGCCCCCGCTGTGGAGGCAGTGAGAGGGCCAACTGGGATGGGGGTAGAGATTGCCTAACACCAGCTGGCCACAGCCCTGCTTGCTTCTCCCTGCAACAGCCCAAACACATCCATGCCACGCTACAGCTCTGCCCCTTAAATAAGTGTCACATACAGTAATTTTGATACACTCTCTGCACAATTTATGGAAGAATGAACTTGGCACTTCCTGTTTCAGAATTTCACCTTTGACAAAATTAGCAAGGATCTTCTGTTTGGTTGTGGTGCCTTACCCTGTACAGGAGCTTTGCTGGTGGCGAGACACAATCGTAGCTTCACACTTTTCTGAGCCATCTTCATGTGCTGTACTACTGCTGCAGCATAGGGACGCTGTAGTATACGTAACTTTTGATGCAGTGGGGACAGGCATTGGCAGCATATGCCGTGAGGGACCCAATGGGGCTAGAGGTGCAGGCTGCCTGACACCAGCCTGCCACAACCCAGCTTGCTCCTCCCTGCAACAGCACAAACACATCCATGCCACTCTGCAGCTCTGCCCCTTAAATAAGTGTCACATACAGTAATTTTGATAGACTCTCTGCACAATTTATGGAAGAATGAACTTGGCACTTCCTGTTTCAGAATTTCACATTTGACAAAATTAGCAATGATCTTCTGTTTGGTTGTGGTGCCTTACCCTGTACAGGAGCTTTGCTGGTGGCGAGACACAATCGTAGCTGCACACTTTTCTGAGCCATCTTCATGTGCTGTACTACTGCTGCAGCATAGGGACGCTGCAGTATACGTAACTTTTGATGCAGTGGGGACAGCCATTGGCAGCATATGCCGTGAGGGACCCAATGGGGCTAGAGGTGCAGGCTGCCTGACACCAGCCTGCCACAACCCAGCTTGCTCCTTCCTGCAACAGCACAAACACACCTATGACACTCTACAGCTCTGATCCTAAACTAAATTGTCACATCCAGTAAATTTAATACTCTCCTTCCACAATTTCTGGATCAATGAACTTGCCACTTTCTGTTGTGTTATTGCATCTTGCATAAAATTAGCAAGAATCCCGTGTTTGGTTGTGGTGCCTTACCCTGTAGAGGATCCTTGCTGGTGAGTAGAGCCAATTGTAGCTGCACCCTCTGCTGAGCCACCCTCATATTGTGTACTGCTGCTGCTGCACAGAGCTGCAGCTGTATACATAGCTTTCGGTGGGATGGGGAGAGGCCCCAGCTGCTCCGGCAGTGAGAGGGATAACTGGGATGGGGATAGAGGCTGCCTAACACCAGATGACCACAGCCCTGCTTGCTCCTCCCTGCAATGGTACAAATACATCCATGCCACTCTGCAGTTCTGCCACTTATCTAAATTGTCACATACAGTAATTTTGATAGACCTTCTGCACAATTTATGGAAGAATGAACTTGCCACTTTATGTTTTGTAATTTCAACTTGCACAAAATCAGCAAGGAGCTCCTGGTTGGTTGTGGTGCCTTACCCTGTACAGGAGCTTTGCTGGTGGGGAGACACAATTGTAGCTGCATGCTTTTCTGAGGCATCTTCATGTGATGTACCGCTGCTTTTACATAGGGATTCTGCAGTATACACAACTTTTGATGCGCTGCGGACAGGCACTGGCAGCATATGCAGTGAGGGACCCAATGAGGCTAGAGGTGGGGGCTGCCTAACACCAGCCTGCCACAGCCCGGATTGCTCCACCCTGCAACAGCACAAACACACCTATGACACTCTGTAGCTCTGATGCTAAACTAAAGTGTCACATCCAGTCAATATGATACTCTCTTTCCACAATATCTGGATGAATGAACTTGTCACTTTGTGTTGTGGTATTGGATCTTGTGCAAATTGGCAAGGAGCCTCTGTTTGATTGTGATATCTTACCTTGTACAGGATCCTTGCTGGTGGGTAGAACCAATTGTAGCTGCGCCTCCCTCTGAGCCACCATCTTGTGATGTACTGCTGCTGTTGCACAGAGATGCTACTGTATACACGGCTTTCGGTTTCGGTGGGATGGGGAGAGGCCCCAGCTGCTCCGGTGGTGGTAGAGGCTTCCTTACACCAGCTGGCCACAGCTCTGCTTGCTGCCCCCTGCAACAGCACAAATACATCCTTGCCACTCCCCTTATCTAAAGTGTCACATCCTTTAATTTTGATGCACCCTCTGAAAATGTATGCAAGAATGAACTTGCTGCTTTATGTTTTCGAATTTCACCTTGTACAAAATTAACAGGGAGATTCTGTTTCATTGTAGCGCCTCACCCTGTACAGGAGCATTGCTGGTGGATGGACCCAAATGTGGCCGCATGCTTTTCTGAGCCACCTTCATGCAATGTATGTCTGGTGTTGCTCATGGACACTGCAGTATACACAGGTTGCGGCACAATGGGGACAGGCCTTTGCAGAAGACACTGTGAAGGGGCAGACCAGGACACTGCAGTGTACAAGGGATTTTGTGCAGTGGGGACAGGCGGTGTCAGTGGATTCAGTGTGGGGGTCGACTGGGACCGGGGCGGTGGCTGCCTAACACCATCCCAACGCAGCCCTGCTTGCTCCTCCCTGCAACAGCACAGACACATCTGTGCCAGTCGGCAGCTCTAGATCTTAGCGAAAGTGGCACATCCAATAATTTTGAAGTGTTTTGGTATTTCATCTTGCATAAAATTAGCAAGGAGTTCGGTTTAGTTGTCATGCCTTACCTTGTACAGGAGCTTTGCTTGTGGGCAGACCGAAATGTAGCTACCTGCTTTTCTGAGCCATGTTCATGTGATGTAATGCTTCTGTTGCACAAGGACATCTCAGTATATGGGGCTTTTAGTGGGCTCAGGAAAGGCCCCAGTAGGAGAGGCAGTGAGGGGGCCTACTGGGATGGGTGCAGAAGAGGTCTAACACCAGCTGGACACAAGCCTCCTACCTTCTCCCTGTGACAGCTCAAATACATCTGTGCCACTCTACCACTCTGGTCCTTTGGAATGAATCATAAGTATCACAGAAGTTATTTATCTGTCTACATTTCCTTCTCCCCCCTACATAATTTTGGAAGAATGGAATTCAGTTTGATGCTAAACTATGAAGGATGGTCATTAAGTTTTAATCATCATCTCAAAAAAATTAGGTTTCATAATTAGTTTTCAGTTTGTTTGCAGGTGCAAGTTGATAGTCCCAGTACACACTGTAAACCCTACATTACAATAATCCTTATCATAGCATGATGGTTGAGGAGACAAAATAAGATAGTGTAGACCATAAATAAATTGGAGTGTCATACAATGATTTGTTTTGTGCATTTGAACAGGAGAAGTATGGCAACAATCCATGTAGAGTTCACACAATAAAGGCAATAGTGGAAAAAGTGGAAATTAGTCAATGAACTGTTCTCAATATCTTATGCAACTACATCTTGAAATGTTGAATATGAAAAATATTGCTACCTGCTAGCTCCACGACTATTCCATTACAAAAAGTGTTCCAACTGAGACCACAGTGGAAATACTTCAACTATGTCAAGGTCATCCAAATCACGTTTCTAGTCACCCAGTTGCCATGGATGAATGTTTGGTGTATCACTATGACCATGACACAAAGGAGAAAAACAAGCAGAATAAATACAGAAATTTTGATTTACCACCTACAAGAAAGTTGGAATCCCAACAATCATTATGTACGGTGATGCCGATATTGTTTTAAAATACACACACACACACACACACACACACACACACATATATATATATATATATATATATATATATATATATATATATATATATATATATATATATAAAGAGATTATGTGACTTACCAAATGAAAGTGCTGGCAGGTTGATAGACACACAAACAAACACAAACATACACACAAAATTCCAGCTTTCACAACCAACGGTTGCTTCATAAGGAAAGAGGGAAGGAGAGGGAAAGACGAAAGGAAGTGGGTTTTAAGGGAGAGGGTAAGGAGTCATTCCAATCCTGGGAGCGGAAAGACTTACCTTAGGGGGAAAAAAGGACAGGTATACACTCGCACACACACACATATCCATCTGCACATACACAGTCACAAGCAGACAATTGTAAACGCAAAGAGTTTGGGCAGAGATGTCAGTCGAGGTGGAAGTACAGAGGCAAAGATGTTGTTGAAAGACAGGTGAAGTATGAGCGGCGGCAACTAGAAATTAGCGAAGGTTGAGGCCTGGCGGATAACGAGAAGAGAGGATATACTGAAGGGCTAGTTCCCATCTCCGGAGTTCTGACAGGTTGGTGTTAGTGGGAAGTATCCAGATAACCCGGACGGTGTAACACTGTGCCAAGATGTGCTGGCCATGCACCAAGGCATGTTTAGCCACAGGGTGATCCTCATTACCAACAAACACTGTCTGCCTGGGTCCATTCATGCGAATGGACAATTTATTGCTGGTCATTCCCACATAGAAAGCTTCACAGTGTAGGCAGGTCAGTTGGTAAATCACATGCGTGCTTTCACACGTGGCTCTGCCTTTGATCGTGTACACCTTCCAGGTTACAGGACTGGAGTAGGTGGTGGTGGGAGGGTGCACGGGACAGGTTTTACGCCGGGGGCAGTTACAAGGGTATGTATATTGCTGTCTTTGAGTATATTACCAAAATCTCCTGGTGGGATAAAGGGGGGGAGGGGGGGCTGCCAAATGAAGAATCGTGGGAAGCCGTCTGAGGGTGTGTTTTTACTCCTTGATAGCACCCAATATAATTAGACATAGGGCAGTCACAGACACTGTTACTTAGGGGCTATGAAATATTGCCCTGTACTCTGTTGACATGCCACACAGTGGCGGTTCCCATTTCCTTGGATGAAGAAACCATTGCGTGGCAGGCAGGAATTTCCAGAATAACAATCAGGTGAAACTTCCTGGCAGATTAAAACTGTGTGCCGGACTGAGAATCGAACTCGGGACCTTTGCATTTCCCAGGCAAGTGCTCTACCAACTGAGCTACCCAAGCACGACTCACACCCCATCCTCACAGCTTTACTTCTGGTAGAGCACTTACCCGCAATAGGTTAAGGTGCCGAGTTCGAGTCTCGATCCGGCACAAAATATAACAGTTATTCATTAGCCTAATTGTCACCATAATCTATGTGCCATCTCAGGCAATCTTTGACAGTACCTGTAGAAACAATTTTCTAACAGGTTTTTAGAGTATTCCTGAACGAATGTGTTTTTCTCTTTGATCACTTGCAGTCTGTTGTAATATTTAATTCCATTGTGTAGCAAATCACGTATTTTTGCTTTGTTTTTCCTAATGAGGAATAAGTAGTATCTGGATTTGTTTCTATGTTTGTCCTTTAGTGTCTCTGGGAAGCATCCTGTCATGAAAGATTCATTTATGTTGTGCACTTAAGAGTTTTTGATACTGACTATACAGTCCTTCAGTATGCACACAGGCACTTCATCATTTTTTAGACTGTGCTTAAAACTGCATAGTTCTACTGTAGTGTTGGGTGACAACATGATTGTATTTGGTATAAAGCTGAGTGTCTGCACAGGCTGTGTTTGGTCAAATGTCTATTGTAGCTTGGTACATATTTTTCTGAAGTATTGAAGTGCGATGTGTGCTCATTTCTTGGGATCATATATTGAGGTACCATGATACTTAAATGGTATGTTTCTTCTGTTATCTTCTATTTGTCTCCTTTCTGGTGATTTCCAGATTGCATTGATTTTGTTTTCTGCCTTTCCTATAAATTTATCTACTTCCAGGAAAACTTTTCTATTAATAATACTTTTCTATGCAACTTTTTGTATGAGTGGTGTTGGTTGCAAAATGCAGCATCATTTTAGTTGTTTTTTATGCTGCTAAGATGCTTCAGAGTTACAAATTTCATTATCTCGTTAGTTACACTGTTATTTTTGTTTGTGTTTTAATAGCTGTTAGTACTCTAGGAAAAACTTCTTCTAAACTGAATTTAAATATTGATAGGAACTTTGAAAATTTCCCATTTCATGCTAATCTCTATGTACAAGTGCTTCCAAGTTTAATTTCTCATATTTGTGACAGATCTGAGTCTTTTCGGCTTAGAGCAGACCCTTATGTATGTGAATATTTTAGTTTTCTTTTCTACAACTATGTTTAATTTTAAGATCTTGCGCAAATAATTTGAAAGTCCAAAGTTATCTACAATATCATCACAACTTCATTTCACTGCATCATTTACTTGGTGTTCAGTGATTGATGCAGAATGCTTGGTCATGGTTGTGGCAGTGTTAATCAGTGGTAACAGTCTATAGTTGTACATCATGCTAACTTCACCATGAGATTTTGTCCTGTTTACAAGGAAAGTATAAACAAGAGTGAGGCAGTCACCTTTCTAAATGATGAAACATGTTTAGTATATTTGTAAGTAGCTTAGATGTACCAAAAATTAATGGATGGCTATAAATATCCAAATTGCTGACATTAGTTCACAGAAATATTTTTGGAAATCACATAAAAAAGCAAAGGTAATATCAGTGTTCTATGATTCTCTAATTTAATAGAAAATACATAAACCTTCAAAAATTATTTCATGCTCTCTTTTAGGTTTCACAGAGGTTTGAGACATAACTTACCATTCTCACGTTTCTTTATTGGCATATTCAATCACTGGTTGCAGCAGTGTGTCCAAGTAGGTGGACAAGTCTGCAGGATCAACTGCTACTGGCAATGTCAATGGAGCATCTACAACAGTGTTTAATCCCATAAGTAAGAATTAGCTTGTGACCAGGTGGTAGTGATAACAAACTGCCGCAATTTCTGCTTCAGCACAGGACAATATCATTGAACAACAGAGGCTATGTAATGATTTATGTAACATTCAAGGTTTACTTGTCACACTTTTCAGATCCTGAACTTCAGCACAATTATAATCGTCACAACATAATTTGTTTCCGAATGAACATAAATTGTATGGCCTTTAACATATCTGCTACTGTCATTTGGCTCCACGCAAGGTAACAGTTCACTGTGATGAGTGCAGAATGCATGAAATGTAGTGAAAGCCTGGTAGAGTCACCTCTTTCCTAGAGCTGTTTCCTGACTAATGTGTAACACACACTGACATTTTCTTTGTTTCTCACCTGAATTACAATATCTCTTGCAGTGTCCTGAGCCACCATTAGTTTGCAGTCTTTGCTAGTTTTAATATAACTGATTCAGTGAATATGAAAATGTATTATGCCCCATGACCTAAATTTGACAAGAAGTACACAAAACTTACTGTACCTCAAAAGACTGGTATCTGGACATTTATATGCTTAGTATTTTGTAGGTAGATTGCTTTGGTACCTAAACAATAAGTATGTTTCAATAGTATATGCAAAAAGCATCTACTTATGGTGCTGACAGAGAAGTGAAACAGCCTACCAGAAGAGCTCCTTACCAACCTTGTGGCTAGCACAGGAGTATGATGCCGAGCATACACTGCTGTCCATGGTGATCACACACCCAATGAAGGACCATGTCCTGTCTTTTGTAGTGTGACTTCAATCTAATTATTAACTTTGAATAAAAGTGATATTTCTGTTCATCTCAGTGTGAATTTCTTTCTTTTACCTTCGGTACTATTAGGTTGGTGCATAAGTTTGCAGTGCTTGTGTTTTGCATTGTGTTATACAGGTTTCTATGGTTTTATTTGCTGATTGTCATTTTTTATTTGTTTTTGTATGTCCATTCTTTTGACTGGAGGTCTTGGGGACCATGGCTGTTCACTATTGCAAGAACATGAAATACCTACAGCCATACTTATGATCTTATTTATTGTGTAGCTACCGGTTTTGGAGACACTTCAACGCGCCATCTTCAGGCCTGTATGCATAAACAGCAATGATAGCATTATCAACTTATCAATCATGCAACACAAAGACAGATTAAAAAAGAATGGGAATCAAGGACAAGACTCTACAAGTGAATTTATAGTAAACATTCGATAGAATGAACAGATACATACATTGTCACAAATCTAAAGTATACCATAACGAGTTTCCACTCTATACATTGTACCATTGTATTACTTACTAACAACTTCATTACATAACTATTCCATGATTTTTACTGGCCAGTCAGACTGAAAGACAAAATAACTGCAGAAGATGATAAATGCATGAAGGAGACAATTCCACAGAAACAAGCAAAGCAAAGAAACATGACCTATGTGCCATGTCAAAGTATTAAATGCTCAGCTGTAAAATGTATGACTACAACCACAGAAACAACTAAAATGTGAAGAAATATCATCCATGTGTTGTGTCAAAGTATAAAATGCTGAGATGTACATGGCTGAGGGGCATACCTATATCATATACATAAAATCAATATCCAAGACGTGTCAGAGGACCAAATATAGGACCCACCTCAGATCGTAACATATGTAGAACATATGAAAAAAAAAAACCTACAAGAAACTGTTCATGATGAACAACATTCATGTCCAAATGCTTCCATATGAGTATATCATGTGTTAACATGAAACAATCACACACAAGGTCTGTAATTAGCCTACAAGGATGCAGTGCACCATAAAAGATGGCTCAACAATAAATATTTATGAAATATCAGAAAAGCTTTCTTACTAGCAAACCACTTAAGAAAGTACTCATATGTATTAAATATAAGTGAACACAAAGAAATAAAATGAAATCTAAAATAACATATATGTAGTTATGAATAAATGTACTGTAACCAGTACACACCTAGGTCTTTTGATGATATTAAAAACAAAAGCCATTACATCCATGCAATTAAAATTTCAAAGGAAAATACCAGCCATACATATCATGTAAAAGACAAGCGAGTGAGGATATATGTCTATTAAATGTAAGACTGCGAATGCATGGCAATACATACACTATTATAACAAAAACACTGGTAATGCCACAAGTCATATCTAGCAGAACTTAAGCTATGGTAATGTAAATCCAGTTAAAATTGAAGACAGGTACATATCCACTAAGTGTGTCACATATGACTAAAAAAACAGAAGGAGACATTCAAAGTTATTTAGTTATAACTCTTGGGCTAACATACACAGTTCGACCACCAAGCATCTAATTAGAGGCCAATCGAAGCAATGTTCACATCAACTAGCTTCCTGACCAGCAACCCACTCAAAAAATAGTAATATGTGTTAGACACAAGTGAACGCACAAAAAGCACAAAGAAATTTAAATTTCATATACTTATGAGTAAATGCACTGTAAACAGTACATATCTTGGTCTTTGAACCATATCGAAACTAAAAACCATTACATCCATGCAATCAAGTTTCAGAAGACCCATACTGGCCATACATATCGTCCAACAGACAAACCAAATTATCACTTGACAGTGAGGAGGCCCCACACATTCCAATAATTAAATCGTAGGTAAATCCTTTACTTGTGTTTGATGTAGGACTATGAAAATGTCACAGCTCTCTGCAAATTGAAAATACGTCCACTATTACAACAAAAACACTGGCAATGCCACAAGTCCTGTCCAGCAGAACCTGAGTGATGGTAAATGCACACTTTTTATTTGTAGTCCACTGTTGCTATTTGGGTCTACATATTGTAATTTTGTCATTTGGAGACAGTGAGTTAAACTGTGGATGCTAGGAAATGGAGTGTCAAGTGGAGAAATCTGAACATTTCTGACAAGTTCTTCTGTTCGAGTTCAGTGGAAGAGTGACAGCAGCAGAGGCAGCCAGAAACATTTTCTCCGTATGTGGGGATAATGATTTTCTCATTTTAAGAAGGACTGTTTTGACAATAGTGACTCTCCACGTACAGAAGGACCTCCAGAGTTTGATGAAGGTCGTTTAAACACGTTAATTCACAATAATCCACGTCATTGTACTTGAGAACTGGAAAATGTGATGAAATGCAATCATTTCACAATCTTGCAACACTTACATGCAATGAGGAAGGTTCAAGAATTGGGTATACGAATGCCACATGCTCTATGCCAAAATCACAAAAATCAGTGGTTGACCTTATTTGCATCTTTGCTTGTTTGTCATAAATTGACTCAAGAGCAAGTTCAATTCCTTAGTACCATGGGTAGTGACAATCATTATGAGGGTCAAGCCACTGACACCCATCTCATTTCATAATTTCAATCTATCTTGTTACATGTTCTTTATTTCATGAGTTGCATGTCCTCGAAGAAGAAATGGATGAGCCATAGAACAGGCAATCTAGAAAGACAGCTGAAAGTGGATTGCATGTACCTAGGGATGTAATTGTTATTATCATGAATAATGTTAATGATTGCAAGGATTAAGCCAGTGACAACCATCTCATTTAATAATTTGAATCTAACTATCAAGTTACATGTTTCCTTATTTCAAGTGTAGCATGTCTCACAATGAGAACTGGATGAGCCACAAAACAGGCAGCCTGGAAATCCATTAACTGGTGGGACGCATGTACCTAGGAACCTGTTTGTTAGTATTGCGGGTAATATTACTCTACCTATCTAATTACATGTTTCTTTATTTACTGAGCTGCATGTCTCAGCAGAAGATATGGATGAACCACAGAATAGGTAAGGTAAGACATTTGCATGTGGTATGGATGTACCTTGGGATCTGTTCGTTAGTATCATGGGTAATGATAATGACTAGAGGACCAAGCTACTGACACCCATTTCATTTCATAATTTAAATACGTCTAGCTACATGTTTTTGTTTATTTGAAGCATTGTGTGTCTCTGAAGAATAAATGGATTTGACATAGAACAGGCAGTCAAGAAAGCCATTTTCTGGTGAAATGCATGTACCTTGTGATTGATTTGTAAGTATCATGGGTAATGACAGTGACTGAGAGGAGCAACCAATAACACTCATTTCACTTCATAGTTTTAATCTCACTATCTAGTTACATGTTCCCTTATTTAATGCACTGAATGTATCTGAAGAAGAAAAGGATAGGCCACAGAACAGGCAGTCTGGAAGGCCGCTTTCAGGTGGCAGACATATACCTAGGAATAGGGTGTCTTCCAAAGGGAAGTTTACCGAAGTAGTTGATGTGTGGTACCAGCTCTAGCCAAGATAATGATCTTATCTGAATGTCTGTGATACGGCTTCAAATGTAATTTTAAGTAGCACACTTGAGGTACTCATATTCATGGTCACTCCCCCCATGGAATTACCGGAAATAGTGGGAGATACATTCAAGTTCACCTAGGGTAACCCTCACTGTACCCTCATACCTAGGGCAATTGTACGTGGTATATTCAAGGTCAAAACTTAGCTCGATACTGGTCACATGGTCGTCACACATTTGTTTGAGTAAAAATTGGTGAGAAACCCCTATCTTTCTCAGCCAAATGTGGATGCCGTAAAATGGCAGGAAACTCTTGCCTTCCCCTTACCCAATAGGAATCAAGCTCACCCTCCCATCCTCATCCTTTGTAACTAGTTCAACTGCGTAGGTGCAATCTTTCGAATTTTGTGGAACATAGGGAGGGTTTCAGGTTTGTTTGAGGTAGGGTGCTGGGTATTTGTTGTAAATAATTATAAATTAAATATACTATTATTAGAATTTTATGAGTTTCTTCAGTTTAGACCGTGTATCCATAGGCAGAAGACCTGGGTGTGGTCATTTGTTCTAAATAATAACAAATTTCTTTTATTGTTATTCGAAATACCTTATGTGAATACGCCATTCGAAGTATGAGCTCTGTAGGGAGAGAAGTAGTGCGTGGGTAACTGTTATAAATAACAAATTAATTTTATTATTATTATTCCAATTACCCAAATTTCGTCATTCAAGGTGCCAGCAGAATTCAGCCACCACCTCCACGCAGAATAAGATGTGTAAGTAATTTCATAATTCATTGCTATTTTGAGATAATTTGTTGCCGATTTTTTCGAAACACGGATCTCTCTGTCTTAGATGCGATGTTAACAAATTACGGCAGCGCATAGGTCAACAACAAAAATGCTCTTCTGAAGTCTTCAAATGTTAAACAACTACCACAGCGCGATATATAAACAAATATTCTCCTGCTAAGTCCTCCCTACATTACTAGTGTGAGAATGACATCACACAGTAGGCCTACGTATTAAAACGAATGTGTTCTCTTGTTGATAGAAATAATGACGTCACGGCATGTTCCGGTAAATGTTAACAAAATGCATGACGCAAGACACTAGTGTGTGATGTCATAGCAAAATTCTGTAAGCACTACCGTTTTACAGATTTCCAAGCTCATCGCCCTAAGAGACACATAAATACGGTATGCATAAGAATTAGCACAGTGCTACACATACGCACAGAAGCTGCCAGAGATAGCTTTCCATGCTACTAGCCTGTTTGACAACAGAAAAGGCACTGCTACTAAATCAGGGATCAGGCATCGCCAGCGGAAATCTGTGGACAGTTTTTCAGATAAGAGTTGCTAACAGTTTAAGCGGCAAGCATTCCCCTCCCCTCATCCCTTTCTCTCTGGACCAACAGGGTACAATCTCTCCCTCCTCCCCCAAGCACACCACTTTTAATACTACAGCTTATGTGGGTGCGACGTTATTTTTGGTCTGTTAGAGCTCCTAGGCGGAATAAAAAGACAAGTAATTAGAATTATTGTGCCACAAAAGTATATTTCAACAAATAAACTTTCGATACGTATCAAATCAATTTCATTCTTATAAATAACAATAATAATAATAATTATTATTATTATTAATGCTTGATGACGTAGCATGTGTTAAAAACGGCAAATACTATAATTTGACGTTGTCACAATGTTTTCTGTACACACTTCAAACGCTCCAAAACACATTTGAGAAACTTGAATGTTTAATATATTACGTAATGCAGTATTTAATAACAAATACTCATTTACTAAATACCGAGCTTACATTATCTCTGTACTGTGTCGTAGTCCTAAAAAACACAATAGCATAATTCATACATTATGCAAACACGTATCGCTATTTAAATTGTTTTGAAAAATTATCTCCCACTTTTTTTTTCAAGAAAATGCCTCTAAATAGTTGGTTGAACGAGAAACACACTCTGCAGTAAATAAAACAAATGTTATTCACGAAACCCCTGTATTACTACGACAATCTCGCCCCATTAGCTGCTGCTGTTTCGTGCACTGCCCCTTGCTCTCTGTCACAGTGACACACGTGTGTTTTAGAATTACGTAAATACCTTCGGCTGCTGACGGGCGTTGATGTACCGGTATATCAACGGGGACAGGTGAAAATGTGTGCCCCGATCGGGACTCGAAACCGGGATATCCTTCTTACATGGCAGACGCTCTATCCATTTTTTTTTTTTTTTTTTTTAATATCATTTTGCATTTTGTACGTTACATTTCGTTGCAATTGTTCGTGGCGGACGTCCCCTGACGCCCGTTGAAGTTCGTTATTGATCCACTCACTCCACTTGTTTTCTTACAGAGGGCAGCTCACCCTCTGACAGAACACGCTGAACTACCGTGACGGCTGTCCATCTGAGACACCGAGGGCACAGAGGATAATGCCACTGCAAGGACTATCTCGTGCACGCCTCCCGCGAGACCCTCATTCCCACCTTGTATGTCCCACACACTACAGTCGTAGTGTCCCACCCCAACACACTCATTATTCGTGGAAGACATTCTTACCAAGTCCGGCAAGAGCTCGGGGAATATGTGGGAATATGTGTGCATCCGCACAGAAGAAGCTCATGGCCGGTATTGCCAGAACGATATTGATATGGTGTCTGTTCTTTCGGAAGCAGTGCCCTCGGTGGCTCAGATGGATAGAGCGTCTCCCATGTAAGCAGGAGATCCGTGGTTCGAGTCCCGGTCGGGGCACACATTTTCACCTGTCCCCGATTATATATACCAACGCCCGTTAGCAGCTGAAGGTATTTATAAAATTCTAATTTCGTTCTAGACGGCTGCAGGTCATCAATGGTATCTGTTCTTCCGGACATGTACGAACGAACAGATACTATATCCATAACGTGTGTATGTTCATCACAGAGGTTGGGTAGTGGTGGCGGTGAAAGAGAGAGAGAGAGAGAAGAGAACCGCCGTTGCCTCAACGCATATACGCAGTGGTCGCCTGATGCAGAATCACTGCAGCCGCTACAGCAAACGGCCCACTATTCTTTTTTCCGTGAGCTGCTGGATTTGCCTATACAGTCTTATTATCAGGAATACGTAGATGTCCTGTGTTTAAAAAATGCGATATTTAGTAACAAATACATACTACATGTCCTCCGCCGCGCGGTCTGTGCCGCCTTGCCACGGTTCGTTCGGCTCTCCCCGTCGTCGAAGTTCGAGTCCTCCCTCGGGCATGGGTGTGCGTGTTGTCCTTAGCGTAAGTTAGTTTAAGTTGGATTAGGCAGTGTGTAAGCCTGGGGACCGATGACCTCAGCGGTTTGGTCCCATAGGAACGTACCACAAATTTCCAAATTTTCCATGTACTCGATACAATAAAATAAGAGTCAGGTTCAGTGCCTGGCGCTAGCGAGAGGAGAAGTCTGTATATAAGATATACCCTTTATATTTTTTGTTCTCTTGTTAGGTGGCAAATGTAGCTTTGCGTTTGGAAGGTGTTCGTTATCCTCGCAGGTTATAGCATCCTCTTACACCTCGAACTCTGCTGCATAATTTTTTTAGGGAACGTACGTCTAAGAGAGATAGTGCGATAATTGAATACCTGCCGGCAAAAACGTTGTAACCCTCACTTTTCTAAGAAACCGGTTTGTCACGTATAAACATTGTATGTGCCAAGAGTAAGGGGTGTATGAAGTTATGTTGGCAAAAATGTACATTAAGCGCCATTTTTCGTTTGTTTCCTATTTGTCGTGAGGCGCTCAGATGCAGAAACGTTGTAAACATGGAGCAGGAACGTTGTGTGACGTTAAGTCAGAGCATGTGCGAAGATATAAATAGGGGCCGGAAACGGAAAATTAAGTATAGTGAATGGAAGAGGAATGTGAAGAAACACAAACGGAATTCGGGGCAACCATATTTGGCCCACAATAGCAAACCAGTACCTGGGAAAATCCCTGCTGAACAGGTGGGTGCATAAACGCTGTATGCCAATCTAACACAATATTTCTGTGAAATAGGAGATTCCCTACGTTATTCGCAAACATATTGTAATGCACTGTCATAGCCTTTACCTTTGACGTTAATGTGGTTAACTATACTTATCATTACGTCGTGCTCCCTTTATAGAGTGCTACCTCCAAATGTAGATACCAGTGTAAAACACTAAAAATGGAGGACAACAGAGAGCTGTTTCAAGAATTCTACGCCTTAGACCATAATGCACAAACCAGACATTTGGCTTCGTCGTGCATTGAAATAGTAGACATCAAGCGTAGGGAGACTGAGGAGACCATTTCGCGCAGACACTGCACATTCAAGTGCTTTTCAAGAAGAGGAGCAGAAAAAATTCAGGTATGGCAAAAAACGTTGTGCTCGGAATATAGCATTACAGCTAGACGTGTACAAATGCTCCAAGGGAAGATGAAATGTGGCTTGCCGTTAGAAGACAGAAGGGGTAAGCATGTGAATCGTCCAAATAAGCTGCAGGACAGCTTGAAGGACGTGATAAGAAACCATATTGAAAAGCCACCAAAACAAGAAAGCTGAAGACATAAGAATGAAAATCTCAGCCTGAGTTCCGATTTGAATATTTCTAAACTTTGCCGGCTCTTTAAAGAAGATAATCTGACAGTACAGTGCAGTGGAAGAGTTTACAGAGATATTTACAGGGAACAATATAATTTTCGCTTTGGATTACCACATCCGGATTCATGTAGGTATTGTAACAGGCTGTTCCTGCAGTTAGTTAACAGTATAAATGAAACAGAGAGAAAGAAAATCGACGAAGAATGCAAACTGAGCCATTTACATGCGGAAGCAGCATATTCAATGCTGGAGAAGGATACAGCAAAAGCTAATGCAAACGAAACCTATGTTGTGATATGCACAGACCTCCAACAGTTGCTGCATTGTCCTACCCTTACCCATTCTGCGGTTTTCTATCAACGTCAGCTGCCAACCTTCAATCAGGCAATACATAACGTTGGTAACAACAATGTGTGTATGGCCTGAAACTGTTGCTAAGCGGGGATCCGCGGAAATTACTTCGTGCCTTCTGAAGTGCGTAACATCTACATTTTCAATACTAAACCCGTGTGAAGAAAGAGCTTTAGTGGTGTGCTCAGTTCGATGTACAGGACAGAACAATAACTGGAAAACTGTTGTTTTGTATCAATATCTTCTGAACATGAAGTAGTACACCTCTGTGGAGCAAAAGTTTCTTATCACAGGACACAGCTTTTTGCCTTGTGACAGGGATTTCGCATTAATTGAGAGAAAGAAGAAGAACTACTCTGTATGAACCATTTGAATGGGTTCACGTAATAGCTATTGCGCGACCAAACAACTCGTTTCTGGTTTATTACATGGAACAGGACGATTTCATTGATTTAAGCGGTATTGAAAAGCACGTCCGCAAAGATCCAAAATGCAAAATAACGGATTATGTTTGGATGAAGATATCTTCAGACTCCCCAACAGTACTTCAGTGCCGCAAGAGCCATAACTACTTGCAGCCTTGGTACTCAGCAAACTTAGCAAAAGGTCAAGGGTTAAAAATAGTATTACAGTTCCGCCGGTTGTGTTTAGCTTGAACGACCTACCTAGACTTTATGGTGAGCCATTGCCTGTCTCTGCGGAAAAAAAAGCTAATCTGCTAGACATGTGTAGATACATTCCTGAAAAATACAGAGAGTTTCATGAGAACCTAAAATAAAGTAAAGTGATGGTGTCGTGGTCGGTCACGCAAAACGTACGTTTGCAACAATACGTCTTGTGTGTCGTGAATAATCGTGTTGCACAGTGGGAACTATTAATAATGTTTCGTTTAAACTGCGTGTGCAGTATCGAATCTGTTTTGTAATATTCTTATGAAATGAAAATGTGAACGTTAATCACTGCAAACCCTTCTTTTGTAACAATGTTTCCACCATCAGTCAAACACCTAGAAGTACCGACATTGTATAATGCAAACTGTATTTACACCTAATCAGAATAAAACCAATCAACAGTATTAGAGGTTAAATAATATCAGTGGTATAAACGCTGTAACCCACAAAAGTGTGCTACTCTCGTTAGAGTTACAACGTTTTTGAATGGATGCCGAACGAAAATCTGTAATATCTTGGTTTTCAGGTCACGTACTGCCACAACTTGTACACATTAATCAATAATGGACTCATTCCAAGTGATTTTGAATGCTATTCCTGCCGTTCGTAAATCTGTTGCATAGGTAATGGTTTTTCGCGCCTCCTGTACAATTTGTATTTTGAGGTTTTCAACGTTTTTGCCGGCAGGTATTCAATTGTGTAACATATATAATAATCCAACCTGCTCAGAGTCTAAGTTTGACGAGTTAACCCTGTAGCCTGAAGTATTTTTAGGTAACACTCAGTGACTAGTGCACTATCAAATAGGAAAAATTTCCCGATAGGTGGTATGTAAGTGGTAAATAATTATGGATTAGACATATCATAGAGGGTAATCATGGGTACTTTACTTCATCATATTGATGTTAGCACAGTGCGATGAAGCTGTGAAACACTTCCTGATATATTGTTATCTTTTGTAGTTTGGAGAAGCGCCTAACACAATCCGAAAATATCACGAACCAACCAGTCATGTTAAGCTTTAGTGTCAATACATACTGTAACTTTTTTTTTTTCAGGAGCTATGACCGGTAGTGGCATCATAATGTCGCGTTGTAGTGTTAGAGATATCGCAGTATGCACGAGTCTGTAATCTTACAATTCAGTCTCCATCGCGTCTTTAAAACTTCTTGAACTTTGCTCTCCATATGGATTTTTCCACCGTAAGGTGAGAATCAGAAAACTCTTCACTTCCTCTCTTGAGATTAATTATGCGTTTGGTTGGTTAATGCTTATATGTCGCATGTACTTAGTCAAAGCACCTGAAAATCCAAACCAGTTCCCGACACGTAGTAGGCAAGTGATAAATAATTATTGATTAGGTCGATACAGGCGTGGTAAACATCGGGTGTTGCATCACTTCTAGATAGCAGTGGATACTGTTATGTGTAGAGACCGGATTATATGCATTTAAATGTTGCATGTGTATTTGCATGTTGCATATGAATTTGCGTATTTGGCTCCTTTTCACCGGTTATTGCGTATTTTAACTAAAAACTAATGACGATGCATATTTTCGCTCTATGTTTGCAATATTTTAAAAATTCAGACGAGCGGTCTCTAGCTGATCCAGTTTTTATCTCTTACAGATTGACCGCGACCTAGAACTGCGTGCAATTGCTAACCGAGAGGCCACTAACTAGCGAAATCACTACAAAAGAGGAACACTAACAGGCAGACTGAGTCAAAACTCCTGCACCCGCTCACGCCGTTACTCTACTCCCCTCCGCTGTCACACCGCACGCGTCGGCAACAATTGAACTAAACTACGCAGGCTTTTAGTCGCAGGTCCATTGTTTCAGTTTAGCTCTCTGTTTACTTGTACACAGTTGAACGTGTTTACGACGTGTACTGTGTAACGTGTTGTGCGCCATGCTTCCCGAAAAAAGAAACGTCGTTCCGTGGATAGCTGACCACCCTGGAACATTTACATGTAACGGAATAGTTTTATATTGTCGATTTTGCGAGAAAAACGTTTCGTCCAAAAAAAAAAGTTTGAAATAGACCAGCATGTCAAGACAAGTCTTCACGTCGCCGGAATGGAGAAGAGAGCACCACGACAACTACTTCTGACAACAGCAAGTTGCAGTAGCAGGGATTTGTCCCGAGGTAACCAAAAACGTCGGTTTAACCTGCATCTTTGTGAAGCATTCATTGCAAGCAATATTCCTCTACACAAACTTACAAACCCTATCCTCAACGGCTTCCTGCGCAAATGTTGCTTAAATCAAAATATACCAGATGCATCAACATTGCATAAAAATTACATACCGACAACTTACGTAAATGTTCTCGAAGAAATACGCAATGAACTCGACAGCATTATCTGGATTTTAGTTGACGATACTAAAAAGACTTGTGACCGTTACATTGCAAATTTAATTGTGATTCTTCAATTTCTCCAGGCATATTTTATGACGAAGTAAATCTCGGGTGAACAGCCTGGTATGAGTGTGCATAGGACACAATATTTCGGCAATCGACCACGTTGCCATCATGAGGTCCGCTTATGTACTGACCGGCGGTGAGCCCTTTTTCTTCCTATTTAGCGGCCTGCAAATAACTTGAAAAAGTAAATCATTCTACGAGCGCCAGATTTTTTATGAGGGTATTAGAGAAATATTACCATAATCTTCTGCGGCTGAAAGGATGTTTATGTTTATTTCAGATGCTGCTCCCTATATAATCAAAGCAGGAAAAGCTCTCCAAGTATTTTATCCCAATTCGATTCATCTGACGTGCTTTGTTCATGGAGTATATCGCCTTGCTAGATAAGTACGTTCCACGGTTGTGAATGTAAATAAACTGATTTCATCCACAAATAAAGTGTTTCTAAAGGCTTCTGCTCGCATTAAGACCTAGAAAGCAAAACTACCAGATGTGCCTTTACCTCAAGAACCACTGGTAACTCGTTGGGGTACGTGGGTCGTGGCTGTGTTGTTTTACAGTGAACATTTCGAGGTCATTAGAGGGACAGTGAACGACTTCGATAGTGCAGAGGCTTCGGCAGTTTGCCAGTGCAAGGAAGCTTTTAATGATTCCTGTATTAAAAAAGACATTGCTGTGGTCAGTACTCATTTTTCTCATATACCTGCAAGTATTAAAAAGCTTGAAACTCAAGATTTGACGTTGAATGAATCTATTCAGTTATTGAATAAAATTATTCTAGTGAACTCCTCATTGCCGGAGGTATTCCCAAGAAAAATTAAAGAAAAGTTTGAAAACATTTTAAACAATAACCAGGCTTTAATAGTTTTATTAATGGAACGGATGAACCTTTACCAGATACAACAACTGCCAACATATCACCAAAAATCAAATAGTCCCTAGTTACCTTAGTTGATGTAGAACAGTGCTTTTCTGCTTATAAAAATGTTTTGAGTTATCGAAGACACAATCTTACTATCGAACATTTGGAACAATAGTTGGTCGTTTATGTTTACAATAATAGAAAAATATAAAATAAATTGTAAATGATGCTTTGGTCCAATAGGATTAATTAAAAGTTAATGCTGTTCAAAAAAATTCGTGATTGTATGTTGTTTCTTAAATAAAATATTACGAAGTTTTTGAGCGTGCGCCTCCGCGTGAGATGTATCTTGAAGTTAGTTCCGTACATATCAATTGTTTCGCTGCGACTCACTCGCATCGCACTCGCTTGTTACAGACAATAACTGCAAATAAAGAACAATTCTTGAAATACGGTATGCGTCCCCATTTTGCAAATTTTTAGAAAATCGTCCCAGAACGGCCCCCTTCCTAACCTCTACCAGAAAGTGTTCACAAAATCATATCAGCGTTCTAAATGTACCGATTTTTCGCGTGGCCGGCGCTCACTGATATGCACAGGTTCGACTTTGAGATATAATGCACGCAGTAACTACCATTTTTTTCAATTATTTGATCTTGCATATTTCGACACTTCTCATGCATTTTAAACATTTTCATGCATATTTGCATGAATATTTTAAGGTTTTTATGATGCATATAATCCGGTCTCTAGTTATGTATATCACACAGGTAGTATGTAACTGTGGCTGACTGTTTTGATACGTAACCATGCATGTAACATTCCACATCCTTTCATTTACTACACTAAAATCATCAGATTTTACCATGAATCATCCTTCCATCTTTCTCGTGTTTTCATGTTTGTATTGGCAGGGCAGTAGGCAAGCAGCATCTAATACACGAATCAAAAACACCATGAACCAGCCAGTCACATTACACAATTTTTTTTCTGCAGGGTCAATGCATATTTTAATTCCTTAGGAGTCATCTCTGGAGGTGACGTCATGATGCAGAACTATGTATATACGATGTATTAAGTAATGGTTTAATTCTGCTCGACAGAGTAGTTCCTTTAGGTATCAGGAAGATCAAATTCTTTCTGTCTGCCATCAAGACAGTCACGCCTCTCCGTTGTTACAGAGATGTGTAGCTGTTCTTTTCATTCTCAGATTTACGTGCCTGGAATTAACGACTGTCACTAAATTTTTGCATAATCTTAACACTAGCAAAATCCCCTGAGAAGGTGAAGCTTTCCCACACATAGTCGCTAGTGCATAACCGTAAATACTGAGCAAGTTTCTCAATGCCATCATTTTACCCAATCTTGTTTCAGTAGCAAGAATCCGACGGCAGGAACTTAGCAGATGAATCGATTTCCTAGTAGGCTGACAGTCATTCATCCACTGTCTGCCGCCATTAACAAATGTTCCTTAAACTAACAGCCTTGTAATGTGTACGCATTCCATACTAATTCTGAAACGTAATTTGCTTATGACGAACAGACGGCCATTTAAATGCACATCATAGATTTCCCCCAGATATAGTCTACAGTAGAACTGTTCGCATCACTGTTTGGTAGTCTGTGTAACTGATGTCCACATTAGACATACGGAGCAAATTTTTTATAAGCTATTATCGGTCCTGACTGACTGGAATGTGTGTACTTCCACACAAGTCGGCCACCAACGTGTGTGTATTTAACTCCAGAAGGTGTTTCAAATCACATGTCAGTCAGTGTTAGTATTTGTACATGTGTATGACATACCCTGGAATGCATTTTAGCATAATAATTCGATCAGAAGTCTCCCAACAGCGACAATTATTCGTACCAGTAGAGCAACCTCTGGGTAAAGGCAAAGGTTACAACACTTCGTCATGCGCTCAGCTGATCGTATCTCCTAAATTTGACTGGACTTACAATGCAATTGTAAACTTCTAGCCTAGTGTGTTTACTGTGATATGGATATGCCAGGGCTATGGGGTCAGTTGTGGAAGTGGATCTAGCAACGAAAAGCAACATTCCTATGGTCTTTGTGTGTGTGGTGTTACTCTACACACTAAAACGCACACTAAGGGAGGAAATTCAGGGGCATATATTTATTAATACTAGAACAGCGGGAGGGGCCAAAATGATCCCTATCATACGTTTTTCGTTCGTTGTCATATCCAGTATTTATTTCGTTAATGAAATTATGCGACTTTTTCTAATTTTTTCTCCTCCTTCTGAAGATGTTTTAGTATTTACAAAATGTTTTAATTTTCCTTGTCATTTCATTCTGTATACCTAGAACGGCGGAAAGGGTCAATTTGACCCCACTGTAATTTCTCTTCTGAATATAAGCAAATTATCCAACAATACAATGGCAGAGCAGTTGCTCCTCACTGTTGCAACTTGGCACGTGCACATTGCAGTCCACCACAGCTAATGTTGTGTCACTGAGGCAGTCTTTGTCCGTGAAACATGTTTTCGAGCATGTATCGTCAGCGTGGACTTCCTGATTAAGTAGTATTACATCTTTTAGAGAATTCCGAAGTTGAATCGAAAATTGATTTCACCGATGAATATGACGATTATGTACCTGACAAAAGTGAAGATGAACACATTGTGAACGAGGGGCGATTAGTGGAAGTGGATTCAGATACTGATATACGTCAATCATCACCTCTTTTACCACAGCAGGTACAGTTGGAAGCGTCTACAAAGATGATTTGATGCGTTGGAACCGTGTGGGAGATTGGAAATTATTCATCTTGTGGAAGTAAGTCACCTGTGAATGTTCTACAGGAAAGAGGAGGTCCCACTGCTTATGCTTGCTAACGAGTAGACAGCTCTGTCGTCAGTGTCTTCCGTCTTATTTCTGATGAAGCAATGCTACGTCTCATGAAGAACTAAACAGAATCAAACCCTCGAAAAGTACTAAAAAACAATGACTGGACTGTGTCACTTGAGGAACTGGAGAAACTGATAGCCATCATGTTGTTTTGGGTGTATTTTGCACAAAATGTATATCTGTGGATGATCTCTGGTCGCACTCTTGGGGGCCTGGTTTTATCAAGGACATATGCTAAGGAATAGATTTCAGGAGCTTCTCAGATTTCTCCGTTTTGATGAAAATTCAGCCCGGGCTGAACGCCTGGCAGCCAATAGATTCGCTCTCGTATCTGAAATTTGGGGAAAGTTAATTGAAAACAGTATTTGCTCTTACCGCCCTGGAGAAAGTATAATCATTGATGAACAACTCTTACCAAGCCATGCAAGCTGCAGGTTTACTCAGTTCATGTTGAACAAACCAGACAAATATGGTCTCAAATTCTGGTTGGCTGTTGATGTAACGGCAGAGTATATATGTACTGCTTTCCCATACCTCAACAAAGAAGACACACGTAGAGAGAAACAACCACTTGGAGAGTACGTCATCCTGCGTCTCATGAAGCCATTTGTAAATCAGGGAAGAAATGTGACTACAGAAAAATTCTTTACGTCTCTCCAACTTGTTAAAAAACTCAAAGAAAAGAAAACTTCATTAGTTGGTACAATGAACAAGATCCGTCATGAAATTCCCAATGAAGTAAGGAAACCGAATGCTGAAATACACTCCACCACAATACTGCACAATAGAGGCAACACAGACTGCACCTTAACTGTATAAGAAGGAAAGAAGAATAAAAATGTCATTCTTCTGAGTACGCTGCATGCTCAAGTAGCAATGAGCAAGGAAGGAAAGAAAAAAAACCTGAAACCGTAAGGTTCTAGAGTGCAACAAAGTACGGGGTGCACGTGGTTGATCAAATGACCCATAAATATACTACAAAGGTTGCATGTAGTAGATGGCCAATGGAGCTGTTCTACAACATACTGGACATGGCGGCAATAAATGCATAGGTCATCTGTAACATAGTAACGATCAAGAAAACGGAAAGGAAGAAGTTCATACTTCAACTGACAAATGAACGCAAGGGAACGAAAGAGCACGAACATCAGGCAAAGGAAGAGGATATGGAACTGAAATCACCTAGAAAGCAGAGAAGTGCCAAACCAGCCTCTGCAAAGGCAACAAGACCAGTGAAAACTGTGTAAAATGCCAGAAGGCCGTGTGCTGAAAATGTGTGCATAAAACAGAAATCACCTGTGCTAAGTGCGTCTAGCAGCTTCAAATGACTTGAGTGAAAAGTAATACAGAACTATTTGTAAAATACATGTGAGAGTAAAATGGACCAAATATACTATATGTGTCTAGAAGGTTGTATGTATAATCGATAAATTAAAATTTATAGTTAAGAAACTTGTTAGCAGTAGCAACAATACATTTGTATACTACATTGTTGTTCAAACAAATTAGTAATTATTATTTATAATTGTAAATAGTTGTTGTGATTACTAGATATAAAATACGAATTAGCAAACACTAAATGAAGTACTTGTTTAAGTAAAATATGAAAATATTTTATGTGGGGTCAAAATGACCCCTTTCCGCCATTTTAGGAATGTCAGAAACTCCGCCATTCTAGTGTTAAAGTACTACAACCGAAGTCTATAAAAATATGAGATTCTACTCCCAAGCGAAGAGTACAGCCCAACCCCTGTAAATATATTGAAGAACGAGGTAATGTTAATGTTGGAATTTGCTGTTGTATTGAGAGACGATATAATGTAGAGATGACTTTAATATCATTTTAAATAGAAGTAAGACGAGTATTTTGACACCATTTTAAGTGGAACTAAGATGAGTATTTTTACTGACACACTAGACTTTGGCTCTCAGTTCTTACGTAACTCACACTTACGCATCCTCTGCATTAAACCTCTCAGAAAACATGATATTATATGAGTACACCAATAGTAAGAGTTTGAGGTACCGATTTCGCCAATAATTAATTAAAACTATAGACAGGGTGAGAATAGTTTGCATTAAAACCTGTCAAACACAGCACAGTCCAGTCGTATGCAGTAACTGCATTATGAACCATGGTGTGGTGTAGAGAGAGTTTGAAATATTGTTGGCCATCCATCTAATAACAATAAGGCACTTACAGATCATATGAGTATCATCTATATGAAGGTGTTAAAATATAAAACCAAACCCTTCATTTTTTTCAAGTCTGTCAGTTCCACTGTATAGCAAGAGTTTATTTGTTTATTTAAAAAAATAATAGTGCATAATGATAAAATGTTAAATACTGAAACCATAGAATGACGATTAGCACTCATAGGCCATCAGATAACGTTGCCATGAGGCTTTGCCAAATTGGCAGCCCTAATCTTACATACAGCAGTGATGTAATTTGAATAGTATTCACACCGACCACAGCTCTGGCCATCTCTCCCTAACGTGCATTAACCCCCCTACAAAAGAGTCAGTTGTATACGTGTAGAAAGCAGTAAATTTCCCACCAATACTACTGCCAGAGAGAACAGCCATACAAAATGGTTAAATTATCATAAATGGGTTAGAAGTTAGAGGAACGCCGGGAAATAGTATTAACTGTTAATCTAAGACACGTAGATAACATCGGTGCTATCTGTGTAGTGCACAGTGTTATTTCATCCCTTATCAACGAACTTCTCGTTGTTTTATCTGTAGCAGCGACAGTAAGTGATCCATGTGTATCACGTTTCATTTACAGAATCATTCCACTTTAAATTGAATCCCAATAATTTAAGATTCCAAATACATATCACTTGTAGCTCGTACATACTTGTAGAGAATACCAAGGCACTCAGAATCCATATAAAGAGTATTTTGCAAATCACATCCCACAGTACTAAAATGACTCGAGGTAAGGGGACTAAGCACACACCATAAATTTTCTCTTTTCTCTATATTTCTATGTGAAGAGCTAGCGGTTTAGCAACCGAATGGATGCCTCCTGGTTTACACCACAATAGTATTATCCAGTTGGGAAATCATTGTAGATATAGATAGGACATTTGAAAAATACATAGAACGTCTTTTGTGTAATACTTGCATCATAAGTCTTAACGATATAGTCATGTTTTATAGGTATAATGTGTACTGGGAATAACATTACCGCTTTCTTGCACACGCAGAACTGGCAGGCTTATGATAATTGCTTCTTGCACCCTGTTCTTTGAATATACTGTCTTTCTACGATTAAAGTACAGTACATTCTAGAGACAGGGAGAAAAGACGAAATCATATATGGGAGATGACACACCACCCTCTGCTATATCTAGTGGCTACAATAAAGACATACGGCATCTCTGTCCATCTGTATAATGATTTTTTTTGTTTCTAAACGTGTAAGTGTGACATCATGATTCATATACATGTATCTAGTGCTTATGCTCTCTGTATAAATAATAAACCCCTATTTTTCAAGTGGTCTGGGAGCTCTCTCAACCTTCAGCGCAGATGTTTCAGTAATTTTAGAAGCAGATGGTTCTATGATTCTAATAGTTCTATTCCTTGGTACCAAAACTTGTAGTTTTCTAGGAAAGTGTCCAAGATATTATCTGGCACCTTGACCTTGTACTTATGCCACAAATTTCGACTACACCCTACGTATACAAACACATATCTTGTATTTCCATGTCGTGTCCCAAAGTTGCTATAGTTTCCACCTTTTCCATTTCTGACAATTTTTCCCTACTCTTCACGGTTTTTTCGTTTCTTCCGTTTTTTCTATATTTTCAGTGCACTGCGATCCGGAAGTGAAGCGTCGCCGATATTGACCCCTCTGAATTGGTCTAATCTATAATTGTTTATCACATACATACCATGTTTAGGGTACTGATTCGGATTTTCAGGTGTTTTGACCAAGGGTTGCAACATATATAACCATTTACCAACCAAAAGTATAACTGTTCTCACGAGGGAATGTGTTTGTGCTTCTCATCATCTAGTGCAGAAATTCATACCGAGAGCAAAGTTCAAGAAGCTGAGTTGCAGGATTGCAGATTCATGCACGCAACTATAGCTCTAGCCCTACAAAGCGACATCATGACGCCACTTCCGGTCATGATTCCTGAATAAAATTAGAATGTGTATTGACACTATGGATAAAAATCACATAACTTGATTGGTTCGTTCGTAATGTTATAGATTTGTGTTAGGTGCTGCTCTGACGTTACAACAGATAACATCACATATGGAAGTGTGTCACAGCTTCACCAAGCAATGCTAATGTCAATATGGTGTCGTAAAATACCTACGATTACCGGTCATAATCGATCTAATCAATAAATATATACCATTTTCATACCACGTTATCGGAAATTGTTCGGATTTGATAGGGCATTATTCGTTGTGTGTTATGTAAAAATACATCAGTTTATGGGATTTGCTCATCAGTCTTTACTTTAACCAAGTTGGATTATGAGATATAGCACACAATTACGACACAACCTATCTCAAACGTATGTGCCCTAAAATAATTACCCAGCAGAGTGGGAACTGTAAGAGGGTATCATCATATGTAAGGATTTTACCACCTTACAGGAAACCGAAATAGAGATTTAGTAATATCCTACATACCGCTTTGTCTTCACAGCATTATCACGCGCTGAACTTGACACTTTGATTGGGCATTTTTGGCTTCGTCTTCAGTGACATTGTCGTCGATAGAACATTGCAGGAACCCAAACGATACATAAGAACCAGGGTAGAAGAACTCGTGGTAAATCTTAAATTCCAACACCTTAAACCTGATGACCTTGTTGTATCGAGTACATGTAGGTACGTATTTATTATTAATCATCGCATATTGTTTAACACAGGATATTGACAAATTTCTGCTAATAAGACTGCATGAGGAAATCCAGCAGTTCACATACGGTCTCAATGATATACATGAGCTCTGTTATAAAAATAATGTTTTTATGGTCACCTTCATACTGCGGTAGGTGGCTGCTACATATAGCACGCAAATCTTTCTAAGTGCGTGGGTATCACTATCGGGCGGTCATCTTTTAAGAGAGTTATCTGTTGGAGGCAGGTGCAACACTTTATGTCGGCGTAAGGAATTCTGGACCGTTAACTTGAGTGAAACAGATTGGTGATTCCGCATTTAGCAGTTTTGCGTAAGACGTTTTCCTGGCAGTTGCAAGCAACCAGTGTGTATGTGTGTTGAGGTCGTGGCGATTGTCCACTGCTTCCCCCCCCCCCTCCCCCTGCCCCCCCTCCCGAACAGAGTGTGACTTTGGCGGAGTGATTTGGGCTACGTGCGAGACACCTGTGGCTACCGGTGCCGAGGGAATCCCGTTAGTGCAAGGGTTTGTTAAATAGCCTTACTTTTATGTATTGCAATGCGTGTTACTTCTTCCGTCAGGTATTTAGACGCATTTTCGTGAAAAACAACAATTACTCAAAATAATGTAAACAGCAATAGACGATAGATGTTTGTACATTGGACTGTTTATTTCGCTGTTTTCTTTAGTACTACTACGTCACATATTAATAGTACAGGGATAATGTAGGTTTGCTGCTTAGAAAGTGGGCATTTGTTGTTAAGAAATGAATTACGTGATTTATTACACGCCGAAGCATTTCGTATGTATTTTGGAATGCTTGACTTAGGGTCAAGCTTCGTAGTCCGTACAGAAATGTTCTTAACCTACATTCCGTCATCGTGCATTAATAACAACAATATATAGCATTGATATAGATCTGGTATGTAGCCAAAGTTTATTTGTTTGAATATCTAGTTGTGGTGGATTCATTGCAATTATGTGATTCTTTATTCTTCCTGGGAGCTCTAGCTGACCAAAAATAACGTCGCCTCCACATAAACTGTAATACTAAAAGCGGGATGCTGGTGTGAAGAGGGGGAGCTTGTTCCCTACTGGTCCAGAGAGATAGTGGAGAAGGAAGGGGAGTGGTTGGCGCTTAAACTGTTAGGAATGCTTATCTGCAAATCCGTCCACAGATTTTTCCTCTGGTGAAGTCGTGGGAGCTGGTGGATTAGGACTCGTTTGCTGTTATCAACATGGGCTGGGTGGCGCTCTCTGAATTCCTGATTTAGTAGCAGTGTCTTTTCTGCCAGCTACCAGGCAGTAGTTTGCAAAACTATTACACATACACGCTGATAAGCCAAATCATTATGACCACTGCCCACCGCGGCGTTGGATGCCATCTGTTTGTGTTGCAGGGACGTATGCAAGCAAGCAGACACGAACGGGGGATCACCCTAGTGAAGATATGGGCTGCGAGTGGAGAAATCCACTGAGATAAGCGTCTTTGACAAAGGGCAGATTATTGTTACCCAGAGCCTGCGAACGAGTATCTCGAAAACGGCGAAGGTGGTCAACTTTTCACGTGCTAATCTCCTGAGCATCTACGGAAGGAAGTAGAAGGATAGTGAAACTACCACTAGGCGCTAAGTAGTTGGACATCCACGAACCTTCGCAGACAGTGGGGTTCGGATGAATGTCTTCTCTGTAAAGTAGGATAGATGGTGATCTCTGCTAAAAGAGCACAATGGTGATTCGCATGTTAACCCAACGACATCGTCAGTTTCATTGCAGTATGGGTGACTCACGTTTTCACTACACTACGTCGATGGTCGTCTCCAGAAAGGCCGTCATCAAGGTGAACGGCGGCTCGGAACTTGCGGCGCCCACGGACGCAGGCTGGTGGAAGTAATATTATGCTATGAGAGACATTATCCTGCGCATGCATGGGACCTGTGGTAGTAATAGAAGACATGCTGACAGCTGCGAACCACCTGCAACTCTTCATGTTTGATGTTTTCCCCGACGGCGATGTCATCTTTAAGCAGTATAATTGTCCGTGTCTCGGAGCCAGAACCGTGCTGCAGTGGTTTGAGGAACTTTATAGTGAACTCACGATGATGTCCCGGCGACCAAATTCGCCTAATGTAAATCTAATGGAACCCTTCTGGATCGCTATAGAGCGCCATCACCGCGTACGCAAATCAGCGGAACGTGATTTACGGGAATTAAATGACGTGCGCAGACATTTAATGCCAGATACCTTCACAAACCTACCAACAAACGGTCAAATACGTGAAACGCATGAGCAATGAAGTATTTCGTTCCAAAGACAGACAAAGACGCTATAAAGCAGGTGCTCATAAAGTTTTGACTCATCCGCGTTTCTGTTATACACTGACTGAAAAAAGTCACAACACCAAAAAATTAATTACTTTAGAGTAACGAAATTTCGTGAATACCTTTGTCTAGGTAACATATTTGAGTGATTAACATTGGCCGGCCGCGGTGGTCTAGCGGTTCAGGCGCTCAGTCCGGAACCGCGCGACTGCTACGGTCGCAGGTTCGGATCCTGCCTCGGGCATGGATGTGTGTGATGTCCTTAGGTTAGTTAGGTTTAAGTAGTTCTAAGTTCTAGGGGACTGATGACCACAGATGTTAAGTCCCATAGTGCTCAGGACCATTTGAACCATTTTATTAACATTGCAAGATAACAGGTCAATACAAGCACGAGATAAGCCATTCCAAATGCGAAATTCTGATACATTAATGACCCGTGTAACCGCCATAATGTAGAATGCAAGCATTCAAACGTGCATGAATTGCGTTGGACAGGTGCTGAATGACAGTTTGTGGGACGGAGTTCCATGCACTTGGTCGGTCAATACAGGGACGTTAATGTTCGATGATATCCCATATATGCTCAATTGGGGACAGATCTGGTGATCAAGAAGGCCAAGGCAAAGTATCGACGCTCTGTAGAGCACGTTCGGTTACAACAGCGGTATGTGAGCGAGCGTTAATCTGTAGGAAAACACCCCATGGAATACTGTTCATGAGTGGCAGCTCAGCATGTCAAATCACCGTACTGAAGCACAAATAAGCAGTCAGGACGCGTGGAATAAGCACGAGAGAGCTCCTGGTGTCATACGAAATAGCACCCCAGACAGTAACTTCAAGTGTAGGTCCAGTGTGTGTGTAGCATGCAGAGGGGTTGGTTGCAGACCCTCAACTGGCCGCCTTCTAAACAACACACGGCCATCACTGGCATCGAGGTAGAACCGGCTTTCATAGGAAAACACAATAGACCTCCACCCTGCCTTCCAATGAGCTCTTTCTTGACACCACTGAAGTCTCTACCATTAGTGGTTTGGGGTCAGTGGAATGCACGCTACAGGGCGTCTGGCTCAGAGCTGTCCTTGAAGTTTTCGATTTGTAAGAGTTCTTTGTCTCACTCTGGTGGCAACTGTTGCTCACACTGCTGCTGTAGACACAGAGTCATATGCCGAACACGATGGCCTCCCTTTCGGTAGAGCCACGTGGCCATCCGGAGCTCCGTCTTCTTGCGACCGTACATTCTCGCGAGTATCGCTGCCAGCAGCAATGTACAGTGGCTACATTACCTCCAAATCTTTCAGCAGTACTGCAGAAGGAACATCCAGGTTCTGGTAGCCCTACTACATGACCTTATTCAAACTCTGTGAGGGGCTGATAATGGCGTCTTTGTCGCCTTAAAGGCTTTCTTAAAAACTTCAACTCACCACGTCTATTTTCAAAGGTAATTAACGTTCACGACCGTTACAGCGTGTATTGAAAGCAAACCTTATTTGCACCTTCATAGTCTTCTGGATGTAAAAACATGCCTATGAATTTTCGTTTATGTCACACAACTCTATTTTGGTGACGCAATTTTTTGTGAGCGTGTAGATAAAACAGAGTGTATGTGTGTATGTCTGGGATCTTCCCCCAAAGCCAACGATCGATTTCTACCAAA
Organism: Schistocerca americana; assembly: GCF_021461395.2. NCBI lineage: Eukaryota > Metazoa > Arthropoda > Insecta > Orthoptera > Acrididae > Schistocerca > Schistocerca americana. Next base: position 332,926,203 of record NC_060130.1, on the reverse strand, counting down.
TTTGGCATAGAAACAGCAGGCTTAATTAGTATCAGCACTATGGGGTTTATAACCACCTTGCTCCAATAGTGTGGAAACAGTATCAACCTGCCACATCAATCTACTTTGAAGGGCAGCCTCCATGTCAAGCCCTGATATGAGCTGGATGTGCAGCATGCACTGCATAATGGGGGTGTTGTGGGTGTAGTATTGGCCTGTTTTACTGAACTGAACTGCAGTGGCCACATATGCCAATGACCATGGCTGGGGACAGGTTGAGATGGATAGAAGAGGGCATGGACATAGTGAGGGTAGGGGGAAATGGACAGATACTGGGGAGGAAGGTGAGATGCAAGAGGCGGGTGGAATGTGTAGAGGGGTGGTGGACAGGTGGAGTAGGAAAAGGGGGCAGAGATGGAAAGAGAATGGGGAGGAGGATATGGTCAGAGAGAGGGGTGAAGAAGATGTGCCAAGCGAGAGAGGGGTGGAGGAAATGGACATGCAAAGTGAAAAGAGGAGCTGAAGAGACAGAGACATTTGGGAGGAGGAGATAGGCAGATGAAGGGGCGGCGAGGAAGAGGTGGACAGTTAGAGGGAGAAAGAGGTGGGCACAGAGAGGGAGAGGAGGATGTGTGTTGAATACATGTATGGACAAAGCTGCAGGGAAATATCTAGTCGTTTAAATAATGCAAATTTCCCTAACACTGCTGGGAGGGAAGATGGGGGCTAGTGTAGTGCTAGCTGCTCAGTTTGGTTCAGTCGCTTTACTAATATCAACACAAAGTAGGGGGAGCCTGAAGCATAGCCTACCCTACATGTGTGTCACTTACCGCTGGCGGCTTCTGTGCGTGTTTGTAGCACCATGCTAATTCTTGTGCATGCCATATTTATGCACATATTTGGCCGACGATCCTGAAAATTGATAAAACTGTTGTGCTTACAGAATTTTGCTGTGACATGGCACACTAGTGTCTTACGTCATACATTTTGTTAATATTTACTTGAGTATGCTGAGACAACATTAATTCTATCAACAGGAGACTGCTCTCATTTCAGTATATACATCTACATCTACATCTACATTGATACTCCGCAAGCCACCCAACGGTGTGTGGCGGAGGGCACTTTACGTGCCACTGTCATTACCTCCCTTTCCTGTTCCAGTCGCGTATGGTTCGCGGGAAGAACGACTGTCTGAAAGCCTCCGTGCGCGCTCTAATCTCTCTAATTTTACATTCGTGATCTCCTCGGGAGGTATAAGTAGGGGGAAGCAATATATTCGATACCTCATCCAGAAACGCACCCTCTCGAAACCTGGCGAGCAAGCTACACCGCGATGCAGAGCGCCTCTCTTGCAGAGTCTGCCACTTGAGTTTATTAAACATCTCCGTAACGCTATCACGGTTACCAAATAACCCTGTGACGAAACGCGCCGCTCTTCTTTGGATCTTCTCTATCTCCTCCGTCAGACCGATCTGGTACAGATCCCACACTGATGAGCAATACTCAAGTATAGGTCGAACGAGTGTTTTGTAAGCCACCTCCTTTGTTGATGGACTACATTTTCTAAGCACTCTCCCAATGAATCTCAACCTGGTACCCGCCTTACCAACAATTAATTTTATATGATCATTCCACTTCAAATCGTTCCGCACGCATACTCCCAGATATTTTACAGAAGTAACTGCTACCAGTGTTTGTTCCGCTATCATATAATCATACAATAAAGGATCCTTCTTTCTATGTATTCGCAATACATTACATTTGTCTATGTTAAGGGTCAGTTGCCACTCCCTGCACCAAGTGCCTATCCGCTGCAGATCTTCCTGCATTTCGCTACAATTTTCTAATGCTGCAACTTCTCTGTATACTACAGCATCATCCGCGAAAAGCCACGTGGAACTTCCGACACTATCTACTAAGTCATTTATAGATATTGTGAAAAGCTATGCTCCCATAACACTCCCCTGTGGCACGCCAGAGGTTACTTTAACGTCTGTAGACGTCTCTCCATTGATAACAACATGCTGTGTTCTGTTTGCTAAAAACTCTTCAATCCAGCCACACAGCTGGTCTGATATTCCGTAGGCTCTTACTTTGTTTATCAGGCGACAGTGCGGAACTGTATCGAACGCCTTCCGGAAGTCAAGAAAAATAGCATCTACCTGGGAGCCTGTATCTAATATTTTCTGGGTCTCATGAACAAATAAGGCGAGTTGGGTCTCACACGATCGCTGTTTCCGGAATCCATGTTGATTCCTACATAGTAGATTCTGGGTTTCCAGAAATGACATGATACGCGAGCATAAAACATGTTCTAAAATTCTACAACAGATCGACGTCAGAGATATATGTCTATAGTTTTGCGCATCTGCTCGACGACCCTTCTTGAAGACTGGGACTATCTGTGCTCTTTTCCAATCATTTGGAACCCTCCGTTCCTCTAGAGACTTGCGGTACACGGCTGTTAGAAGGGGGGCAAGTTCTTTCGCGTACTCTGTGTAGAATCGAATTGGTATCCCGTCAGGTCCAGTGGACTTTCCCCTATTGAGTGATTACAGTTGCTTTTCTATTCCTTGGACACTTATTTCGATGTCAGCCATTTTTTCGTTTGTGCGAGGATTTAGAGAAGGAACTGCAGTGCGGTCTTCCTCTGTGAAACAGCTTTGGAAAAAGGTGTTTAGTATTTCAGCTTTACGCGTGTCATCCTCTGTTTCAATGCCATCATCATCCCGTAGTGTCTGGATATGCTGTTTCGAGCCACTTACTGATTTAACGTAAGACCAAAACTTCCTAGGATTTTCTGTCAAGTCGGTACATAAAATTTCACTTTCGAATTCAATGAACGCTTCACGCATAGCCCTCCTTACGCTAACTTTGACATCGTTTAGCTTCTGTTTGTCTGAGAGGTTTTGGCTGCGTTTAAACTTGGAGTGGAGCTTTCTTTGCTTTCGCAGTAGTTTCCTAACTTTGTTGTTGTACCACGGTGGGTTTTTCCCGTCCCTCACAGTTTTACTCGGCACGTACCTGTCTAAAACGCATTTTACGATTGCCTTGAACTTTTTCCATAAACACTCAACATTGTCAGTGTCGGAACAGAAATTTTCGTTTTGATCTGTTAGGTAGTCTGAAATCTGCCTTCTATTACTCTTGCTAAACAGATAAACCTTCCTCCCTTTTTTTATATTCCTATTAACTTCCATATTCAGGGATGCTGCAACGGCCTTATGATCACTGATTCCCTGTTCTGTACATACAGAGTCAAAAATTTCGGGTCTGTTTGTTATCAGTAGGTCCAAGATGTTATCTCCACGAGTCGGTTCTCTGTTTAATTGCTCGAGGTAATTTTCGGATAGTGCACTCAGTATAATGTCACTCGATGCTCTGTCCCTACCACCCGTCCTAAACATCTGAGTGTCCCAGTCTATATCTGGTAAATTGAAATCTCCACCTAAGACTATAACATGCTGAGAAAATTTATGTGAAATGTATTCCAAATTTTCTCTCAGTTGTTCTGCCACTAATGCTGCTGAGTCGGGAGGTCGGTAAAAGGAGCCAATTATTAACCTAGTTCGGTTGTTTAGTGTAACCTCCACCCATAATAATTCACAGGAACTATCCACTTCTACTTCACTACAGGATAAACTACTACTAACAGCGACGAACACTCCACCACCGGTTGCATGCACTCTATCCTTTCTAAACACCGTCTGTACCTTTGTAAAAATTTCGGCAGAATTTATCTCTGGCTTAAGCCAGCTTTCTGTACCTATAACGATTTCAGCTTCGGTGCTTTCTATCAGCGCTTGAAGTTCCGGTACTTTACCAACGCAGCTTCGACAGTTGACAATTACAATACCGATTGCTGCTTGGTCCCCGCATGTCCTGACTTTGCCCCGCACCCGTTGAGGCTGTTGCCCTTTCTGTACTTGCCCAAGGCCATCTAACCTAAAAAACCGCCCACCCCACGCCACACAACCCCTGCTACCCGTGTAGCCGCATGTAGCGTGTAGTGGACTCCTGACCTATCCAGCGGAACCCGAAACCCCACCACCCTATGGCGCAAGTCGAGGAATCTGCAGCCCACACGGTCGCAGAACCGTCTCAGCCTCTGATTCAGACCCTCCACTCGGCTCTGTACCAAAGGTCCGCAGTCAGTTCTGTCGAAGATGCTGCAGATGGTGAGCTCTGCTTTCATCCCGCTAGCGAGACTGGCAGTCTTCACCAAATCAGATAGCCGCCGGAAGCCAGAGAGGATTTCCTCCGATCCATAGCGACACACATCATTGGTGCCAACATGAGCGACCACCTGCAGATGGGTGCACCCTGTACCCTTCATGGCATCCGGAAGGACCCTTTCCACATCTGGAATGACTCCCCCCGGTATGCACACGGAGTGCACATTGGTTTTCTTCCCCTCTCTTGCTGCCATTTCCCTAAGGGGTCCCATTACGCGCCTGACGTTGGAGCTCCCAACTACCAGTAAGCCCACCCTCTGCAACTGCCCGGATCTTGCAGACTGAGGGGCAACCTCTGGAACAGGACAAGACGCCATGTCAGGCCAAAGATCAGTATCAGCCTGAGACAGAGCCTGAAACCGGTTCGTCAGACAAACTGGAGAGGCTTTCCGTTCAGCCCTCCGGAATGTCTTTCGCCCCCTGCCACACCTTGAAACGACCTCCCACTCTACCACAGGTGAGGGATCAGCCTCAATGCGGGCAGTATCCCGGGCAACCACAGTCGTAGTCCGATCAGGGGATGTGTGGGACAAGCTGGCCGTCCCTGACAAACCCCCATCCGGACCCCCACAGTGATGCCCATTGGCAACAGCCTCAAGCTGTGTGACTGAAGCCAACACTGCCTGAAGCTGGGAGCGAAGGGATGCCAACTCAGCCTGCATCCGAACACAGCAGTTGCAGTCCCTATCCATGCTAAAAACTGTTTTGCAAAGAACGTCTGAACTAATCTACAGAGAGCGCAAACAAATCGACAAAATTTAAACGGTTATTAAAATACAAGATTGCCTAGTAAATGCAGTAATGCTGCTACTTGCGCACTGCTGACACTGCTCGGCGGCGGAAGGAGACTAAGCGAAATTACACTGTGATGTGACAGACACACTAGTAATGTAGGGATGACTTAACAGGAGTTTATATGTTTATATATTGCCTGTAGTATTTCTTTAACATTTAAAGACTTTGCGAGAGCCTATTTGTTGTTAAACTATATGCTGACTTAATTTGTTAACATCACATTTAGAATAGAGGTTTCAGTATCAGGAAAAAATCGGTAAAGTTGCAGCAAATTAACTTAAAATAGCAAATAATCAAGAGATTAATTGCTATTTTGAGTTAAATTGTTGCAATTTTACCGACTTTTTCCAAGTAATCAAAGTATGGTGGTCAGTTGTCGCTCATGTGTGTAGGTGTAACCTCAGAAAAGAACGCTACACACGACCCCTGGATTGTGTTAAACGGGCAACAGTGATCTGGCAGGCAAACCTATCATCCCACTAAGATCTCCTGGTTATAATACACTTGGAATCAAATTTACATCTCTATGGTTCTTCTCAGAGCCACATGAGAAGGAATATCGGACATAGTCTCCTCATTTGCCAGCTCAATACAGAATATTCCAACAAAGAAAATATGAGAGTCTCTCCAACATCTTGAGAGAAATGAATGTGTACATTGCTGAATCACATATCAGCAATGTAGTTAGTCATCGATGAAGAGGCGCAGCACCTGGATACAAAATACTTGGTGCAATGTACCATCATGTATACTGATAGGCAACTTCGTAGTAGTATAGAAAATACCTGCTTCTTAGGTGTTAATACAGAAAATGAAATCCAAATTATCACCATAAAAGTTGAAGAGATCACAGCAACAAATATAAATAAGCCATCACAAGTACAATGGCCACCTGAAGTTTTAACATCACTCCCTCACCCAGCTACCTGTATGGGCGATTTTAGGACTCATCGTGCTATGTTGAAATATAACACCAGTGATCACAATGAAATTGCACTTGCACAATGGGCTGAAGAGAGCAGTTTAAGCCCAATTTTTGATCCAAAACATAAGGGTACATTCAGGTGTGCAACATGGAGCAGGGATTACAACCCAGATATTTGCTTCTCATTGCAAAAGTCTTAGAACCAGCCTTTAAATATATTCAAAATAGTTGCTGGTGACTTTCCAAATAGCCGACACCAGTCAGTCATTTAGAAAGTGGGGTGCCAGAATCCAGTTATACGATTCATTCCTAGACCAACCTCCAACATTCAAAGGGCAAACTGACAAACATACTCAAAAGACAGATAGCAGCTTCACCTGAAAATTATTTCAGATTTGTTGGTGTTGTAATCTCGACTCCAAAGAAATGCATACCAAGGGGTTACTATAAGGACTATATTCCATGCTGGGGCCAATAAGGCGAAGAACTTTATGAATCATACATGGTGGATCGCGATACTGATCCAGCTGATGAACTGATGCAAATATTGAATCAATCAAGAAGAGAGAAGTGGATCAAAACAACAACAGAGTTTGATTTTAAGAAATCAAGTGCTCAGTCCTGGAGCTTGCTGTAGATTTCGAGAACGCTACTCAGTGACACCAGACAAAATAGCAAAGAGAATGGTCCACTCTCTGAAGACCCTAAAGTCAAAAAGCTTTTCGGCAAGTACACAATTTTCTCAGGACTTCACATTGAAGACGGCTATCCAGGATGTGAAGACAAGAATCCTGGGAAACTGCGTGTAGAACAAATAGGTTTTAGGCCAAACAGGAGCTGCACAGACCCCTTAGGGGTCGGTATTATCCCCTGTATTTTTCAACCATTATATTTCTGACATATCTGAAACCTGCACAAATTAGTTTGGATATGCTGACGATCCAACACTTTTGGTTCAGCGTCTCTTACCAACATTGTTGTTCTGTCTGAGGTTCTGCATCCGAACTACTTATAGTTTGAACTCAATGATATGACTAAATGTTATGGTAATGGGAGAGACTTTATCGACGTTTTTGAAATACTCTGAGTCTTCATCCTGAGCCTGCTGAAGATGGTAGTCGTGATGTGAGAACACTGGACAGATGAATACATTATAGAGGGATTTAACATGGAACCATCAACCAGCATATGCCATGTGGCACTTGCTGTGGACACAGGCACATGACTGCTTGGAAGTTACTGCATTGTACCAACTTGAGAAGGTTTAGGCAGGTTGCAGTTCGTATCGAATTTGTACAGTGCGCTCTTCATCAAAATTCTAGTGATGCTGCCTTACACATGCACTCGTTTTATTATTCATGTATAAGGCCTTCTTTTCGGGAGATGGTTGTTTTAACAGTAGAAATGCTCATACCAAGGTTTACGAGAATTAAAATGCGAATGCTGTTAGATTTCAGCAATGGAGGATGCCTAGAAAATTTCGCTGTATTATTTCGTAGCTACGCAGGTCTTAAAGCACGCTTAAATGAAATAACTTGTTATCAGTTCTGCACATACTGATCATTATACCGCTTTTTACTTGCAACATCCACTGGCCCCTGGATGAAGGCGCTTCAGAGCGTTTCAGTGTCACTTGACCATAGTTATTCATTCAGCCAAGTCTTTAATGAAATATGATTAATGTACAATGTTTTTACTCATTCTCAGAACTTCAGGGCTTGTAAGACACAGAACCCTTGACAAAAAACTTATGTTCCATTAACTTTAAACACCTTGTATGCTTCTTTATTTTCTATGCCTTTAGTTTTATACGGCGAAAAATTGTAGTTACAGTGGGACACATTAGCAGTGTGATCAATTTCATCTGACTACAAGCTCAAGTGTGTGGAGCATCTGCTAAACAACTCAGAAGTATCGCTAGGGAAGATTGGTGTTTCGTCAGTACACGTATTAGGTTATAGCTATCATTCCCATCTGCCCAGCACATTATAAAAACTACAGCCTCAACAGATCAAAATATTCATTTCAACTCCTTATCAGCTCATTACGCCAAGAAGATTTAGAGAGATGATTCAAACGTAAAGAACTAAATCAGGATTGAACATTAGAATTTATATTCTGAACGGCGACAACTATTATGAACAATCGATTATTGTGAGTCCGTTGTCATTATATTACTAATAAGCTACAGATGTAAGAACTGTTTGCGTGCCTATGGAATATAGCTTCAGTTGTGCGACTGGATTCGTGATCTCCTCTCAGAAAGCTCACAGTACATATTAATCGCTGGAAAATTATCAAGTGAAATAGAAAGTGGTAATTGTCTCTAAATATGGAGCAGCGTGAGGTCTTCCGTATGGGTACGAAAAGAAATCCGTTAAATTTCGGTTACGCCTACACTATAAATCATACAAATTTAAATGCTGTCAGTTCAACTAAATACTTAAGAATTACAGCTACGAACATCTTAAAATGGAACAATCACGTAGATAATGTTGTGAGTAAGGCAAACCAAAGATTACGTTTTATTGGCAGAATACTTAGAAGATGCAATAGATCTATTACAGAGACTATCTACACTACGCTTGCCCGTCCTCTGCTAGAGTATTTCTGTGCTGTATGAGATTCCTACCATACACGACATCGAAAAAGTCCAAAAAAGGGCAGTTCGTTTCCTTTTTGCGTAATTTCGATCACTGACTTTATTCTCAGAATGCATCCGTCTGCTTAGCTGAGTGGTAAAGTGTTTGCCTACAGTGCACCAGGCCCAGGTTCGATTCGCTATCGGATTTAATAGTTTTCTCCGCTTGTGGACTGGGTGTTGTGTTTTCCCGATCATCCTTTCATCGTCATCACCGACACGCAAGTCGCCAAACGTAGCGTCGAGTGAATTAATACTTGCAATCCGGCGACCGAGCTACCCCGGATGTGGCCTCCCGGCCAACAATGCCACACAAATATTTTTTCTCTGAATCCGAAAATATTATATTGTCGCCAACCTACACAGGGAGAAATGATCATCATAATAAAAGAAGAGAAATCAGAGCTCGTACGGAAAGATTTAAGTGTCGACTTTTCTCATGCGCTGTTAGAGAGCGGAACGGTAGAGATATGGTCTGAAAGTGGTTCGAAGAACACTTTGCCAGGTACTTAATTGTGAATTGCAGAGTAGTTATGTAGATATAGATGAATTAAGATGATTCCATTCCATTAAACAGTGAAAATTTAATTTCTTGTTTCGTAAACACTACAGAATTAATAAAATTCTCCAGTAATTTGGTCAATAATCATTTATGAAAATAGAGACATGCCGAAATTGCTTAAATCAGCTCAAAGATACAGTTTCTACACTAATACCATGAACAGCACACAAATGTATTATGTATGTGCTTTTCTATTTTCATGACATCATTTAGAACACTCAGAAACCAATTTTAATCGCCCATTTTAGTTTCATACAACACTCAGAAAGGACATACCGTTCTGAAGACTGCCGTTGTTCCAACGCAGGTGGCGCACGCACAATTACTGATCTGTAGCTGCATTCTACGCTGGGCGTAGACAATGGAGCAGCTTCCTTTGATGCACCGTTGGGTTTCGAGTCTGGAACACTAAAGGCATAAATAAGTCTGTGACTATCTGATCACAAAGGTTCGCATGCTTATACGTGGAAAAATAGAAGTTCCAGCTGCCCAGTACACCTTAACAGTATGGTCAGTTTCATCTGGCTACAATTTGAAGCATGTGGAGTAGCTGCAACACAACTCATAGCGATCGCTGGTGTGGAATGGTGTGTCATCAACACATAAATTAGGTTACACTTTTCACTGTCTCAATAGATTACAATATTCATTTCAACTGCTTAACAGCTTGCTACGCAAAGAAAACGACAAACATTTAAAGGTCGAAGGTTGACACAGTATAGTACTTCAGTATATTTACTACGAACGAAGATAATTCCGTATAACATTTCACTTTAAAACTTCATTGTGATGACTGAATTAACAGTAATTCATGGTGTTGTTTTGTTATTTAAGACTCACACAGAGGAGTTGAGACACTGATGTGCGACATCAGTACCAATGCCGCTCTTCTCGGTATGACCTAGTGAGTTACCTGAAGTGAAACAGCCATGCTAGATTTATCATCAGAAGAGACATGTGGATTTAAAACACGACACTGGCGTGCAGTCGGATGGACGCAATCTGTTAGCTTTGATTTTAAAAAATGGTTCAAACGGCTGTGAGCACTATGTGACTTAACATCTGAGGTCATCAGTCCCCTAGACTTAGAACTACCTAAACCTAACTGACCTAAGGACATAACACACATCCATGCCCGAGGTGGGATTCGAACCTGCAACCGTAGCAGGGATCTGGACTAAAGCTCCTAGAACCGTTCGGCCACAGCGGCCGGCTGAAGTTTTGATTTGTAAACCCTTGCAAGCACAATTCTGGCAAAAAAAAAAAAAAAAATACCACCCCTTGTCAACCAGGAAAATCTGGCCCAAAAATTTATGGCACTGATCATTCCTCTTCCGTGTTTGGTGCCAATTTCATCCTTTCTAGAAGCAAGAAGAGTAGTGTAGTATTATTAGCTCCGAATCACCTGGAAGTATCCAGCAGACAAATTGGATAGACTTCCTGTAACTAATTTTATTACCACCCACAGCTCGTGAGTTGCAAGTGAAGTTCGTGAGTGTAACTTTTTTGTGGTGCATGACTGTAAAATGTGCATGTAGGACAAATCCGTGCTGTTATTATTGATGCCTAGAACAGTGAGAGTGTCAAATTCAACTCATTCCTCTGTAGTTACCACCACTATTTGACAGACTATAACAACCAACAGAATTTTATGCTTTCGTCACATTATAAAAAACAGGTAACTTGGAATTTCAGCCAAAGGAACTGCTACGTAATATTTCTGCACTATTAGCACTATACCACTGAGACGAATGCTTGGATGCTTCCTAAAACAAATTCACGCAAATCTCCTGCCCATTACAGTCTACTCTATACTTACATCTGCATATGAGCTCTTCACGTCACCATACGGTGTGTGGCGTAAGCTGTATAATGTAAGAGTACAGTTCTATTTTATCCTTTTCCTATCATGGAATGAATGAAAAGAATAACTACAGGAATCCATAGTTTCACTGCGATATGTACTAATAAAGCTTTCTTGGGCTTCCAGCCGCGTCAAGTGGTTTAAAATCCACGAGCTTTCGGCCGAGTACTCCTCGGTCATTGTCAGGTGGTGACTGTTTTCTGGTTGCTGCTGCCGTCCTTATATAGCCGCGCTGCCTTCCGTGACGTCACTGGTACTCGCTCCGGCAACATATATGGTAATGGTTGCGTTGTGCGGCCGCTGCGTCCGCTTCAACCTTCCGATGGCCTCGTCCCGCTCTGTGCTTAGCTGCAGGCCACCTTCTTTATTGAGCGTGTTGTCACAAATTTTTACTTCTATCGCTTCTCTTATTATGCTATCCCGAAAACTGTTAGTCTGTGTGATAATAGATGTCTCGTCGAATGCAATACGATGACCGTTTTCCAATGCATGCTCTGCTACCGCTGATTTCTCTGGGTTCCGTAGATGAAAACATCTCTCGTGTTGTACATAGCGCTGTTCAATAGTGCGCACAGTGTGTCCGATATAGAACCGTCCACACCTACATGGTATTTTATACACTCCTGGCGTTATGAGGCCTACGTCGTCTTTCACAGGCCTCAAGAGTTGTCGAATTTTTGCTGGAGTCCTGAAGACCGAATCGATTTTATGCTTCTTTAGGAGCCGGCTTATCTTTCCTGTTATGGAGCCACAGAACGGCAAGAGTGCAAACTTCTTCGAGTCCTCCTTGGAGTCTTTCTGCTTACGTATTTTCGGAAAGATAGTTTGCGAAATCTGGTGGTGTTGCAGCCGTTTTCCTTAAATACTTTCCGTAAGTGGCTCACTTTCTTCGGCAAGTTTTCAGAATCTGAGACGGTTTCGGCTCGAAGCACTAAGGTCTTCAGAACATAACTTTTCTGCGATGGATGGTGATAGCTGTTAGCGCGCAGCGTCTGGTGGGTGGGTTTCCGGTAAACGCTGTGGCTGAGACACCCATTTGCTTTGCGGCGGACGAGGACATCAAGGAACGGCAAGGCAAGGCAAGGCAAATAAGCCTAAAGAGACGAGTGCGTGAAACTTTCAACGAATTCAAAAGTAGAATTGTATCTACCGACCTGACAGAAATTCCTAAGTAGTTTTGATCTTAGGTTAAATCTGTAACTGAATTAAAGCCATCTCTCCAGGCACTCTGTGGCTGTAATGGCAAAGAAACGGAAGATGACATCTACATCTACACCTACAGGGCTACTCTGCAAAACACATTTAAGTGCCTGGCAGAGGGTTCATCGAACCACATTCACAGATCTCTATTATTCAAACCTCGTATAGCGCTCGGAAAGAACGAACTCCTATATCTTTCCGTACGAGCTCTGATTTCCCTTATTTTATCATGGTGATCGTTTCTCCCTACGTAGGTCGCCGTCAACAAAATATTTTCGCATTCGGAGGTGAAAGTTGGTGATTGGAATTTGCTGACAGGATTGCGCCGCAACGGAAAACGCCTTTCTTTTAATGTTGTCCAGCACAGATTCTGTATCATTTCTGTGACACTCTCTCCCATATTTCGCGATAATACAAACGTGCTGCCCTCCTTTGAACTTTTTCATTGCACTCCGTCAGTCTTATCTGGTAGGGATCCCACACCGCGCAGCAGTATTCTAAAAGAGGACGGACAAGCGTAGTGTAGGCAGTCCCCTTAGCAGATTTGTTACATTTTCAAACTGTCCTGCCAATAAAATGTAGTCTTTGTTTAGCCTTCCCCACAACATTTTCCGTGTGTTCCTTCCAGTTTAGGTTGTTCGTAATCGTAATTCCTAGATATTTAGTTGAATTTACAGCCTTTAGATTTGACTTATTTATCGTGTAACCGAAGTTTAAGGGATTCCTTTCAGCACTCATGTGCATGACCTCACACTTTTTCTTATTTAGGGTCAACTGCCAATTTTTGCACCATACAGATATCTTTTCTAAATCGTTTTGCAATTTGTTTTGATCTTCTGATGACTTTATTTGTCGATAAATGACACCGTCATTTGCAAACAACCTAAGATGGTTGCCCAGATTACCTCCCAAATCGTTTATATAGATAAGGAACAGCAAAGGGCCTATAACACTACCTTGGGGAACGCCAGAAATCATTTGTATTTTACTGGATGACTTTTCGTCAATTACTACGAACTGTGACCTCTATGACAGGAAATCACGAATCCAATCACATAACTGAGACGATATTCCATAACCACGCAATTTCACTACAAGCCACTTGTGTGGCAGAGTGTTAAAAGCCTTCCGGAAATCCAGAAATACGGAATCAATCTGAAATCCCTCGTCAATAGCACTCAACATTTCATGCAAGTAAAGAACTGGTTGTGTTTCACAAGAACGATGTTTCCTAAACCCATGTTGACTGTGTGTCAATACACCGTTTCTTCGAGATAATTCATAATGTTCGAACACAATATATGTTCCAAAATCCTGCTGCATATTGAGGTTAATGATATGGGCCTGTAATTAAGTGGATTACTCCTTCTACCGTTCTTGAATATTGGTGTGGCCTGTGCAACTTTCCAGTCTTTGGGTACGGATCTTTCGTCGAGCGAACGGTTGTATATGATTATTACGTATGGAGCTAATGCATCAACATACTGTGACAGGAACCTAATTGGTGTACAGTCTGGACCAGAAGACTTGCTTTTATTAAGTAATTTAAGTTACTTTACTACTCCGAGGATATTTATTTCTACATTACTCATGTTGGCAGCTGTTCTCGATTCGAATTCTGGAATATATACTTCGTCTTCTTTTGTGAAGGCATTTCGGAAAGCTATAAAATTTTTGAAAACATTATCAGCGATCTTTAAAATTAAAATTTAAAGATTAAAAAAGTCTTGATCTAAACTTTTTATTTTTATTGGAGTGACTGGTTTCGATTCTATTTAAGAACCATCTTCAGACTCTGAAAAAACATATTACCAGATAGGGGGATCGTTATAACAGTAAGTATATATAACAAAATATAGAACTAATAAATAAATATACCCAGAACGGTGGGTGGACTCCGTGAAGCAAGTTGCGCCGACGCTCGACGCTGGAATAACTGCTGATTGGACAAGGAGGAAACGGTTATTAAATAGGCTTGGTCACGCCCACCGTCCTGAGTGTGACATCATTGCTAGCCAATCAGAAAGACGTCTATGATTAAGTAAACACAAGAAGTAGATTAAAAAGTGCATTATAGTTAAATTACATCGTAACATCATTATAAATGATTATTCGTCATAAAATGTAAACTATAAAGGTTAGTATGCTGCCCTCTAACGTCTATTCTGCAAAGATGCACCAAAGGTTGCTAAATCGACAGGGAATTGCTACTCGCAAAGATACATCGAGGGTTGCCATGGAAACGGCGTCCTATTTTGATGTGGCAATCTACACTACTGTCAAAGATTACAGTAGACGAGGACCAACGGCCTCTGTCGATATATCATGTTGGAGATAACTAGAAAGTGAATTAGAGCTACATCGTTTTTAATCTTTAAATTCCGGAAGGCTGTCTTTTGTAACTCTGCTTTGGCAGCACTGTCTCCGATAGTATCTCCATTTTTATCGCCCAGAGAAGGCATTGGTTGTCTCTTGCCGCTGCCGGCCGCTGTGGCCGAACGGTTCTAGGCACTTCAGTCTGGAACCGCGCGACCGCTACGGTCGCAGGTTCGAATCCTGCTTCGGGCATGGATGTGTCTGATGTCCTTACGTTAGTTAGGTTTACGTAGTTCTAAGTTGTAGGGGACTAATGACCTCAGATGTTAAGTCCCATAGTCTTCAGAGCCATTTGTCTTACCGCTAGCGTAATTCACATACGACCGGCATCTCTTTGGATTTTCTGCCAAGTTTCGAGACAAAGTTTCGTTGTGGAAACTATTATAAGCATCTCGTATTGAAGTCCACGCTAAATTTCGGGATTCTGTAAAAGATCCCCAATCTTGGAGATTTTTGTGTCTGTTTAAATTTAGCATGTTTTTTTCGTTGTTTCTGCAAGTGTGCCGACCCGTTTTGTGTACAAAGGAGGATCAGCTCCGTCGTTTGTTTGTTTATTTATTTGGTATAAATCTCTCAATTCGCTGTCCACACTATTTCTTTGAATTCAAGCCACATCTGGTCTACACTTATATTATTAATTTGGAGAGAGTGGAGATTGTCTCTGAGGAAGACGTTAAGTGAATTATTATCTGCTGTTTTGAATGGGTACATTTTTCGTTTATTTCTGGAGGATTTAGGGATTACAATATTCAATCTCCCTACGACAACCCTGTGTTCACTAATCCCTGTATCCGTTTTGATGCTCCTTACTAGCTCAGGATTATTTGTTGCTAAGAGGTCAGCTGTGTTTTCACAACCATTTACTATTCGCGTGGACTCATGAACTAACTGCTCGAAATAATTTTCAGAGAATGCGTTTAGCACAATTTCGGATGATGTTCTATGCGTACCTCCGGAATTAAACATGCATTTACGTCAACTTTTCTAGGGTAAATTAAGGTAACCACAAACTATAACCGTATGAGTCGGGTACGTGTTTGAAATCAAACTCAAGCTTTCTTTGAACCTTTCAGCAATTGTATCATCTGAATTGGGAGGTCGGTAAAAGGATCCAATTATTATTTTATTCCGGTTGCCAACAACGACCTCTACCATACTAACTCACAGAAACTATCTACATCAATTTCGCCACAAGTTAAACTACTTCTAACAGCAACAAACACGCCACCGTGAACCGTGTTTAGCCTATCGTTAAGTTCTTAGCAAAAATTTTGGCTGAGTTTATCTCTGGTTTTAGCCAGCTTTCAGTTCCTATAACAATTTGAGCATCAGTGCTTTCTATTAGCGCTTGGAACTCTGGTACTTTCCCAACACAGCTCCGACAATTTACAACTGTTATACCGACGGTTCCTGTATCTACTTTCTTCCTATGTTCGGTCTGCACCCTTTGTAACTGGAGCCCTTTCCTGGGGCCCTCTACAACTGGAAAGCATCATAACCGAACAGGTTTTCCGTGCCCGCATGATCCACCACATAAAACGTGAGGGGCCTAACAACAGACTTGTAGGCAGTGGAAGCATTAAACTGGCCAACGATAGGAATTTTCTGCTTATTATAAGTTCGCAGATTCCGCGTAACGGGTGACAAGGGAGGGGAGCCCAACTCCAAATACGTGCGATAATTAATGAGAGTTACTGCAGAGCCAGTGTCCACTTGCATGCGAATGTCTTTATCCAGTACACGAACAGTAACAAACAACTTATTTGTTTGAGAAAGCACACAGTTAACATCCATGTCCGATGCCTCGTCCTCGTCGCCAGGAACTTTAGGGGACTGACACACAGAAGCAATGTGGCCTTTTTTCCTACATGAATTACACGTGGCCCAACGTTTTGAACACGCGGCCCTGTCATGCTGTACGAAACAACGTGGACAAGAAGAAAGTGCGGAACGAACCTGCTTCAGTGGTTGCTGTTTTCGCTGCGAGCGTGGTGGCCCGACGCGACGTTGTTGACGCGAGTGAACCGCTGCCACATCGTCGTTCCCCTGTGAAACAGGCAAATTGTCCGCGTCGAAAGTGGTCTGTACAGCGCCCACATCACACCACGCGTCTATTTCCGCACCAGCAGCGTGAGACACTTCAAAAGATTGAGCGATGCTGAGAACTTCCGACAACGACGGGTTTGGCAGTTGTAAGGCACGTTGCCGAACTTCTTTATCAGGAGCAAGCCGTAGAATAGCGTCCCGAACCATTGAATCAGCATAAGACTCATGATGAGTGTCCGTGACAAACTGACATCTCCTACTCAGACCGTGTAGTTCCGCCGCCCAAGCCCGGTAAGATTGATGGGGCTGTTTACGACACCGGTAGAACGCCATGCGGGCAGCAACGACGTGGGTGATTTTTCGGTAATAGTTAGATAATAAGTCACACATTTCTTGGTATGACAGAGAGGCAGGTTCCCGCAGAGGGGCTAACTGAGATAGCAGCTGATAGATCCGTGGGGAAATCCAAGATACAAATAACGACTTCCACATAGGAGCGTCGACAACGCCGAAAGCCAAGAAGTGTTGCCGCAAACGCTTCTCATAATCCTCCCAGTCCTCAGCGGCCTCGTCGTAAGGAGGGAACGGAGGCGGAGAAGAGGAAGACAGACGATGAGTAAGCGACGTCGACAACGCCTGAATAGCAGCCGTCTGCTGTGTTTGTTGTGCCTGAATAGCAGCCGTGAGCTGTGTTTGTTGGTCAATGAGCGCTTGCATAAGCTGTTCCATGTCTGCCCCGACACGAACACACAATTCCACAACGCAGGAAAAAAAATATCTGACCTCGTCGCCAAAAAGTGTTATAACCTTTAATCCTAATAAATTGCGCGGATATACAACGTAGAGCAATAGCGAGTTACATGCTACCAACTCCGAATCTGTCACTCCACTGCCGTGCCGTGACATGCGGCCGGCGCCGTTCATAGCCAGGTGGCGCTCCCGCGCTCGGCCGAGCTACGGAGCGCCTCTATCGCCGTGTTCGCGTACTGACGTAGCGGCAGTTTTAAATCTCGTGGCACTGTCACAACAAAAAGATGTTTCTGTCAATTATTTCACTGCAAATATTCAATGAGCACTTTCGCCACACTCACTTAAATTGTTCTTCAGTTCTTGAATGTACACTCCTGGAAATGGAAAAAAGAACACATTGACACCGGTGTGTCAGACCCACCATGCTTGCTCCGGACACTGCGAGAGGGCCGTACAAGCAATGATCACACGCACGGCACAGCGGACACACCAGGAACCGCGGTGTTGGCCGTCGAATGGCGCTAGCTGCGCAGCATTTGTGCACCGCCGCCGTCAGTGTCAGCCAGTTTGCCGTGGCATACGGAGCTCCATCGCAGTCCTTAACACTGGTAGCATGCCGCGACAGCGTGGACGTGAACCGTATGTGCAGTTGACGGACTTTGAGCGAGGGCGTATAGTGGGCATGCGGGAGGCCGGGTGGACGTACCGCCGAATTGCTCAACACGTGGGGCGTGAGGTCTCCACAGTACATCGATGTTGTCGCCAGTGGTCGGCGGAAGGTGCACGTGCACGTCGACCTGGGACCGGACCGCAGCGACGCACGGATGCACGCCAAGACCGTAGGATCCTACGCAGTGCCGTAGGGGACCGCACCGCCACTTCCCAGCAAATTAGGGACACTGTTGCTCCTGGGGTATCGGCGAGGACCATTCGCAACCGTCTCCATGAAGCTGGGCTACGGTCCCGCACACCGTTAGGCCGTCTTCCGCTCACGCCCCAACATTGTGCAGCCCGCCTCCAGTGGTGTCGCGACAGGCGTCAATGGAGGGACGAATGGAGACGTGTCGTCTTCAGCGATGAGAGTCGCTTCTGCCTTGGTGCCAATGATGGTCGTATGCGTGTTTGGCGCCGTGCAGGTGAGCGCCACAATCAGGACTGCATACGACCGAGGCACACAGGGCCAACACCCGGCATCATGGTGTGGGGAGCGATCTCCTACACTGGCCGTACACCACTGGTGATCGTCGAGGGGACACTGAATAGTGCACGGTACATCCAAACCGTCATCGAACCCAACTTTCTACCATTCCTAGACCGGCAAGGGAACTTGCTGTTCCAACAGGACAATGCACGTCCGCATGTATCCCGTGCCACCCAACGTGCTCTAGAAGGTGTAAGTCAACTACCCTGGCCAGCAAGATCTCCGGATCTGTCCCCCATTGAGCATGTTTGGGACTGGATGAAGCGTCGTCTCACGCGGTCTGCACGTCCAGCATGAACGCTGGTCCAACTGAGGCGCCAGGTGGAAATGGCATGGCAAGCCGTTCCACAGGACTACATCCAGCATCTCTACGATCGTCTCCATGGGAGAATAGCATCCTGCATTGCTGCGAAAGGTGGATATACACTGTACTAGTGCCGACATTGTGCATGCTCTGTTGCCTGTGTCTATGTGCCTGTGGTTCTGTCAGTGTGATCATGTGATGTATCTGACCCCAGGAATGTGTCAATAAAGTTTCCCCTTCCTGGGACAATGAGTTCACGGTGTTCTTATTTCAATTTCCAGGAGTGTACTTTCATAACTTCCTGATGTCTGTTTTCTTGCTACACTGCACCAGAACTGACCCTGCTGTGAGAACGTCAGTGTTCTAGCTCAGGACAGTTTCAATTCATTGGACATACAAATCTAGCCAAATTAGCACCAAGTCTACTATCCAGCATTAAGAAATAATTGTTATTTAAAAAAGCACTTGCAAATAAAAGTAATGTATTCATTAATAGAGCTAGAGCTATTTCGGTGATGAGTTGCCATTCCCTCATACCACTTTACACATTACCTATTCTGCATTGTAGCAAACAAATTCTACATCTACATGATTCATAAAAATAATGACATCAATATCTCCTCAGTCGTATCATGGGAAGCTTATATTTTATTCTCACTTACAATTCATCGACATATATTTTACATACACACAGAACACACTAACAGCCATCACTGAATAGTCATGAAAAACACTTAATGATACCCCTTATATTTGCGTAGAACACATTCTCAATTACAGTAAAATAATATATATAAAAAAATCAGGCACACACACACACACACACACACACACACACACACACAGACACACACATGCACTTGAACATGTACACAAATTATTCATATAGGTATATCATGGTAAAATAAAAGAAGTCACACAGTCACAGCTTAGTGGAGATGTTGTAGCTGTATCCACATTTCAGTTTCGTAGGGTAGGTTATCTGAATCAAGTTGTGTGTAAATCAAAACATATTGAATGATAGCATCCAGCTGAATGAGGCTGTGCAGCTGCATCCTCACATTTGGCGGGATGCACTATGCTCTGTCCAGTCATCCTGATTTCAGTTAACACAGGTTCTCCTAAATGTCTTCAGGCAAATACAAGGATGGTTCCTTCATTAAGGCCACAGCTGATCATCTTTCCCACCCTCATAAAGCGTAATTATATGTTCTGTGTGTTTGTGTGTTTTGACGAACTGATTTTCATTGTATAAACTTGACAGTTCAGATGTCATTGTGAAATGATCCCTGGATGAATAAATATAAATAAATAATTAAATAAATATGGACAGTTGAGACCCAGTGGTTGCAGGCCAAAGTGTGTTTCTAGCATTCTGGTCCTTCGACCATGTAATGAAAGAAAAGCAGCTGCTGTGCAAGATGTACCTGCTGTGGAGGGCCAGTACAGAAAAGGGACGACGAAGGAGGTATCTGCATTGTATCAGATACAGTCTCCAGCGCAGTAAGTCATTTATCAGCCTTTTATATTAGTAAGTAAGACTTTTTACTGGTTCCTCAAATATTCTATATGTTTACATATTATCTGAGGAACATAACCACAGAAAGAAAGGTAGTTTATAGTTAGCATTACCTCAGTGAAAAGGCAGTAAAAAAAGAAGAACAGACTTGAATTATATGCCTGTCATAGCACACTAAGTTTCACCAATTTTTGTTACCCAACAGTCTTCACCTCTGTACATTTGAAAAAAAAAACGTATTTAAATCCATGGTAATAGCTATCATAAAACTAGGAATTACAGGGAGATACATGAAGACAGGAGTGACTGGTACAGAAAAGTGTAGGCGTTCACAAAATCAGAGAAGGGATCATATACTCACACTTTCAGATGAAAATGAAATTCAGAGGTCACCCTTATGTCGATTTTAGATTGTGGGTGCTTTATTGCTATGTCGCATTTTCTGGATGTCATTACATTTCATTCATATGTGTTTGCTTAATTGTTATTTTTGCGATCTTTCAGTGACTTGTATGAGCTAGTGTAAATTGTTTCAGCAGCCCTAGCAGATTTTTTTTTCTTTATTATTCCTTAAGCTACATGAAACAAATGTTACCATACTTGGTCAGACGTTGATGTTTGACAATATCATGGTGAATAAGAATGCCATCAAAGTTGGAGACAGCTACCACCATGACAATTCTCCTACAGTGACCATGACACTACTGCTGACCCTGCAACCCACTGTGTATACTTTGAGTCATGACTGTCATTGACACAAGCATGTGAGGGTTGCACAGAATACTGGCAATTTGTCTGCTGCTTTCACAAATGCTAAGTACTTTATATACATATACATCTATATCTATATTCTGCGTATTCCTAATTGTGGCTAGTATCAGGGATTCTTTCTGCACCATTTGGGTGTGCACCAAAGTTAGAATCACTGCTCAAAGACCCACATGCAGGAATTAGTTAGAGTTCGTCTTTCTGATCCATGTAGGAGCAGTATATACAGGATTATGGTATATTCCTCTTCATGTACATCTACATACATACTGTGCCAGCCACCAAAAGATGCATGGTGGAGAATTGTACCACTGCTAGTAATTTCTCTTCCTCTATCACTCACAAAACAGAGCAAGAGAAAAACCACTACCTCTATGCCTCTGCACAAACCCAAATTTCTCTTATCTTGTCTTTGTGATGCTCCCGAGAATTGTACAGTGGTGGCTGTAGCATTACTCTACAGCCAACTTCAAATGCTGGTTGTTTAAATTTCTTCACTAGTGCTTTGCGAAAAGAACATTATCTTCCCTCCAGGGATTCCCATTTGGACTCATGTAGCATCTCCACAATACTCACATAGTGACTGAAACTGCCAGTGACAAATCTAGCTGCCCACCTCTGAATTGCTTCAATGTATTCGTTTAATCCAAGCTGGCAGGAACTCGTAACATGCAACCAGTACTTAAGAAACCACACTTTCCTAAAATTCTTCTAGTAAACCAGTGTTGACCAACCACTTTCTATGAAACTGTCCTATCATGCTTGTACCATTTCATGTTGTTTTTCAGTGTTAAACTTATATACTTAATCAATGTCATTGTGTCAAGCGGCACACTAGTATTGCTGTATTTGAACATTATAGGACTTTTTTCCCTAGTCATCTGTATTAACATTTATTTTGCTATATTTAGAGGAAGTTGCCATTATTCAACTCAACTAGAAACCTTTACTGAGCCATTCTGTATCCTCCTACAGTCACTCAGTGGTAACACTTCCCACTCTCCACAGCATCATCAGCAAAGACTCACAGACTGCTGCTCACCATATCGATCAGTTCATTTATATATGTAGCAATCTGTGGCTGTTTGCTGATGGAGCTGTGGTGCACAGGAAGTGTCACAGAAGATCCCCATTGGGTACCTTCAGGGATTTAATTCACCTACAGTTTCATCTGCTATGCTAAATATAGCTCTCTGTGTGGGGCATCTCTTATGAAATTCAAACTATGCAGAAGTTAGTGAGCCATTTTGTATCATAAGCCCTATCACACTCTACTGTCTCAAACACTTTTGAGAACACTGGCAGCAAAGAGATGAGTCGACAATTGGATAGTATAATGGTTGCCCCACTTTTATGGATGGACAACCCTAATCCATGTTTCAGTCTATCTGGAAATGTCCCAGTTTTCATTCACTGGTTACATAAATAGCATAATATGTGGCTGAATAAGTCCCCACATGATTTTAAAATCCTGTTTCATGTTCCATCTTATCCAGAACATCCAGAGGTTTTATGATTTTATTCAGTTCTTTTAGGAGTTGTGCTTTTGAAATAAAGTGCTATATTTGGTGTGATTTGCATATGATTTAGTAGCTCTGTGGCTCCTTTGGAGATTTTTTTATGATAGCTCCCTGTTGTTTCAGCTACTGTGAGAAAAAAGCTATTACAATCTGAGGCTTCAGCTTTTTGATTGTTGCTGTGTGAGCCACTGCCAGAGGATAGTGGAGTCTGCGCTTGTTGAGATTTTATGTTCCTACTTGTCTCACTTTTTTTGATGTTCCATATGGTTATTACTTTATTGTTAGATTTCCTATTTTTTTCTGCATGGGGTGTTTGTTTGTCCCTCCTGATTCCACATGTTAGAATTGTAGAGTACTTTCTTTTTTCTCTAGTGCAGGTTCCAGGTTAGTGGTCATCTTTTGCTCTGCATACAGGTCTCTCTTTTTAGCACATGATATTTTGATGCCAGCTGTTACCAACTCCTTTTTTCAATAACAGGATGATTTCATTTTAACTCCTGTTTGGACGAAGCAGATTTCAAAATGATTGCCAATTATGTCCAGGAATGAATTGAATTTCTGATTCTCTGTGTCTGCCTAATGTGCTTCCTCCCATTGTTAAAAGTGTAAACTCTTTTTTAAGTGATTGGTAGATTCCCTATTTATTATTATAACATGTTTATGAAGCATGTGGCAATTTACTCTTTTCCTTCTGGCACGTTTACACATTGTGATTTGACGATCATAATCAGACATACCTTTTACTATGGCTTGTGTTTCCATGTCATTGTAATTCATGGGGTCCATAAACAGATTATCAATCAAGATCTTTCTAAGCCAGTATACTCTTCTTGAGAATGTGACCCTTGGGAGCAGGTTGAAAGTTGACAACAATCTGAAGGAAATTTAATGTTAAAATTACCACGTTGTACATTCTGATTATTATTCCTCTAAGGTTGTGTAAGAGCTAATTCTAGCTGCTGAAACCTAAGTAACTGAAAATAACCATTTCCAGGCAGTGATGACTGATTCATCCCACACCATTATGGAGCCACCACAAGCTTTCACAGTGCCTCATTGCCAACCTGACTCTTTGGCTTAATGTTGTCTGGGCCACACTAGAAGCCCATCATCAGCTCCCACCAACTGAAACTTAGACTCATCTGACCAAGGCATAGGTTTTGGTCATTTAGAGTCCAATTGATATGATTACAAGCCCAGCAGTAGCAATGTAGATCATGTCAAGCTGTTAGCAAAGGCACTCACATGGGTTGTCCACTACCATATACCATTAATGCCAAATTTCACTGCACTGTCCTAACGGGTACAGTTATCATGCATCCTAGATATATTTTTCTGGTGATTTCAGGCAGTGTTGTTTGTCTGTTAGCGCTGACAAATCAACGCAAACACCACTGTTCTTAGTCATGTTATGCAGGATGGCCACGCGGTTTGAGTTGCCTTGTCACAGTTCACGCGCCTTCCCCACCAGTAGTTCAAGTCCTCCTTCGGGCATGGGTGTTGTGATGCCCTTAACATATGTTAGTTTAAGTTAGGTCAAGTACTAGTGTGTAAGCCTATGGACAGTTGACCTCATCAGTTTGGTCCCTTATGACCTTCCCACAAAAATGCAAAATTTCTTAGTTATAAAGTAAAGGCCATTGACCACTGTGTGATCCAAGGTGAGAGGTAAACCCTGAAATGTGGGATTCTCAGCACAGTCTTGACACTGTGGATCTTGCAATAATGAATTCTGAAACGATTTGGAAAATGGAGTCTCCCATGCATCTAGCTCCAACTACCATTTGGCATTCAAAGTCTGTTAACTCCTCTCGTGTGGGCATATTCATGTCGGACACCTTTTCACATAATCACCTGCCCCAGAACTCCACTGATAAGCTTCCAAAGATTGTTCAGGGATACTTTTTTAAAATTTTGGTATACGGGCTCATTCCCTCTGGTGGGTGATTAATGTAATTGTAATTAATTTGATTTGTTAAATGCAGTCATCCTTGTGTCTGTGCAAATACCTTCAGGACAGTGAAGAAGTCTGTTATAAGCAGTAATCAAAATGTACATCACACAACTCAGACTATGCAACAACCACAAGAAGTACCACTTATTCTGTTATCACAGCTTCATTATGCTATTTTTACATTGCATTCAGTGAATTCGTAAACCAAGTGCAGATTGTCCAACTTTTCATTGGTATGCCTAGCCTTAATACTGCTGTGTATCGTCATTAATGCACAACTAAAACTGCTGGGAAACAAAATCCTGGGCAGAATGGTGCAGTACTGAAAGCAAACTTGAGGACAATGTGATATGGAGTGAATTACTGCTGTCAACAGCAGGTACCGTGACCAAATCAAAACAAGACACACAGATCAAACTGTCCTCATTTGCACGGTTGTCCACTATATTCAGTGCAGTAAAGATGTTGAGCTAATTCAAGCAATAAACAAAACAAAGTGCAGTTACTCTGTAGTTAGCTGCCAGATACCACAGATCTCCAATGCCAATATACTCGGAAGGTATCCATGAATGTTTGTCACTGGAGTTCTAGTTCAGCCTGTGGGTACCTATGGTTTCAGAACCACTGTTATTAGTGATGTGGGTATCTTCCTGAAACACATTGAACCAGAGTAGGATTTTCTTTAAGTGTCACTGAATTTTTTGAAACAATAACTCTATGGAATAGCACCTGAATAAAAACTTACCCCTATATCCATTCTAGTATGGCACAGAAAATTTATGACCATGTCATTCCATGTCAGTGTACACCTCTAGTAGTTCAGATTGTGGAACAGCAGAAACAGCTATCTCTGTGTCTGTGCAAAAATGTCATCAGTAGACACAGTATGAGGACCAATGTACTGCTTGTATTGGACTTGTGGCAGTCAAGAAAACAGTGCAAGCAAATATATCTTTTGTAATGTACCAAGCTATTGATCCTGACATTTCAGTTATAATTCATACAATGACTGTCATGCAGATCCTTCCATTGTCTGCTGAGCTCACTGTAGTGTTGTTCCTTAAGATGGACATGTTATTAAATGAGGAAGTCACTATAAAAATGTGATAACCGTAATTAAAAATAAAACTGAATGTGGAAGATGCAAGTCAAAATGCTTAAGCATCAACTCTTCAGTCAGTCAAATTATGACGAGGTTCAGATTCGCAAGAGAAATTACTATGGCAGTATATAACAGATATGTGCAGAATCCATGTACTGGAATTTTCTAATTTGAAAAATTCATATAGACTGCTTATATCTGGTGCTAGTTATTTTTCACTACTTCCTTAACCTCATTTCTTGAGAAAGATGTGATGGCGGACAGTTTTTGAAAGTGCTCATAGAGTAGTGAGCAGAGGTGCAATACTCAGCCAATGCTGGTTTATTCAGGCAAAGAAGTAAATACCAGCTGCCTAAGTTAATTAAATTGTTTTTTTATAGTTTGTTGGGTATGGCCTATACGTAATATTTCTCACAATGACACCAATCCTTGCTTTTTGCTGTATATTGTCACTAACCTTTCCCACAGAAGTTTCTGATGTCAGAAAGGTCACTCATATTGAACTTAACCCCTTGATCCTTCCCTTCTTTTTTTTTAAAAAAAAAAAAAAAAAAAGTCACTTCTCGCACATTGAAAAAAATCACGTAACAACTGACAACATCTCTATTTGATTCTTCTTCCTGGTCTCTTGATTGCTACTGAATCATGGCTTGCACTGCTTTCTTAAGGAGATATGGTGAAAATCTACGCTCATGGAATAGAGTTTTTTAGCCTTCTAGCTCATTTAGGGACTGTCAGCTTCAATTACAATATGCAACCTATGAATTTCAGTTTCAAAAGATGAACAATATGTGTAAGGGATGGGGTTGGATTCTACAGGGAACCAAAACCCAACTGAACTCTTGTGGACTGGCACACACGTCCTCTCAAATACAAGTCTGTTAGAAATGATAGACAGTGCAGGCAAATAAACAATGTAAAAGAGACCAGTTTCTTTGTGTCATTTCAATGCAGAGAACATCTGTATCCCAATGATGTCCTGTAATTTTAATGTTTTTTTCATTTTTAATTCCTTTTAACAAATGATGTGCCTCATGACTTTAACAACGTTTGTACAAAAATTATAATGCGTGATTTACTGACTCCGTCCCTGATTTAGTAACATAGTGTGTAGTACTTACAAAAGTGGCATCAGTAACCACTATTTTCTTTGAATGAATCATCTTACCATACGTATAAGGAAAATAATTATTTATGTTTATAAAATGTCATCTACATGCAAATGTAGGGCATTACTAAGTTTAAATTACTAAAACTATACAGTATAATAGCCAGAGGTAAGAGGGCACTTAACAACATTCTTTTATGCACTGTAAAAACAATTCCAATTGTAAACAGGAAAATGAAAATTAAAATCATTTAATACATTCAGAGCATCTTTAGACTTATATTTACGCCATACCATGTGTCCCTCACTGTAATTACATTTGGTTCGAGTCAGTATATAAGTATTATTGTTATGATTTGGTTATTGGGTTGTATGTGTTTTGTTTGGTATTTGTACTGCAGAGACTGGTGGTGTGTATCTCAGTATTATTACTTAGCTAATAAGTGCAGAAAGAAATCCTTAAAAATTAAAATGTTTTGGGAGCTGTAATATGTTACTCAAATCTGAACATTGTTTTATGATTAATCACACTGAATAAAAAATAACTGCACTCTTGTATACAGCCATTTGACAAGACTAGATCTGAGAAAGGCTTCACAACTTAAGATAATTAGCAGGTAAAGTTTGCCATATATTCTAGCATCAGAGGATGGTAACACAACTGTCCTGAGGATGCATAAAGGTCAACCAAACAATCATGTGAGCAGAGATCATTACATTAACCATGCAAGAAGCTTACTTGTTCTGCACTGATGTAATATAATAGTGACAGAATACTGATATTCAGTTGGATACATCCATTGTCATATTTCTCCATTGACTTCATGCTTCTAGGTTTCCACGACATGAAGCAATGCAAGGAATTATGTTGACCAGCAGAGAAGGAACCTGCCCCATGACTGCATCCAGCATCAAAATGAAACCCACTAGCAAGCCTTCAACTGAATACATGACAAAACTAAAGAGAGGAGAGTAAGTCTTTACTCAGTGCTGTACAAAACTAAAGCTAGTTATTGAACATTATGTGTGCTTCCTACTGAATTAGAGTAATATTGACACATCATGATTGAAGTCTCTTTAAATCTGAAATTATTTCTGTTAAGTAATATCAGTAGCTGAGAAATCTTCTTTCACAAATATATGTTGACACAATAAACTGGGAATAAGTAGAAATTTCACCAGAAAGATACAAGAAAAAATTTGTTTTTATAAACATTGTCAACCTAATTCATTAACAGAAACCACCAGCAGTTTTCTGTGAAAAATGAAATGTGAGGAGTTCATGCATCTCTTCTAAAGTAGAAATAAATATTTGCCTGCCTCCAAAGTTAATTTTTCAGTATGTCTGGTATGTGGAGAACTTGTGTTAGATTCCCAGTACTGCCTGGAGTTCTAGCTAGGTGATACTGCTGGAACATAGTATATCCAGTTTTGTAATGCCATTTGGGGATCTATTTGAGTGAGAAGTAGTGGCTCCCAGGTCTGGGAAGGTTTAAAAGGCTGGAAGAATGATATGCTGATCCCATGCCCCTCTGTACTACATCTGAATGACACCATTGGCATAGGATTACTTGGCAGTCATTTGGTAGTAAATGGCGAGACACGGCCAGTACACATAGTTTTAGATTTAGAAAGAAATACTTTCAAGGCATTTTAAACCCATGTAGAACATTTCACAAATAAGTGTTCTAGGCGTTCTGGAGCTTTTCATCATCAATATCTCATATGTAGGTTTGGAGCAATGTGTGTAGAGGAAGTGTGCATTCCCTAAGCTCCATGCACGCCTTTACTATGTTTCTGTTGAATGACAACACCCCAATGGTATAACGTTCATTGCTGTCTCCCAGTAAGATATTGTTATAGTGACATGGATGTTATTGGTGTATAATGATCCAAACTGCTTACCACAATGTGGTAAGTTCAAATCAAACAGTGAATAAAATTACTTTTCATCTCTTTGCAGAAAAGAAGATTGTGGGACCTAGAACTAAATAAGGATAGCAACTTCAAACATACTTTATTAAAATAGAGAAGTCAATGTAATACATAAAGGTGCTAGGATCTTGAGATGCTTTGAGTGAGTTGCCACAGTAAAGTGTCTGAGGTAGTAGGATTTTATGAGCTCTAGAGTTCTGTGTTGGTAGCCTGAACTCATACACGTGTTGTATAAGCTGCCGATAGTGTAGAATTGCTGGTCCATGGGTAATAATGTGGGCAGGGTGGCTGCAGTGAGCAGTTGAATTTGGGTAAATGGTTGGTACTCAGTGGATGATTGACAGCTGTCAGACATTCACCAAAGTGGCAGTATACGTAGGAAAAATCATAAGTAGCATAGAATGCAGTGCATTGTAAATATTCTGGGAGCAGAACAGAAAAAGCTGTACTAAAGTATCTCGAACAGAACAGACTGAGACGTCATTAGAATAACTCCCTGACAGCAAAGTCAAAACTTGAGTCAGTACTGGAGTCAGACTGAGAAAGCAGTAACAGGGTATATAGATCTATTGCAATTTTGTGATAATATAATGTAAGTATCTGAATATTTATCATGGCAGGTTGAATAAAACCTGTACAGAACCTGTTTTTTAAAATACATTGTCTAGTACCTTGTTATACAAACTTGATACCATCAGGCCCACCAACAGCAGAATGCTTGCCCCATGCTCTCAGACACTCCTCCTGCACCCACTGCCTGATGTCATTTGGATTCACTACTTAATAACAGTTTAACACACATCTGGGACCACATTTTTTTACTTTTTACTGCATGTAAGTGGACACTGTGAATCATATCATCACACTGCTCCCCCTAGTTTCACAGTGAATATCAATGTACCTTTTCCTTATATGATCAAAATTCCAACCTGAAAATTCCATTGCTTGATTTCATAACAGATAAAGGTGTTTCTGTCAGTTATTTCACTGCACATTTTCAAAGAGCACTTTTGCCACACTTGCTTAACTTGTTCTTCAGATTTTGAATATATTTTTGTAATGTTGTGTAGTCAGTTTTCTTGCTACACTGGACCAGAACTGAATCTCCTGTGGAAACTTCAGTGCTTTGGCTCAGGACAGCTTCAGGTCATTGGACATACAAATCATGCCACATTAGCATCAAGTCTACTATCCAGCATTCAGAAATAACTGTTATTTAAAGGAGCACTTGTAGATAAAAACAATGTATTCATTAATAGAGCTAGAACTATGTTGGTGATAAATATCCATGCCCCCATACCACTTTTAACATTACGTATTCTACATGGTAGCAAACAAATTTTACATCTACATGTTCAAAAAAATAATGCCAACCACATCTCCTCAGTCATCTCATGGAAAGCTTATATTTTATTCCCACTTACCATTCATCAATACATATTTCACATACGCACAGAATACTCTGACAGCCATCATTGTTTAGTCATGAAAAACACTTAGTGCTACCCCTTATGTTTCTGGAGTAAGCATTGTCAATTGCAGCAAAACTATATCAATCATAAAATCATGCACACACACACACACACACACACACACACACACACACACACACACACACACACAGAGACAGACACACACCACACACTTATACCATTCATTCATCTTTAATGTACATTTTGTCACTTTCATACACTAAAATAGTTACATGTCTTTCATAAACCTGAAGATATGTGAGACTTCTTTTCATTCTACATAAAACTTGCTCTCAGTGTCAATCTATCTGTTTTAACTTTTTATTGTGTTATGTTTTCTTCTTGCACAGTTGTTCTCTTTCTATGTACCAATAATATATAGTTTTTTAAAAAATTACTTCAAAAGAAACAGGATGTATGATGATTATACTAGACTCCATTTCCAGTGGCTATATTTTAAAATCATCATCAAATATTTACCATACTTATCAGTCTCCTTCCATCGCTTGTTCTCATTTACCTTAGATAACAACCCCCTTGCTAACATGAATTTATTGGCTTTCCAATAGTTTACACAACTCTACAAGCACAGATAAGTAAACTCTTCCCAGTCCATCTTACAGCAGGCATTTCTAGGTTTATAAAACCATGGGAATCCCTCCATTGAATCATGCACTTCCTACAATTTCTTGATCATTATGTCTTAGTGTTCCATACACTTTATTTTTTCAGCATCACCAGTGCTACATGCTTTATATTACCAAGCACTTTCTCGTGATGAACACATGTTTGATCTTAACCCCTTTGATTCTACAGTATCATATTTTTCCCCCAGCTATTGTATCTGACTTCACCACCACAAGGACGTTAGCCCCATTAACATTTTCTACATTATAAAAAAAAATCAGTTATGTCACTGTTCAAATCACTACCAACTCCATTACCAACTGCTTCTATGCCATTCACTTCATTATTTACATAAACAAAACAGTGGAATCGCCAGTGATGAAATAGTTCTTTATTTAATGGGTCAATGAGGGCCCAATATTTCGGAAAATTAGCATGTTTACATCATGAGGTGATGAAGGCAATGGTGGAAAATTGTGCCTGTTGGATGACATCTGATCATTGACCCGTGAGCTATCCATCATGAATAATGCTGGGAGAACTTGAATACCACACAACAACAAATTGTCGTAATAAATAACTTTCACTTTTAAAGTAATATAACTTTTCTCTGCATCAACATGCACATTGGTCACTGCTACATTCATTATATCACACTCACTCACAGTATCTGGCTACTGCAAACATTCACATATTTGATTGTCTTCCAATGGAGAACATTTAGTTTCTAAGTTGCAATCTATTCTGAAAATTACATTCTTAACCTTGGCATTAAAACTTATGTATTCATTTGAGTTACATTCTATCCCCAACTTTGTTTTTGGCATCTGTGCCTTCTTTGGTTAATATGCTTTCCATTGACTTGATACTACTAATGTTTTCTGCCGTTTGATTTTTTATATTTTCCTTCATTTCATCCAACTAGCCATTAATGTTCACAGAAACTTGCAATATTAAATTCTGGTGATCCACCTTCATTTCAGAGCCATTCATAGAAGATATACTGATTTCATTCTCTGAAGCTTAACTGCAAGGAAAATGATTATTTATCTTTGTAAAGTATAATCTAAATGCAAATGTAGTTGATTACAATATTAAAATGTGCACAAAGCCGCAATAGTCCATTTATTTTTTGTTCATATAGTAAGTGTGGCTCATTTGCTCACATTTACATATTTGACAATTCAGAGATTCTGTAGTTTCTCTGACTCCTTCTTTACTACTGCTCGAAGGGAAATTGGTACAGAGCCTGCTCCAAAAAACTGAATAGTTGCTGTTGGTTTGAAGGTAATATGGACTTTGAAATTGTTGGAACATCCAAGATAGACCTCAAAGTTCTTCACAGATTTCTTCTAAATTGAGAAAACAAATGTCTTATACCACAGGGAACCTGAAAGTATTGGGTACTTTGTATCACTTGCTTATGACTGGCTTCTGTTCTGAACATAAGATTGACTGGTATTCTTTTCTTGTAACATAAAGTTATACGGTTGTCAGCTAGTGACAATGGTGGTAAACCTGTTCTGTAGTATATTACCATGTTACGTAATGTCACTGTTGGACTTGTGTCTACTTGAAACGATAATGGCTTTTTACTGATATCATTAACATTTTATATGATGTATAACATTCTACTACAAAATTTTAGGTATTGATGAAAATTTTCAAATTTTGTATTTTGGCTTCTAAGTGATGTTTGATGAATATTAGAAAACATTGGGTCTGTTTGCAGTAGAAAGCTACTTAACTAAATTTGCTCCATTGTTTATGATCTTCCTTCACTGCTTTGTATTCCCAATTGATTCATCATGCATAAAGGAACATAAACATAGCACTCTAATTAATGAAATGAAATACACTATATTCTGATTTCATTTTCACTTTATTGTCAAAGCTCATTAATTGATTTTGACAAGCTTTTCATGCAGACATATTGCAGAGTATACCGAACTGAAGATGCAGCAAACACTAATCGACTTGGTAGGCTCTGCAAACTTACCATAAATAAAGAAAACCAATCCAGGCCTTCAGCAGTATTGAAACATGCTGCAATACTGGTAGAGTGTATTACAATAAAGCAATGTTTGCATTCATGTTCAATAAAGCACTGTGTGGAAGAAGGCTACTTCTGTTCAGAGTGGTTTATTAATTGCTTAAAATGCTTGCTGCTTAGATATCAAGTCCTTGCTCAACTGTAATTTTAAGGAATTGTGTCATACCTCTTCCATTTTGCTCATACTGCATGAGTCTGTTATGAATAAAAGAGCCCATATATGGTGGATAACATTATTGAGATCTAAAGGGATTTTTATATACTAATGTCTCTCAGTCTGTTAGTGATGATAGTATGCTGCTAGTGACAATCACGGTTATACAAATGACAATCTTTCTGGGCCTGCTACTGGGGCTAGCACATGTAGTGAATAAAACACATAACATCCAGTCCAAAACAAAAAGTAGGCTTTTTGACTGACACTGTCTGACACCTCAAAAACTGTAAAATTCGGTTGCTGTTATTTACATATTAAGACTTCAAGCCATATATGGCTACTAAAGATGGTGGCAGTGCAGTGGATGATATCTATGCTAAAGGAGATTTTTGCGTTTGTAAGTTGTAACTCAGAATTTCTACTCTTGCATCAACTACACTGTTCAGTCACACTAATGTGAATACCTGTCAAAAGCCCATATAACTACCTCTTCCCTTTTGGCTGTCTATGAAATATGCCGATGAGATTTTGGAAGGTACTGGTAAGAATGTGGAACTATAATCAACTCCAGCACTGTGGCCAGCTGTACTATGGTTCTGGGTTGAGGATCCACAGCGCAAACAGCCTGATCAATGTGGTCCTACTGATTCTTGGTTGGGTTTAAATCAGCTGTGCTTTTCAAACCATGCACATACACTGATGAGTCTGGAATGAAATACATCACTGATTCTGTGTATCAGGGATCTGACACTTTTTGGTAGGTTTGTGCTGGTGTATGGCTTTAGACATCTATTCATAGTTCATGTAATTCATGCTAATAATGGGCCACTGATTTGTGTATGCAGTGATGCCGCTGATTGCGACACAGGTGGGTCCCACAGGATTTACATCAGGTGAATTTGGTTGCTGAGACATCAGCATGAGTTCGCTATAATACTTCTGTATCAAGGTTTTGGCACTGAGAAATGGACAATTATACTGCTGAAAGATGGCATCGCCGTTGGGAAAGACATCAGGTTTGAAGGGATTCAGGTGATTTTCAGCTATCAGCGTGTCTTTGATTACTACCACATTCTCCACGAAAGCTTAGAATAATGTCTCCCATACCATAATACTGCTCCTACCAGCATGCATCTGTGGCCTGCTGCATGCTTCCAGCCACCTTCACCTTAATAGTGTCTGTGGATATGACCAGCAACCTAATATAGCAAAAGTGTGATTCACCCAAACAGGCAATAATTTCTACACTCCTGGAAATTGAAATAAGAACACCGTGAATTCATTGTCCCAGGAAAGGGAAACTTTATTGGCACATTCCTGGGGTCAGATACATCACATGATCACACTGACAGAACCACAGGCACATAGACACAGGCAACAGAGCATGCACAATGTCGGCACTATTACAGTGTATATCCACCTTTCGCAGCAATGCAGGCTGCTATTCTCCCATGGAGACGATCGTAGAGATGCTGGATGTAGTCCTGTGGAACGGCTTGCCATGCCATTTCCACCTGGCGCCTCAGTTGGACCAGCGTTCGTGCTGGACGTGCAGACCGCGTGAGACGACGCTTCATCCAGTCCCAAACATGCTCAATGGGGGACAGATCCGGAGATCTTGCTGGCCAGGGTAGTTGACTTACACCTTCTAGAGCACGTTGGGTGGCACGGGATACATGCGGATGTGTATTGTCCTGTTGGAACAGCAAGTTCCCTTGCCGGTCTAGGAATGGTAGAACGATGGGTTCGATGACGCTTTGGATGTACCGTGCACTATTCAGTGTCCCCTCGACGATCACCAGTGTTGTACGGCCAGTGTAGGAGATCGCTCCCCACACCATGATGCCGGGTGTTGGCCCTGTGTGCCTCGGTCGTATGCAGTCCTGATGTGGCGCTCACCTGCACGGCGCCAAACACGCATACGGCCATCATTGGCACCAAGGCAGAAGCGACTCTCATCGCTGAAGATGACACGTCTCCATTCGTCCCTCCATTCACGCCTGTCGCGACACCACTGGAGGCGGGCTGCACGATGTTGGGGCGTGAGCGGAAGACGGCCTAACGGTGTGCGGGACCGTAGCCCAGCTTCATGGAGACGGTTGCGAATGGTCCTCGCCGATACCCCAGGAGCAACAGTGTCCCTAATTTGCTGGGAAGTGGCGGTGCGGTCCCCTACGGCACTGTGTAGGATCCTACAGTCTTGGCGTGCATCCGTGCGTCGCTGCGGTCCGTTCCCAGGTCGACGGGCACGTGCACCTTCCGCCGACCACTGGCGACAACATCGATGTACTGTGGAGACCTCACGCCCCACGTGTTGAGCAATTCGGCGGTACTTCCACCCGGCCTCCCGCATGCCCACTATACGCCCTCGCTCAAAGTCCGTCAACTGCACATACGGTTCACGTCCACGCTGTCGCGGCATGCTACCAGTGTTAAAGACTGCGATGGAGCTCCGTATGCCACGGCAAACTGGCTGACACTGACGGCGGCGGTCCACAAATGCTGCGCAGCTAGCGCCATTCGACGGCCAACACCGCGGTTCCTGGTGTGTCCGCTGTGCCGTGCGTGTGATCATTGCTTGTACAGCCCTCTCGCAGTGTCCGGAGCAAGTATGGTGGGTCTGACACACCGGTGTCAATGTGTTCTTTTTTACATTTCCAGGAGTGTATTTATCAATCCCAAAGGTCCCATGGCCATGGCAATCATAACTGATGATGCCATTGGCACAACATGGAAACATGTAGGGATGGCTTGCTGCGGAGCTCCCTATTTAACAGTGTATGATGAATAGTGTGCTCCAAAACACTTCTGCGCACACCAGTGTGCACACCAGTGATTTTTTGGCAGAGATGCCACAAATCACAATACATCCTATTTTATAGAGCAGATGAGCCTCGAAACCCCACAGTCTGTGGCTGTAGATGCTCATGACATTAGTACATGAACATTTGACCAGCGTCGCTCTTTTCAAGATACTCGTTCATAGTCTTTGCTAAGTAATAATTCGTCCTTTGTCAAAGTCGCTTATGTCATTGGGTTTCCCCATTTTCAGCCCATATCTTCACTAGGGTGATCCCCTTTGCATGTCTTCTCTGCTTACATACATTTGTTAACTCATCACGTGCTTGCAATGCCATCCAGTGTCATGGTGGGCAGTGGTCATAATGTTTTGGCTACTCAGTGTACACTGCAAGCTGTGTGGTACATTGCTTTGTCCTGCTGGTAGATGCCATCATTCTGAGGGAAAAAAACTGCATGTAGTGGTGGAAATGGTCCCAAAGCATACATGCATCTATTGTGCCTTCCATAGTGACTAGATCACCCAGGGAATGCCACAAGACCATTCCCCAGACCATAACGCTCCCTCCTTCAGCTGAGACCCATCCTATGTGTTGCAGGGTGTTTGATTTCAGATGTTTCATCCTGTTTACGTCAATGACCATCTGTCTCAGTCAGCACAAAATGTGATTCTTCTGGAATGGCCATTTGTTGCCACTTAGTGGACATCTAGTTGTGGTACTCATGTGAAAATTCTACCTTTCTTTGCTGATAAACAGCAGTCAGTATAGTTGCATAAACCAGGTGCCTTTTGCAGAGGTCCACATGCAGAAATGTTCAATGAACTGTCATTGAAGAGACACTGTTGGTATTCCATTGGTTCATCTCAACAATTGCATATCTGTTTACCTATACACATCTCTGCAACCATCATTCACCCATTTCATCTATGGCTCATGGTGTACCAGAGCTGCCTTAGCACAGGTTTCTTATAGCACCATCTTGCCATTTTGGTGTACTTTAATGCCAGCAACATGCAAACAGTTTACAAACTTAGCCATTATGGAAATGCTTCCACTCTTGATCTGAAAACCAATGATCATGCCCTTTTGGATGTGAGATAAATCATTATGTTCCCACATTACAACAATGAGTAGCTCTTGTAGATGCTTTAATTGCTGTCCCTGCAATGACTTTTGTCTTTGCCATGTATTTAAAATATCAACACCTGAGCTGTTATTTATCAGTCCACATGTAATGTCTCATGCAGCTTGTCACTAAACAGTTATTTACCCTGGCTCATTATTCTTTTTAAATCCATAAAAGCCATTGCAGTCATGAACATCACAACAAATGTTAATACATTTGTTCAGTCACCAGTCCATAGTAGGACTCTTCAAGCCAGTGCAGAGCAAGACGTCAGTAGCATAGTCGCAGTCAATCCAAATAACATCCACAAATGCAGCCCAGGTAGCTCAGGGCTATCCTCCATTGAGTAGTCAGGCAGGCAGCTTGAGTAAGCAGTGTAATGAGTATTGAACATCATGAGAAGTATGCAGTCTATGACGGCAACTTTTAACAGTGTCATGATGTCACAGTGACAGTAACTATTGGTATGGCTCACACTTCCATGGTCAGCAGTGATCTGCCTTGTGGTGAGAGAGTATCTCTAGCTCTGGCGAGACATTGATATTGCTATGCAACACTATCCTTGTACAGATCTGATGATGCTGTCAGAGGTGGTGAACAAGACCTCCACCTATTGGCCAGTGCTGGCCAGTCTGTTGGTCACCCATTTGTGTCATTATAACTGTTGATTATGATGGAGGATGAGCTGACTCTGCCGTCAGACACTTTGGTACCATCAATAGCCAATGATAACACCCTGATTTCACATCCACATAAAGATAAGTGAGCTCATGTCCTCATATTTTTGTGACAGTGGGCTATGGGCTTGCTGGGTTGGATATGGCACTTTGAACAAAATTAAAATCTAAGCATGTGCAACTGATCTACAGGCCTGTGACAATTAATGGAGATGAGATAATATGTTGCAAAGAAGACTGTTAGGTCTTCCTGAGTCACTGTTGATACCATAATTTTTCTTTGGACAATTTGTCACATTTTGGAATTAAATACTGCATGGAACAAAATGGTAATAAGATGCTGACTATAACTGTTGCTGCATTTACAGGAGCTCCAATAGTGTGAGGAAGGTAGTTGTGGGCAGTCATCAGAAACCATCATATGGTGTGTTCTCTTCATGGAAAATACTTTTCCCACACCCAAGATTGTAAAACTTCTGGTGATGATAGTCATCTGAACCACATATAGGAAATTTGAGATGGCTTCCACGACCAGTAACCATATAGCTCCCTTGAATGAGTGTGATCCTACTCCAAAGAGTGGTCACATCTGAGTCAGGGGGAAGTATGCTGCACAACACAACCAGAGTCTGAGGACATGCATTTTTTGAGTCTCAGTGTCAATGCCTGTGCAACAAACATGATGTGATGCTATCATGTGTATTATTCCCCAAAGTGACCTTTGCAGTAACTGGAGTAGCAATGGCTGAGATGTAGGCAGGACGATAAAACTACAGTTGTCATCCACATAACCAGCAACATTATGAAACTAGTTGTGTTGACCCTATGTTGTATTGGGAAGTATGTTATAAAAGCTGGCAGCAATCCTTTCGGTAGCTGATATGGCAACCCATACTTAACTGATGATGTGACTCTGCAGAGTAGCGTGGTTCCCTGTGTACATGGGTCTATGTGATGAGAAGTAACAGGGAGTTCTACTAGAATAGATTACACATTGTTATTTATTTGTAAATGCATTGCCTTGTACTTATGAAACTTAGTCCATGAAGTTTCATGGGATGGAGAATTTTCATTAGCCAGGCCTATAATGAATGTCAGGCAGTTCTGCACTAGGGAATAAGCCCCATTACTGCGATCATTGTACTTACTTTTGTAGGAACTTAGACTGGAGGCTTATAACAGCTATGAGTGGCTTATGATCTGGAATTATGTAAAATTGTGTTCCTTACAGATATATGTGAAATATCATAATCCCATATGCTATCACTAATACTTTCACTCTATTTGTGAGTAATTAATTTGGGCCACCACTAAGTCACCTAAGGTAAAAGTGGTCGGCTGGTGTGTGTTGTAAGAAGTCTCAGTGTACTTCTTGTGTTCTTCTGCTATACTGTCGCCTCAATGACAGTGTCATATCTCAGTATATGGCCAATTCATGCATCTCTTGTGTGTAGGTTAAGCTTTGAAGGACGTAGCTTCCTTGCCTTCACTCTGTTGAGCATTCTGCATTAGCACCACATCTGGAAGCCTACTACCTTGTGTTAGCCTTATTACCTATTCAAGTATTAATGTTGACATTAAGTGTAGAGCATGCACTCATGGACAGGTTGTCTGATGACTGTTAATGCTCATAAGTTCCCAAAACACAGAAGAAATGTGTGGTTACATCAAAAATGGCAGAAGCAGCCTCTCCAATTGCCACACTCAGTTGCTTTGACGAAATACCTGGGGGATCATTAACTGAATATACTGAGAAACAAATGGCAGAAAGACAAGTTGCTTTACATACATGTATAATACCAGATAGTGAACTTACATTAATTTTTGGAGCTTTCTAGAATAATTTTTCACTCTGCAGTAGAGTGTGTGCTGATATGAAACTTCAACGCAGACTGAAACTGTCTGTCAGACCAAGACTCAAACTTGGGAACTTTGCCTTTTGTGAGCAAGTGCTCTACCAAATGAGCTACCAAAGCATGACCCATGATCTGTCATCTCAGCTTTACTTCCACCACTACCTCATCTCCTAACTTCCAAACTTCACAGAATTACTACTGCAAAACATGCAGGGCTAGCAGGCCTCGAACAAAGGATGTTGTGGAGACATGCTTTAGCCCAGTTTGTGCATGTTGCCAGTAGTTTGGAATAGAGGAGATGAGGTCCCGGTGGAAGTAAAAATGTGGTGATGGGTCATGAGTCATGCTTGTATTTCTCAGTCAGTAGAGCACTTGCGTGTGAAATGCGAAGGTTCTGAGTTTGAGTTTCAGTCCAGCACACATTCGTAATCTGCCAGGAAGTTTCATATCAGCACACAGTCCACTGCGGAGTGAAAAATCACTGTGGGAACATCCTCCAGGGTGTGGCTAAGCTGTATCTCCACATTATCCTTTCTTCCAGGAGTGCTAGTTCTGCAAGTTTCACAGGAGAACATACCTGTGTTTGTAACACTTCTGAGGCTGCACAATTTGCCCCACTTGTTGGGCCAGCATCTAGTTTTCCTGCCCAATCTGGACAAGTGCAGAGGATGTGTACGCTAATCATATGGAGCTCCAATGGCAGTTGTGTAATGGAGTTCCTCATAGAAATAGCATGCAGGGTAGGAAAGAATGCCAGTGTGCACTCAGTATGTTTGCCGTGGGATCTCAGGTACAACCGGCTGCAAACAGTGGCACATGTTGGCATGAATGATGACTGCCACTTGGATGCTGAGGCTATCCTTGGTTTCTTTCAGTATATAGCTAATTTGGTGCATCACAAAGAATGCATGTTGAGCTGACTATTTGTTGCATCATACTCATGGTTGATCACAATCCTCTGGTTTGGAGCAGAGGGGAAGGTCTAAAACAGAGGCTCAGCCTCTCCTTTCAATCATTGTACAAATGCTGAAATGGCAGATATAGACATAACTCAGCATGGAACAGAAAAATA
Organism: Schistocerca americana; assembly: GCF_021461395.2. Taxonomy (NCBI): domain Eukaryota; kingdom Metazoa; phylum Arthropoda; class Insecta; order Orthoptera; family Acrididae; genus Schistocerca; species Schistocerca americana. The sequence continues at coordinate 332,885,575 of NC_060130.1, read as the reverse complement.
ACTACAACTACTTAGTAGTGGACAGGCATTATGACCAGATAAGATACCTATAGGATTCTACAAAGGTTATGCAAAAAAAACCATACACCCCTTCTAGAAGTAGTTTATCATAGTTTACTGGACCAAAGAACGATACCTAAAGACTGGAAAAAAGCACAGGTCATCCATATTTTGAGGAAGGCCCATAGGGCAGATGCATCTGTTGCATAATTATGCAACAAGTTTTATGCTCAAGAGCTATGACATTTTTGTTGAATGAAGCTCTCCTCTATAAAAATCGACATGGATTGTCAAACAGAGATCTTCCAAAACTCAGCTCACTCTGTTCCTCCATGAGATACATAGTGCTGCAGACAATGGCGCACAGGTTAATGCCATGTTTGTTGACCTCTGGAAGGCATCTGACATTATGAGCTTATTTAATATCACAACAGATTTGTGACTGGATTCAAGCCTTCCTTGTGGACTGAATTCAGCATGTCACCCTTAACAGAACAAAATTAACAGATGTAAAAGCAATTTCCAGTGTACCCCAGGGAAATGTGATAGGGCCATTTCTGTTTACAGTGTGAATAAATGATCTAATAAATGTAACATATTCATTTGCAATTACATATACATGGATACTCTGAAAATCACACTTAGGTGCCTGGCAGAGTGTTAATCGAACCACATTCACAATAATTCTGTTATTCCAATTTTGAACACTGCGTGGGGGGGAAAAAAAAGCAAACAGCTATATTCTTCCGTGAGAGCTCTGATTTGCCTAATTTTGTTATGATGATCATTTCTTCTTATGTAGGTCGACGTCAACAATATATTTTTGCATTCGGAGCAGAATGTTGGTGACTGAAATTTCGTGGTAAGATACCGCCGCAATGAAAAATGCCTTTGTTTTAATGATGTCCACCCCAAATCGTGTTTTATGACAGTGACACTCTGTCCCCTATTTCATGATGATGCAAAACGTGCTGCGCTTCTTGGAACTTTCTCTATACACTCCTTTGGTTTTTGAACACATTCTAAGTTGATTTTTTGAATGAATCATAAGTTGATTTCTGAATGCGTGCGTAGTGTACGTGATGTCTCTGCCAGGGGAATCTCTGTCACATCAAGAAGTAAAAAATTTCTGCAGACAAAAGAGCATGGGGCTATACGAGCTGAGGTGAATAAACCCGAATGAGTGAATGCAATCGCTGTTTGTTTATGTGGTTGACTGGGTGTGTCAGTGATGGGCGTTGTTATAACTATTAGTGAAATCCAGAGATTCAAGCTGCCAGAGTGGAAAAAACGACTAACAGGAATAACAGCTAAGAAAGATTACCTATTACCTTCTCAGTGTAACCAAGAAAATGAGATTTTGACAGAAAATTTTTGCCAGAATGCCACAATACTAGGGCCAGTAGTACAGTCCATGGTTGGCAGTCACTTAAGTTCTATTCTTGGCATACGTGTTGTACAAATGCGTTATAATGCCTGACCAGAGAATGAATATATCTACTGTGAAGGAGATTAAATTAATCTGATCACACTAGGAAACCTGTGCAACCTAAACTGCCTTCTTTCAATACTGGAGATTTGAGAGCCTCCATAACGTTTAGGAAAATAATAATCCACTTTCTCATCAGTAACTGAAGCTACCATACAAAATTATTTCTAAACATGTTCAGGAATTATGGAAAATAATATGCACTGCATATGTTGAAATTTAGAAAAAATGATGAACACTAGACATTAAATAGAATACATCTGTATTTTATATTAGTAAACAGTGATAAATCACTAGCAGTTAATGTACCTCAGCTATCCTTTCTTCCCTGTAGATAGGTTAGGATGAAAGATTTTCTGAAATGGATGACTATTAAACTGATAAATATTACATGGGATGTTAATAACTCTTCCATAATTGCTCTACCAAGTTGTTAAGTTCACAGTAATACTTTATAAAATCATAAAAGTAAACGTGAAAGGATGTGCCTATAACACTCTACTTTTTTAGGAATCACACAGGTAATTTAAAAATGATTACAAGTCCTCTGTTTATTGCCCGAAAATTCGAAAAAGAACTTACCCTTCTCTCATTCGTTTCTTGGCACGTTTAATCAATGGCGATTGGGATGTAGTATCACAGGAATTGGGAGTTAGCTGCTACAGGAGCTGCTTTGGCTACATACGTAATCACTCATGTTCCTCTATATTCAGAATACCTATAAACACGAATTAATCTGGGACAACATTTCAGTTTGTCCTTTAATAGGCAGCAATGGAATAGAACAAGTTAGGTCACCTGAAAAATTTTGTACTATGTACTGGGCTTACAGATAATTAATCAGACTTTGCTTGTCCTTTTGTTCCTCTAGGATTGCAGTATCAGTGTTCATAAGGGAAAATATACATCTGCATCTAAATCATACATGGTGTGTGGCAGAGGGTACTTCTCACACCTATAACTGATCCCCCCTTCCTGTTCCACTCCCTAATGGTGCATCGGAAGAATGATTGTCAATAAGCCTCTGTATTAGATAATATTTCTTGAAATTTCTCATCAGTGTCATTTCCTGAGATGTATATGGAAGGAAGTAATATGTCATCCAACTTTTTCTGGAAAGTATTCTCTCAAAATTTCAGTAGTAAATCTCACTTGTAATGCTTGCCAATGGAGACTGCTGAGCATTTCTGCAACACTCATGCACCAAATAAATGATCCCATGACAAAACATGCCCCCCTTCAATGGTCTTGTTGATCTCTTCTATCTGTCTACCTGGTAATGATCCCATACTGAACAATACTCAAGAATTGGTGGAATATGTGCCTTATGAGCCCCTTACTTTGTGGATGAGTTACATTTCTTAAGATTCTTCCTACGAATTGAGTCTGACATCTGTTTTTCTTACAATTTGTTTTATGTGGTTATTCTACTTATGGTCACTTCAGACCAGGGTACAGATTAGCTAGCTGTTTATCAAGGAGTTCCTTGTGGGGTGGTGGAGTGGCCATGTATGTAAAAATTAATATTCCATTTGAGTCCCTAGACATACCACAGTACTGCACTGAACAGATATTTGAATGTTGGTTCAAATGGTTCAAATGGTTCTGAGCACTATGGGACTTAACATCTGTGGTCATCAGTCCCCTAGAACTTAGAACTACTTAAACCTAACTAACCTAAGGACATCACACACATCCATGCCTGAGGCAGAATTTGAACCTGTGACCGTAGTAGTCGCGCGGTTCCGGACTGCGCGCCTAGAAATTTGAATGTTGAGCAGAGGCAGTTGAATTTAATGAAACTTAACTTCTAACTTTTGTTGATTATAGGTCCCCTAACTCTGACTTTAGAGCATTTACGCTCAAGTTAGAGTGGGTTCTTGATTCACTTTATAGGATGTGATAGAAATTAGTTATATGTGGTGACTTCAATATTCATTTTGATTATGATTGTTCCAGAAAATGGATGCTGGTAGATCTCCTAAATTCATATGGTCTTATGTGGATGGTGTTTTTTCCTGTCAGTGTGCAGGGAAACAGTGGCACAGCCATAGACAATCTTTATATTCATTCTTCGTTACTAGATAGGCATTCTGTTAGTAAAAGAGTTATGGCCTTTCAGACCATGATACACAATTTTTAACATTAAGCGGCTTTTATTCTCAAACAAATGTCACATATAATTACAAATTATGTAGGAAAGTTAATCCAATGGCAGTAGAGAGTTTTCTAAAACTCATCAAGGAAGAAAAGTGGCACAGTGTTTATAAAGCTGATAACATAGATAACGAATATACTGCTGTCCTTAACACATTTCTCATGCTCAATGTGAGTTACTTTCCATTATAACGTTCCAAATGGGGTAAGAGGCAGCCTGGGTGGCTGACTAGTGGGATAAGGATATTGTGCAGAACAAAGAGGGAATTATATGAAAATGTTGGAAGTAGTCACAATCAAGTTACAGTTGCCCATTACAAACAGTATTGTAAGATGCTTGAAAATGTTATTAGGAATGCAATGAGCATGTGCTGAGCAAATGAAATAGTTAATTTGCAAGATAATGTTAAAACCATATGGTCAGTTGTGAATCTGGTCAACAGCACAAGGTCAATGACATTAAGTCAGTTCGTAGTAAAAATATTTCTGTTACTGATAAACTAGATATATTTACAATATTTAACAATAATTTTATGGGCATTTCTGGTGAATTAAATAAAAATTTAGTTTCTATAGGGGGTCATATAACTCTCTTGGAAAATGCATTTCCAAGACTGATGCCTGAAATACTCCTCTCTGTAACTGACATGAGGGAGATTGCGTCAGTAATTGAATCGCAGAAGGCTAAGGACTCTCATGGATATGATGCAGTGTATAGCAGAATATTAAAGTACTGTGCTGCGCGTGTTAGCACTGTAATTAGTCATATTTGTAATTTTTCCTTAAGGAAAGGTCAGTTTCCTGAACGGTTTAAGTACTCAGTAGCAAAGCTATTTTATAAAATGGGAGAAAGGGATAATACAGACAATTTTAGATCTATTTTTATGCCATCAGTGTTTGCTAAAGTTATTGGAAAGGGTTTGTATGTGGGGATAATTGATCATTTTATATCACACGATTTGCTATCAAATGTACAGTTCGGCTTTAGAAGTCGTTTAAAAACTGAAAATTCTCTTCTCTCTGTGAGGTACTGGATGGGTTAAACAAAAGGTTTCGAATGCTAGGCATATTTTTTTTATTTAGCTAAGGTGTTTGATTGTGCGATCACAAAACATTACTCCAAAAGTTGGACCATTACGGAATACGGGGACTAGTTCACAACTGGTTCACCGCTTACTTTAACAACAGACAGCAGAAAGTCATTGTTCACAGTGTTGAGAATGACTGTGATGTGGGGTCTTGAGTGGGGTACAGTCAAGTGAAGGTGCCAAGGGATGAGTGTTTGGGCCACTCCTGTTCCCTATTTATATAAATGTTATGCCCTCTGGTATTGCGGGTAACTCCAAAATATTTCTGTTTGCTGATGACACTAACTCGATAGTAAGGGATGTTGTGTGCAACATTGGCTCTGTTTCAAACAGTGCAGTTGATGACATAAGTTCATGGCTTGTAGAAAATAAACTAACGCTGAATCGCAGTAAGACCCAGTTTTTTACAGTTTAATTCAACAAAACTCAATGTTTTAATTTCTCAGAATGGGCATATGATTAGTGAATCTGTACAGTTCAAATTGCTAGGTGTTCATGTAGATAGTACACTGTTGCGGAAAGGCCACAAACAGGATCTTGTTGAAAGACTTAATGCTGCCATTTTTACTATTCAAACGGTATCAACACGAAAATTAGTCTTCTTTGCTTATTTTCATTCACTTGTGTTGCATGGTATTACATTTTGGGGAAACTCTTCCCATTCTAAAAGGATATTTTTGGCTCAGGAATGGGCGGCTTGTGCAGTAAGTGGTGTAAGTTTGCGGAACTCTTGTCGGCCCATGTTCATTAATCTGGGAATTTTGACAATGGCCTCTCAGTATACATATTCTTTACTGTTGTTTCTTGTTAACAATATCAGCTTATTCCCAAGAATAATCAACTTTCACTCAGTGAATACTCAGCAGGAATCCGACCTGCATTCGGATCGGACTTCCTTAACACTTTTGCAGAAAGGAGAGCAATATATTGCTACATCCATTTTCAATAAGCTACCACAAGAATTCAAAACTCTTAGTAGTAATTTACTCGCTTTCAAATTGAAACTGGAGAATTTCCTCATGGGTCACTCCTATTCTCTTCAGGAGTTCCTGAAAAATTAAGCTGATTTTTATGTTATATTTTTGACTGAGTTTCCTGATACTTATTGCTTGACCTTTTTTTTTTCTTCACAAACATTTTATTTTTATCTTTTATTACCTTTAAGTTATAATTTCATGTCCTGACATGTTCCATGACCTTGGATATTTGATCCTCAATTTGGTCCTATGGAACTTGACGTTTAAATAAAACAAAATAAAGATAGCTACTCGTATATACTTTATGGCAGATACTGTTTCACATAGTTTGTAATCAGTGGTGTAGTACACAGTGGCGGATTTCTTTTCCTATTTATGTGCAATACACAGACTGGCAAGTTGCACAGGTCACACCAATACTCAAGAAAGTTACTAGGAGTAATCCACTAAATTATAGGCCCATATCATTAACGTCAATATGCAGCAAAGATTTAGAAAATATTGTTCTTCTGAAACACAACCACCTCTTTACACATGCAAATTTTTGAGTGTTATTGATAAGGGATTTCAAATTTATTCAGTATTTCTATATTTCCAGAAGGCTTTTGACACTGTACCACACAAGTGACTTGTACTGAAACTGTGTGCTTATGGAATATTATCTCAGTTACATGACTGGATTTGTGATTTCCTGCCAGAGGGCTCACAGTTCATAGTAATGGATGGAAAGTCGTCAAGTAAAACAGAAGTTGTTTCTGGCATTCCCCAAGGTAGTGTTACAGGCCCTCTGCTGTTCCTTATGTATATACACGATTTAGGAGACAATCTGCTCAGCCGTCTTAGGTTGTTTGCAGATCGTGCTGTCGTTTATGATCTAGTAAAGTTGTCAGAAGATCAAAACAAATTACAAAACTATTTAGAAAAGATATCTGTATGTTGCGAAAATTGGCAACTGACGCTAAATAATGAACAGTATGAGGTCATCCAAATATGAGTGCTAAAAGGAATCCATTAAACTTTGGTAACACAATAAATCAGTCAAATCTAATGGCTGGAAATTCAACTAAATACCTAGGTATTAGAATTATGAACAACTTTAATTGGAAAGAACATGTAGAAAATGTTGTGGGGAAGGCAAACCAAATACTACATTTTATTAGCAGAACACATCGAAAATGTAACAGACTGTTAAAGAAATTGCCTACTCTACGCTTGTCTTTCATCTTTTGGAGTACTGCTGAGCAGTCTGGGATGCTTACCAGGTAGGATTAATGGAATCAGCACCAAATCTAAGATAGTCCAAGCCGGGGCAAAAATGTCTTTGAGCATTTGACTTAGGAAGTAAAAAGTTAAAAAAAATCGTTTTTGAAAATTACGTTCATTTTGTAGTGTACATCTCTCTCAAGAGTCTGATATGTATAACATACATGTTCGAGAAAATGTAAAACAAGTTGTTTGGTCTTAAGTGTGACAAAGTGAGGTGCCAGGCATATTCACGAATCATTCTTCTAACACACATCACTGTATTTCAGTCTGTGGGATTAAAAAGTCAATATTTTGTAATGGAAGCTGTCAAACTTATATTCAGCGACAGTGGGAATTAAAATGTCCTGTGGTGCCCATCCTATTCCCAGTTGGCCAGTTTGACATCATAAATCCCTTTTAAAATCAAATAAATAAATAAATAAAAAACTAACAATTAATACTGGTTGGTATTATATATGACCGGGAGAATAAGAACTCTTCAGAAAATTTGCACTCTTTATTGCTTTATTATTATTATTATTAGCGAATGTCCCCATGGGAGAACGATAAGCAGGTGATTAACATTTCTTAATGTTCTTCTTATTTCCCCAGTATTTCTTCATTGCCTCCCCAAAGGCCTTCTTCCTTTCTTCGGTCCACTTTGGTCGGAAAGGTTTAGATTCCGTCTCTGGAGTAAACTTCCACTTGTCGATTTTTCTTCTGAATGTATCCCGGTCTGATGTGTTTGTTATGTCAATTTTTGCCTTTTTCAAATCCTTCTTAACTTCAGTTACCCAGGGTATTGTTGCCTTAAGTGATGTCATATAGTCCAATAGACGTTTAGTTAACCTGTTTCCAGGTAATCTGTCTATATGTCCATAAAACTTCATCCGCCTCTTCCTGATATCTGCCTCGATGTTTGATATTTTTTCGGTTGTCTCGGTAGTCTGCAGCCTGTATCCATCTTGTGTGTATCGTGGTCCTAGGATTTTTCTAATAATTTTTCTCTCTACTTTCTTAATTTCGTGTAATTTTACAAAAATTTGAAGTTTTTCAGAATACCCCACCATCATTAATTAATTTTCAAAAATCGAAACTTTTGTTAACACATAAATCAAAGACGTTTTGAAGCTACATACATCAATGTGTAATATTGCTTTATAGCTAATAACTTTCTCTTTTGTGTAACATAAAAATAAATATAGGAAACAAAACCAGTAAAGGCAAGAGATAAGCATGACGTATATATTTCTTCAGTCCTTAGGTCCCAGCATTTTTTTCTCTCTAATGTAGCTAAGGCTTTACACACAGTCCTTTACTTTCTGCAAAAGAATCTATAAGCCACACTGTTTTGGCATAATTGGTCTTTCTATATACCTCATTTACATAAATAACACAACAGAATGTATTTCTCGAAGTACCAATATCTAATGTCTATAATGCTTGTTACAGGAAAAAAGTTTTATTTTAGGAAATTTGTATCACATTTCAATTACATGCTCCAGCTTCTCAAGCATAAGATCGAAAAGTAGTGGTACGGAATTTTTATATAACTATGGAATCATCATAATCTTGCATGTAATTTGTGTAATGTCCCAGCTTCTTCTCCTTCCTTGATCTAACAAACAATCTTGTGATCTCTAATTCTGTAACATTCCCTGATTAACTTCACTAACCCTGCCAGAACCTCCAGTTCAGGTAATTGACAAAAATAACTTTGATGGATGTTGTTTTGCAAATGTCAAACATATCTTATTAATTTTTATAACATATTGGATCCCTAAAGTGAATAGTAACAAATCAGACTACATAGTGCACATTTACAACTTATTTCTACAGTTAAAAGTATGAATCACGTGGTTTCGTGTATAGAATACCACAAGATTGAATAAAAGCAATTTTGCAGTAGGTAAGCTGTCACAGACTTAAATTTTTTCTTCAAGATGAGGTTTTATTTGTCTTGGATATTTGTGACTTAGTTTTTTCTCTTGCATTGTATAAACCTTTTTTTGGAAAAAAATTGTGTTGCAATGGTTAATATGTATATTACTGTGCTATCTGGTACTGTAATCATGGTCAATTATGTTTTGCATAAAAGTGTTTTCTTTTCTCATTACACTTTTTTGACTTGCAATACTACTTTAAATATATAAATGCAGGAAATGTGTAAAATTTTTAGATCTTCAAAGTTAGTTTTGCATGATTTTCTGCTGCTTGCTTGTTTAATTATTCCTATAATTGGCTTCTGTTTCCTGAAAACTGTCTTGGTTTGATTCACATTCTCTAGAAAATGATACTGCAGTTCACTGATGAATGTACATGAGCAAAGTATATAGCCCAAACTAATTCTGCACTGGTGTTATTGCAAAACAATCTTACCACATAGCTAATTGTTGCTAGTTTTGCATTTAGGGATGTACTATGAGAGCTCCCTGTAAGATTTTCTTGAATATGAATCAAAGGAAATTTAGTTTCAGTTACAGCATCAATGTTTTGGTTATCCTGACATATTATTTGTTGTCCTGAATGAAAGAAATATAAGTGAAATAAGTAACTAGACTAATAATGAATGTTTACATGTTTCAATTATATTTGCTGAAAATACTCTGACAGCACATTGTGTATTACTTACTTTCCAAAAACTGTATGCTAAAAACCAGCATTATTACACATTGATGTATGTAGCTTCAAAACGTCTTTGATTTATGTGTTAACAAAAGTTTCGATTTTTGAAAATTAATTAATGATGGTGGGGTATTCTGAAAAACTTCAAATTTTTGTAAAATTTAATTATAAACTTCCCAAGAAGGTTAACTACATATTAACTTTCATGTGAGAAACATTTTTTACATATCATCAGTTTGATGAAAGTACCTCAAAACCTAATTACCAAATTACCTTGTGGGGTGTGTTTTACTTGTTAAAAGTGAAACTGGGCACAAGAAAAGTATTGCATCGTTTTTCACCCTCTGCATACCCGCCAAATTTGATGAAGATCATTTAGTGGCACTTGAGAACGTTCCCTTGTTAGTTAACATGTATTTATGTCTGTTCCTTACTATAACAGGCCACAGGCCTGCACAGATGCCTTTCTGCAATGATGAAGGCCTATAACAGAAACTGCTAGTTGACCGAAGGTCTGCAAATCTAGCTCTTAATTTCCAATGGAATGTGTGTACTGACATGCAACTTCTGTATTTACAGATACATATGGGTTCTGTTGCACATAGCAGTGTATAAAAAATCTTTGAAAACAACTGGGAACAGTAGAAACAATCTTTGAAAACAACTGGGAACACTAAGTTTTAAAGTTTTGTTTCACATAAAACAGACAATAATGAAGGTCAGCTCTGGCCTTCACTTGTACTTAGAAACATTGCACCCTTCCGATACATGGAACCTTTTATTGATTGTCCAAATGGATTGAGTTGTAAAATCTTCTAAAGAAGTATAAACTATTTTTCTTAAGCCATAAGCAGTTCTTAAACTTGGTTTAATATTATGATACTGTGATTAAAATACACTAACAGAAAAAAATCACAACACGAAGAAGGGGTTGTGCAGTTTGGTTGCAGGACCTCAAGTAGCCTTTATCTAAGCAGCACATGGTCATCACAGCCACCTCAACACTTACCTCCAATAATCTCTCGCTTGACACCACTTAAGTCAGAAATAGTGGTGGTTTGAGGTTAGTGGAATGCAGGCTACAGGGCATCTGGCTCACAGCTGTTCTTCAAGTAACTGATTTGTATCAGTTCGTTGTGTCACTGTTGTGCCAACTGGTGCTCAGAGTGCTGTTAAAATTGCAGCACAATATGCCAGGACCTTCTGCTGAACACAAAGGTGTTTCCTCCTGCTAGTGCCAAGTGTCTGTCCTGAGCCTGGTCTTCTTGCGACTATACATTCTTGTGACCATGATTACCAGCAGTGATCTACAGTGGTTACATTCCTGACAAATCTTGCTGCAATATCTCAGAAGGAATATCCAGCTTCTCACAGACCTATTACATGGCCCTATTCAAACTCAATGTGGTGTTGACAATGGCATTTATGTTGCCTTAAATGCATTCTTGACTAACATCAACTCACTACATTCAATCTCAAAGGCACCTAACACTCTTGACCATTACAGCATGTGTTTAAAGCAAACCTGCATCATCATAGTCATACTGTTAGTGCTATTTTTATGCAGTTCCCATGTAATTTGAACAGACATCATCTTTCAGGTGTCGAAACTTGCCTACCAACTTTTGTTTATGTCACACAATTCTTTCTATGTATTTTGAATTTTTTCTATCGGTGTACATTATATTACGAAAGCGTGAAAACTCAAATGCTGGGCAAGGTAGCACGCTGCTAAAGTAATATAGTGCAATAATCAGGTTTTTTGAACAACTGAATCATTAATTTGCATTTTTCTGATATGGTAAAGTGTTGCAGCAGCAAGGTTACCATACATATATTTGTTAACACAGTTGGAAATACTTTGTTGGAACTGTGTTCCTTAGACACATTTTAAGCCGAGATGACACCTAAATGGAACTGACATCACATAAAAGGTAAAAATCTTTTTAAAACCATTTTCTCTCTTTCCAGAATTTCAGATCCTCTTCAAAGCAGATACATTTATCCAGCTAACTTTATGCAGATCTCAAGATTAGATACAATAGACAGAGATATCGTTAGTAGCCTTTTATCGTTACCACAGAGGCACCAAATAATCTGTAATAGACTATTCATGCTTCTTAAAAGTCTATAAGCTTCCACATGATTATAGATCAAGGAAACACACAAGGCCAACAGCTTACTCATTCTTCAGCATGCTTTCAAATTTGTTGTGGATCAAGGGAAAAACCAAAGAGAACCACAATGTGTAATAGATGACTCAGAAAACAACTTACGGAAAGTAGTGGTAATAACATGAAAATCTTATTGGTTACCCCTCACCTGGACATGCTCTCTTAAAATAGTGTCATCTGAAAACTATTCTGGGGCTCACTACACTAATTTGTGCCATTTTGTGGATTCAATTAACAGTACTAAATCTGAAAAAAACTTCACAATTAATGTTTATCAGTGAGAAAAGGATGTTTGTGGCAATTAGGCTTTACTTGTGAAGATATTGCCGTCCACAAAGTGCAAAAAGATTTACCAAAGTCTGGCTAGCCTTGGAGAAGCCCAGAACAACACACACACACACACACACACACACACACACACACACACACACACACACACACATCATTTGAAAGCCCTGTCTTTTAACAGTACCATTGTCTATTAATGTACAAAGAGTGACAATTTGCAGTGCAGACATTTCACCATGTTATCTAAGGCTATTCAATGGTTCTGGGCATTCATAACAAAGAGGAAAGCAAGTGAATAGGTCTCCTGTAGGAGAAGCAGCAATTGTATTGACTGCTTCCTCCTTCTGTGAAACACTGTGTAAAAAACAAAGAGGAAGAGTGTAAGTTGTTTTACTATCCTCTCCATAATAATGTTAGTACTGCCAATTGTGTTTTGAAATATGTAAGTGTTTGTCGTTGGATGAGAGAAGCACTGACATACTTTGATGATTTTTGTAAAATTTCTGTTGTTTATGAAAGATGAGGCTAAGAGTTGCCATTAACTTGAACTTGTATTATCCCTCCTACACAAAATACCATTTTTTATATTTGACATATGTAGAAACAGGTATCCAAGTATCTTTATATTTTTAACTGGTGTAGAATATAAATGAATAAGCAACATAAAAGCTAAGAAAACAATCTCCTACACACACTGTTGCCCAGATTGTCTCATGCTTATTCATGGTTCTAGGTTTTCAGAACAGAGGATAATGGGAGTGTCTGTGTCAGCTATGGCTGAAACAGTATCTGCATCCACCTTTAATGACACAATTCCAGGCAGGGCACCAACTGAATATACCGAGAAGCAATCAGAAGGAGAGTAAGTTTATCCTCATTAATGTCTAAATATAAACACATATTGAGTTACTTTTTCTGATGTATTGGTGTTTTCAAGTTAATTACAGGTGAACAGGTATACAGTAATTATGTGCACTTTCCTAATTTTAGTTATGTAAATAGTTATCTGAGCTATTATAAGTAGTTAAGATGTTTATGAACTTCAGTACATGATTCTTTAAGGAACTCGTATGGAAGGTGTACCATCTACTGTAGCTGTACCAGTATTAACCTGGTTCTCATAGTCTCTCCTCAGTAGCACCCCTTTTGATCGGCACAAAGCTGAAAAGTATAAATGAGTTCAAGATGGTTCTTACTCAAAGATGTACACAACACCCTTGTTTACATTGAACTAACACACTCACTTGCTCTTCACTAAGTTTGGTATTAGAAACAGTGACCAATTTGTCAATTACAGAAATTTGCTAGCTTATTGAACCACATCTGCTCTACAATTATGTTAGTGAGGTTATATTGCAGCACAAAGAACATTTCACATTTACACACGCCAAAACGTGCACTTAGAATTCTTCTGTAGTAATTCACTAGCAAAAGATTACGCTTTGATGGTTCTTTTAAGCAAGTCTATAATGGGAAGCACCATGTGCAACTATGACTAGTTTTGATGTAAATAACATTCTTCACTCTTGCTTATCACAGTACAAGTTGAGTGAAATGTTAATTACTTTAGGTTCCAGAAATCATCCAAAAGCTATTAATTGTTAAAGTTCTTGAGTTCTTACTTGTGAGCTATCTAACAGCAAACTGGCAATTTTGAGTGAAGTTTGACTACTTATGGAAGGTGTAACTACAAATTGTTACTCTGAAAACCATACAATGTTTTACAGTTTAGCTAGGAATACTTTCACTGTTTTTGATTACATCAAGAACTAATGTGATTTTGCATTAACTAAGCGAAACACTTTTTTAACCTTGATTCACAAACTTCAGTATTACTGTATGACCTAGGTTTCAGGTTATAAACCTATTTTCCTGAAACCTATGTCATACAGTAAGAATGAAGTTTTTGAAGCAAGACTAAAGGAGTCTTTCATTTAGTTAATATGATATACAGTATTTACCAAGAAACCACAGATGAATCAATTAAAAGAATGAGATTTTGCCTGATAGAAAATATTGCTTGATACAAATGTAGAAAATAACATGTACACTATTCTCCTTATGCAATGTGAATCCCCTTCTATCTATGCCTGATGCCATATTAAAATTTAGGATAAATTACAAGAAATTATTAATCATTTAATTAATTATTTTTGTGTATAATTATCTATCAGTGGCCGTGCTGCAGTGGTAACATCAGTTCCAGTCAGATCACTGAAGTGAAATGCTGTTAGCATTGGTTATCACTTGAACTGGTGACCATCTGTTGGCAAGTGGGGTGCACTCAGCCCTTTTGAGGTCAATTGAGGAGATACTTTGTTGAGAAGCAGCTTTTTTGGTCATGAAAACTGACAGTGGCCAGGAGAGCAGGGTGCTGACCACATGCTCTTTCATATCTGCATTCAGTGATGCCTGTGGGCTGAGGATGACAAGCCAGTGTAGAAGGAAAACTATTTAGTGTAGAGGTATCCAGCTTTATAAGTATGATGTTCAGGCTCTGTGCTGCAGAATTTGCATTGTTAGTAGTGCTAGTGTAATGACTTGTTGTTAGGTGTTGGTACTGGTATGGTGAAGCAGGATTGAAACACAAGCATCAGTTTGCACTACAGTAGCAGTCAGTCAACATGAGCTTGGACTAGGTGAGCAAGGCTTCACTCATAAAGCTGTTTTATCAAAATAAGCAGCATATTCTTCATGAATATTGACACATTAAAGGAATATGGTCAGGACCTCTTTCTTGAAGAATGTTATTAGGAAGTTTGTATTAACTGGTGTTTTGGAAATTGCTCCTGGGAGAGGCTGATGGACAATTGTGGTCCAGATTGTTGAAGAAGTTACTGTTATATGGTTGAGAATTGTGGATGCAATGTGCAATCTTCAATCACTTCACAGGCTGTGTCACAACAGCTGAACATTTCATGGTCCACCGTTTGAAAAGTAATACGAACAATTATGAATTGGTATCCCTAATACAGTTCCAGGCTGTATTGGTAACAAATAGTCATAGTATTGAGAAACGTTTGTAACCTGGAACATAAAAATGGTGTGTAATTAACAGATGTTACTCTCTAATGTGGAAATTAAATGTCTTTCTTTAAATGATTTACAAATTATTCAACTTCCACAAATCCTTAGAAATGTTTCCACTAAGTTTCATTGTTGTACGCTCACTAGGTTTTCGTGGGGGATCTCTCAACTAGGGAAAGTTTAATTATAAGCACCGTGTATATGACTATACTTATCTTCATGTGTGTATTCTGTAACTGTCCATGGCAAACTCAGATTTTATACAATACAATAAATGCAGTATAATACAACAGAACAAAGGTCAAAGCAGTGTTTCTCCTGAAATGTATGCAACAGGAAATTCACAAATAATGCTGCTGTTAAGGCTTCTAGCAGAACAGTAATTATTGTAGGTGAAGTGTGTTTGCTTGCATTAACCCCTCAATACCTTACTGCACCATACTATACATCTATGCCAGTGCCACTGTGAGCCCCTGCCACTACCAGACTGCTTCATTGCACTTTCACTATTGCTAGACAGCCATTCACCAAATGCTCAGCTATTCACCCAGGCACATTTGTTAGACCATCTGTGCCACTTGATGTGTAGAGCCTTACCATGGTTTTTTTTCTGTCATTGTCTCTTTTGAGAATGTTAAAATATTTAGACTCTGTGCCTGTCTTATACATTAAAATTTTATAAAATGTTGACGAAATCATTTTATTCCTTACAACTAACCATTTCATCTTGTGAAAGAATTAACATGTGCTACCTCCATATTGCCTCACTTAATCAGACACTGGCCCACTCTTCCTCTCCTTTAAATTTGCTCACTATTTTTAGTTGTAACCATTATTATCAACACAGTGTTACCAATAGTAGCTCATTCTGTGGATAACAAATTTTCCTGAATTGAGGTAATCCTAGTTTGTTATTCACCTGCTGTCTGCACAACCTCCATGATGGTGCGTACTATGCCATTGTGTCACACAGTTTGGCTTTGATGGGGTTTGTTGTTATACTGCATCTTTCCCATGTTGTGCTTATCTTTCATGGCAATGGCCGGATGACTTCCTGACTGCATGGCATACCAGCTGTTACATTTGCTGTGGCAATAGCTGTGTCTTCTCTCCAGCATACCTGTGGTTCTTAGTTCTCTGGCCCATGATTGATAAGGGCCAGCATGTTTGTAAATACTCAGAGATCCTTGGGCAGTCTGTCAAATTTCATACAGGACTAAAGGAGAGCATGCACATGGGGTATTAGATTCACACATGGAACAAGTGGTTTCAATTTTTGCCTCTCCATCACAATGTAGGTTTTCCATAATTTCTATTGATCAAGCAACAAAAATATTTGGTTGAGTCTTTTAATGAGACCACATCCAGCCTCTCCATCCTTGTCATTCATCCACTATAAGCTAGAGTCCTGTACCTAATGATTTCACCTTCAACTAAACATTAGACACTAACCTCTATTTCATTCCTTTCTTCCTTTCAAACAAATCTGCAGCCCTCTGAACTTGATCTGCTTTGTATGATACAGAGACAAGTAGGCAGAAGTAAGCAGTGCCCAACAGCCTTCACCACTGCCACCTCTTAGCATCCTGTGGAGATCTGAGGAAGAGTTGCTACAATGGCCTCTCCCAACACCACAGGATGTTGAGCACTACATTGGTCTTCCATTATATGCTAGTAGTAGTAGCTCACTGGGAGTTGCTACTGCAATACATACAGATGCAGATACATCAGAGGAATCCCCACTGGAAGACATAAGTTGTTACTGTGAGTTTCTAAAATAACTTCCACAGTAGACAAAATCATTAGTCATCTGACATGCTATTACTATACTAGTGTATAAAAAAACCTCAAAAAATTAATGTGCATAACTTGAAAAGAGTATTTGAAGGTTCACAGAACAAGATAAACCATTAATCACAAAATGTATGAAACTGAACCGAGTCGACTCCAGAAACTGAACAGAGCCGACTCCATGTATTTTGAAAAACTGCCAATTTAAAAAGAAGTAAAAATCTGGAAACTATCTTAAACAACAACAAAAGTTCAGCGAACAAAATAGTTTCTCCCAGCTACCAATCATACTTGCGATAAATTAGTTCAGAAGTACTTTTGGCAATTGATTCCAGTCCTGAGATTTTGGTTTTGTGGATCTGGAAGAGTGATGTTTGCTGATGGGTGGCAGTATGCCTTGCATTGCATCCTAGATGTGCTTTATAACAACATTTCTTAAGGTTCTCCAATTCTGAACCCGTGGTAATTAAATTTTGAATCATGGAGTTTGAAGTATTCCACTTTCTGCCATCCAACAGTACTTGACATTTGCACCTTTGATGTACTCAATATTGCCCTAAACACTGAACAGAGTAAGTCATATTCTCTTTCATCCATGCTATTACATGGTATACTACAATACTCTGATGTGATCAATCCCATGAGATTGATCACATAAATAATTTAATTTCAAGTTATTCTTATTTTACCAGAAGTGCTACTCAGTTCAAATTGTGATTCCTTTTGTTGGTTATGATCAAAGCGTTATGATCAGCATGTTTTTATATGTTTATAAGAATAATATCTGAAAACTTCACTGAATATAGGGTGAGTCTTATCAGCATTTAAAAGCCCCAAAAGTGCCATAGATGATGGTGAGACAAGTAATTTAATATTAGGCACATGGAGTTACAAAAGTCAGGAAATACCCCAAAAAGGAATGAGAAATACTGAACATATGACATCACCAGATGGCATACCTCATTGCACATGCAGCAGTTGGCCTAGGGCATGAAGAGATTATTGAGTGATGTAGTACTTGCACTAAAGCAAACAGTGCAAATTTCAGACATCTTTTGTGAATGTGGTCTGTTGTAAATGTTGAATTTGCAAATTTATGGTCCTTTCTGTAAACAAGTAAAAGCTGTTTTTAATTTGTGCTTCTTTCCTTTTTCCTCCTTTTTTCTGTTTACAGAAATTATATAGTAAAGAAAACATAAATCATTTACTGGTAGCAATGTAGTATGGAAGCTTATACCCATTTACTTGTGATGGAATATTGTATGTTTTTGTTGTATTGTACTTTGTATTAATGAGTGGTGACTGCAAGACCAGTAAATTAAATAATAAACCTTACTTCAATGTAAACACGTAATTGTTTAATGGAATGAAAAAATACTGCTCGCCAGACACAAGACTCAAACTCTGAGCCCTGTGCACTGAAGTCATGCATGGGAGCCCAGAACCACACTGACGGGAATACTTGAGTAGGGTTGAGATGAGCAGGTGCAACAAACTGATAGGTTCAACTGGTGCATCTACAATGAAGTACTCCAGGTGGTGACATCATCTGTTGAACATTTGTCACCCACTTTTGGGATATTTTGTGACATCTGCAATCCCATGTGTCTTAAATTAATTCACTCAGCATCATTTACATCACTTCGGAAATTTTTAAATGGTGATGAGAAACACCTTGTATATTTCATTAATTACCCAGTGAGGAAGAAGCACTAGACAGTGGAGAATAATATCACTGTGATTCAGAGTTAGACTGTGAAAGAGATGAAGAAGGTTATAATGATACTTGCAGTTATTTTATTAGCACAGATAATATATGTAAGGCTCAAAAATTAAATTTCAAGAAATAAGCAAGATTACAAAACAAAAATTGAATGAAAATACCACCTCACCCAAGGCATATTGCTGAAATACTGGCTGCATATTGTTACTTATTTATCCTGGTTATGAAGAAAGGCAGTCACAGAAATTTAACTGAACTATGAAATTCTCGTGGGTCACATACTGTAAGCTCAAATATTGTGTCATCACAGTTTGTTAAACACAAATAAACTTTCTGTAACAATAGGTTTCAATTGTCTATTAGTCCATGAAATCAAACAATAATACTTGGTGATAATTAATATAAGCCTTAGTTCCTGATAGAAATGAAAGTGCAATAGTTTCTGTTTGAATATGATATAAATCCAAGCACTACTTCTTCATGATGCATGTGTATTGAAATTATAACATGAAGCAAGTGCAATAGTTTCTGTTTGAATATGATATAAATCCAAGCACTACTTCTTTATGATGCATGTGTATTGAAATTATAACATGAAGCAAAATTCCACCTGTGACTAGAGGGGCTGGAAACCAATGGCTCAGCTGTCAAAGCACTATACAACACAGTTGTAAATTTGTCCACATAAACATCAGTGGTGGTCATAGTTCACTTGCTTAGGAAAAGCTGGATTATAGCAACTGAGAGCAATCTAGCCACTGGTTGGTCTTATATTTGCCATTTACAGAAGTTTATTTGACCAGCCTATTGTACGGGTGGCTCCAGGCTCACTTGCTGGATGTAGGCAATGTCACACAAATTGACATGTTCATATCTTCCATTTGCATGTCTGGCAAGGTCTCTAAATCATATACAGTAGTTTTGATGGTGTGTATGCATTACAAGCATTTCTTGCTTCTGTCTTGAGGTTTGCACTTTCGCCAGTAATAATCAAGAATACAAAGAAGAAACACTAAAAAATTGGGTATTTTGCATCCATTTTTAGATCTATATAGATGAATACTGTCTAGGTTATTTTTGTCACAAGACAGGAAAAATTTTAGTATTTCCAAGGAAGGTGTAGACATATGCATTTTAATCTCTGCATGGCAGTTAGTAAATAGTACAGAATTTTTCTAATTTTTGGGTGAATGTAATGATGAAAACCTGGAAGTGGAAGAAATGTATAACTGAGTTGCTCAAACAACAAGTTTAGGAACCATTGTCGTTCACATAATTACGAATGTTTGAAAGAAACAGAGAAAAATCGTAACATATTCTTCATATTTATGACATAATATTCTGTGGTAAACGATCATTTATAAGGGTAATATTATTGCATAAAAGCAAGTAGTGAGTAAAGTAGAGCATCAATTGTCCAAAACAATTTGGGGTTGGGGGTGTTCAGATAACAGATTTTTTACATAACTAATCCTTTTTTAGAAAAAAAAGTGCCACTATCATTGGAGGAATATGAAATGAAGAAACAGATTTGTGTATTAAATCCAAAAGTGCGTGTTTTTTGTATGTATTACAAATACTGTACCTAGTTTACATAAATTACTCATTTTCTGTTAAGGCATCCCTACCATCTATGAAAAGGAGTTCTAAATTAATATTTTCTCCAGACCTGAGACATGCTTTTATTGTCACTAAATCTCACACACATCTTAAACACAACAGCTGCACAACGTCACACTCTTCAAGTTTGCAAGTCAGTGAAAAACTTCCTCACTGTGTGGTTCTTTTATGGTACAGTCATCACTAGCCTCTATCTTGTCACTGCAAGCATCTTGGTCATAGATGACGTTACCAATGACCTCATCATCTGTCAGTAATCGATAACCAGGAGCATTGGTATCCCATTTGAACCAGTCTTGAATGTTTTTCTGTTCATAATCTTCAAATCTTGAAGATCCTTTAACCAGCCCATGCTGTTCCAATACAGATGTATGGTTGGTGGTTCTACAGATCCAGTGAGGTGCTCATCTGATGGAAGGAGTTTGTTCCAATGTCTTGCTAGAGTAGTGTCCTCAACAGCAGTCTGAACGTCTACCACTGTGTGCACAGCGTCCTACAAGTTAATGCCAGAGGACTGGAGTAATGTTCTGAGGCAAGAAAATAACTTTAGACTTTCCATTTGGTCTTTGCATTGAACAGTTTGAGGGATGACTTGGGGACAACAAAACATTTTCAGAATTACCAATTGCATGCCGTTGCTTTTACACTTCAGAAATAAATACAGGGTGGTATTATTCTGTAAAAATGCTTGCATCTGTCCATGCATTCTTTTGATTCTTGTAGGTGACCAAATATTTCTTACTCCCATAAAACAGTGTCAAGTTTGGGTTTCCCTATGAACAGAAAGGGTAGCTTATGTGTTCTGGTAACATTTCTGCACACCATAGCAATGATGCAAGGTTTTCTTGCCTTATAACCAGGAACTGACACTTCTTTCTAGGAAACTAGTGATTCTGTTGGCATCTTCTTCCGATACAAAGAAATTTCATCTATGTTGTAGATATGTTTTTGTTATAGCACTTGGTGATAAATTTATTTAAAGTCTCTTTGAAACAATCTGCTGCTTCAGTGTCAGCAAACAGTTCTTCACCTTGAGTGTCCAATTCCCCAATTCAATGCCTAGATATAAAGTGCATAATCCAGCCAGAAGAATAATGGGTAGCTTTGAGAATTGAAATAGTGAAGGCAGCAGAGGATGAAGTAGGTAAAAAGATGATGACTAGTAGAAATCCTTGGGTAACACAAGGGATATTGAATTTAACTGATGACAGGAGAAAATATTAAGATGCTATGAATGAAGGAGGTGAAAAGGAACAGAAACATCTCAAAAATGAGATCAACAGGAAGTGCAAAATGGCTAACAGGAATGGCTGGAGGACAAATGTGAGGATGTAGAGGCATATATCACTGGGAGTAATATAGATGCTGCCTATAGGAAAATTAAAGAGACCTTTGGAGAAAAGAGAACCACCTGTATGAATATCAAGCGCTCAGATGGAAAACCAGTTCTATGCAAAGAAGGGAAAAAAGGAATTTTGAAGGTTTATATAGAGAGTCTATACAAGTGCCATGCACTTAAGGGCAATATTATGTCAATGGAAGAGGACGTAGATGAAGATGAGATGGGCAGTATGTTACTGCATAAAAAATTTGACAGAGCACTGAAAGTCCTAAGTTGAAACAAGTTCCTGGGAGTAGACAACATTCCATTAGAACTACTGATAACGTTGGGAGAGCCAGCCATGCACTAAACTCTTCCATCTGGTGAGCAAGATGTATGAGACAGGAAAAATATCCTCAGACTTCAAGAAGAATGTAATAACTCCAATTCCTAAGAAAGAAGCTGCTGACTGGTGTGAAAATTAGTGAACTGTTGTGACTCGCCAATCTTTCAAAGTGCCGTTGTGCAGTTACGTGCGTCCTCTTCATGTGGCGCTGTCTGCCAGCCATGCAGCAGCAGCGCCACCTAAGCGGCCAGCCAGCCAGCAGCCACGAGACTTGGCCTCAGTTATGATTTGACTGTTAAAGTGACACACATCTTACTCTGTTTACTTGATCTGTGACTTTCATGTATTGCATTGTCCTTGAAATATATTTGTTCAACTTGAAGTTATAACATGAACTATCAGTTTAATGAGGCACAGTTTCAAAATAATACCTCGATTTCTTTATAAACAAATGCAAAAACTAGTATAAGCTGACCTAAGGGAAGATCAGTTTGGATTCCAAAGAAATGTAGGAACACTTGAGGCAATAGTGACTCTACGACCTATCTTATTTATATGATTTGTAGACTTAGAGGAAGCTTTTGACAATGTTGATTGGATTACTCTCTTTCAAATTCTGAAGGTGACAGGGATAAAATACAGGAAGCAAAAAGCAGTACAAGATTTGAGTGGCACAAATGGGAAGCAGTGGTTGAGAAGCAGGGGACACAGTGTTGTACACTATCCCTGATGTCATTCTATCTTTGTACTGAGCAAGTAGTAAAGGAAACAAAAGAAAAATTTGGAATAGGAATTAAAATCCAGGAAGCAGAAATAAAACCCTTGAGGTTTGATGAAGACATTATAATTCTATCAGAGACAGAAAAGGAGTTGGTAGAGAAGTTGAACAGAATGGATAGTGTCTTGAAAGGAGGATATATGATGAACACCAACAAAAACAAAATGAGGATAATAGAATGTAGTAGAATTAAATCCGGTGATGCTGAGGTAATTAGACTGGGAAGTGAGACACTTAAAGAAGTAGATGAGTTTTGCTATTTGGGCAACAAAATAACTGATGATGTTCAAATTAGAGAGGATATAAAATGTCGGCTGGTGATGGCAAGGAAAGCATTTCTGAAGAAGAGATATTTGTTAACATCAGGTATAGATTTAAGTTTCAGGAAATCTTTTCTGAAAGTATTTGTACAGAGTGTAGCCATGTGTTGAAGTGAAACATGGGCACAAAGGAAATAGCAGCTTTTGAAATGTGGTGCTACAGAAAAATGCTTAAGTTTAGATAGGTAGATCATGTAACTAATGAGGATGTACTGAATAGAAGTGGGGTGAAGAGCAATTTGTGGTGCAATGTGACTAGAAGAATGGATCAGTTGTCAGTTGGTAGGGCACATTCTGAGGCATCAAGGGATCACCAATTTAGTATTGAAGGGAAGTAAATCATAGAGTGAGAATGAGAGACGAATACACTAAGCAAATTCAGAAGGATGTAGGTTGCAGTATTTACTCAGAGATGAAGAGGGAAGAACAGGATAGAGTAGGATGGAGAGTTGCATCCAGCCAGTCTTTGGACTGAAGACCACAACAACAAGCAACAAGCCAGCCAGTAGTCACTTTAAAGTCAGTATTATCCCCAAGTTTCTTATTCAGTGAAGCACTTTTTCATAACTTAAAGGGCCACTTATGGACTGTACCTGCGTGAACCAAGTGTACACTGCAGTGTCTAAATTCTGATTTTCTCCCATTTTGATCATTTTTCTGTGTAAGATTCCATCTTCACTGCCAAGTCACTTGGCAAGTTTTGTAATAGTGTTACATTCTTTTTAATATCCACTCTTGTGGCATGCCATATACCCTAGCTAAGCTTGATCCACTAGCACCATTCCTCAGTTGGCCAAATATTTTAAGTTTATTGGAAATATTGAGAACAACTCATTTACATTTATTAACTGTTGTGAACAGTATAACTACAGCATATTTCAAGTGAAGGCTAAAATGCCACTCATGGATGATGACTAGAGGATTGAGTTCAGGCAAGAACTAGATGTCACTAGCGGAAAAATATGATGTACAAATTTAAATTTATTGACTGAAACCCTTTCATATAATCACTGTTTCAGTTGATTCATAACAAGTTATCAATATCCTACTCTATAATATTTCATGTTTACCAAGAACACCTTGTAAATACCTTTTCAAGGAATTTTTCATATTAACTGTTTCACAATATGTCTATTAGCCCATGAACTTCATCATAAAAATTCAATCAGGATTTGAGGTGAGTACGATGTTCATAGCTGTTATACTAGAAGAAAAAATACCTTTATTACTCTTCAATTGACACTGTGCAAATCTCATTCCATAAGGAAGATATAAAAATAATTTTATTTGTTAATTTATGTACTAATGTCATGACTGATTTGCCATGGAACAGATTTTTAAGGGACCTATTTGAGACCTACAAACTTATGCAGATATCTTACTTTCAAGCTAATCTGTAGACTAGCTTAAACCCAATCTTTCTCCTTTTCTACAGACAAAGCACAAGCTTGGCTTGCATTCAGGATGGGAAGGAAATCGGCTGTGCCATTTCAAAGGAATCATCCCAGCATTTGTCTGGAGTAATTTATGGAAATAATGGAAAATCTAAATCTGGATGGTCGGACATTGGTTTTAACCATCATCGTCCTGAATGGGAGTCCAGTGTGCTATGTAGTGCGCCACCTTGCTCAGTAATATATAGAAAAGTAGTAACACACACACTGATTAAACACTGCAGAGTCAAAGAAACTGGTACACCTGCCTAATATCATGTAGGGCACCAGCGAGAATGCACAAGTGCCACAACACAATGTGGCCTGGACTCGACCAACGTCTGAAGTAGTGATGGAAGGAACTGACACCATGAATCCTGTTGGGCTGCCCATAAATCTCTAAGGAGACTAAGGGGTGGAGATCTCCTCTGGACAGCACATTGCGAGGCATCCCAGATACATTCAAGACCGTTCATGTCTGGGGAGTTTAGTGATCAGTGTAAGTGTTTGATATCAGAAGAATGTTCCTGGAGACACTCTGTAGCAATTCTTTTTATCTGGTGTGCTGCATTGTTCTGCTGGAATTGACCAAGTCTGTAAGAATGCACAATGGTCATGAATGGATGCAGGTGGTCAGACAGGATGCTTATGTACATGTCACCTGTCAGAGTGATATCTAGACATATTAGGGGTGCTACATCACTCCAACTGCGTATGTCCCACACATGTCACACACCAGGAGGAACACCACTGTGCCTCTCTAAGAAATGGGAAGAATTGGCTTATTCCTCAGGTAGCCAACATACTTGCTGACAATGGTCATCTAGGGTAGTGCAGAACCACGATTCATCACTGAACAGAATGTGACAGCTTTAATCAGCAGTCAAAGCTACCTGGTACAGCACCACTCCAGACACAACTGTTTGTGTTGTGGTGTTTTAGCAGTCCACACAAAGGACAGCAAATCCCTACTCAAGATGCTGCTTTCCTATGACCAGTGGTACAGGATGACATAGAATGTTGCAGATAGTCCATTACTTGTGGATCTTCAACTTTATCTTATGTAGTTTAGAGGTGAATGGCCAGACATCAGTGTCCAGTGAGCACAGTATTTCAGTGAGCAACCACATTGCGATCATCAGATGCACTGATGAACTGACGGCTTAGGAGCTTGTTCATGGTCTGCACTCAGGTGTGGACGTGCATACAGCATCTCCTGCCTCATCTCCTCCTCCATATTGCTCCATCGAAGGTTTATGACCCAGTGACTTGTGCTGGTGACATCTCCAATTTCTGTTGCTCTGTATGACTCTGAAGTCAGTTTGTAATGGGATACCACTGCACTCTTCTGTGTAACTTAGTCCTGATTTTCCCCACATATACCAATGCCCATTGTTTCCCAAAATTTCCTATCAAAATTTAATCTATTCATGTGATATCTATTCCTGTCTTTATCTTGTTGCTTGTATGGTTCAAAGTTTATCCTTCTCTCATAATTCTTTTGTGATAATTAGCCTGATTTCTTCGATTTTTTCCCACACCAAAGTGACTAGATCTCAGTTGGAGGATCCCTAATGTACCTCATTATTACCCCTATTTTCATATCTACTGTAGTTACATGGTTTGGCGTTTCCTCCCAATGATCTGTTTAAATTTTCTTGTATTCTTTCTCATTAATATTTCTGTCATTCGACTGTGGATCACTTTTCTGACGTCTTCCCTCATAATTATACAGATAATTTCTTCCCCGTTTCCTTCTGTAATTCCCCACTCTTGCGCCGAGTCACACTATGGAAATTCTGATTAAAAACTATGTACATAATTTCTTTCTAATCCCCTATCCAGTTTATCTACATATTTCAGAAATCAAAATAGAATCGTCTGCCCCATAAACTAAACCCTGTTGCACTTTCCTTGGTAATCTGCTCTTTCATACACCTTTTTGTGTAAGCTCATCAAATGATTGACCTAGGATTATTAATTTTCTCAGGTGCTTCGCTCAAAAATCTTTCATGTTGCCATTCACTTCTCACTAATTGGTCCATTTATGAATTAACTTTTGATACAAGCTTGTTCAGTTTCTGACAATTTATTCAGAAAGCTGTTTTCAAAAGCACAATACGTCATTTCTGCATGAATATATTGGTTAGTCCAAGAGAGTGCTCCCTCATCCAAAGACTCTTTTACAAACTTTATCTCAAGCAAATCAGTCAAACAACTATCAAAATTATGACAAAAATGTTGATAAAAGTCAACTATTTTAAGGTTGTTATTTCCTCTAAATCTTTTAATTGGCACATTGGTGCTCATCCCACTACTGTTACTACTGAAACTTCTAGTTACAAAATTTTCCTCCAATTCAGATAGTTTTCTAAGAATATTAACTACTTTACAATTACATGGAATTACATTACAACTTTCTCTAGTGCAACAACTTTATCATTAACTACCTGCTTTTCAGGTTATTAATTTTACATTCAAGATTATTGTCATTTTGATGCATATCTGATCTTAATACCTGGCCTTCTTGTTTCATCACATTGTGCATTATTTCAAAAGTTTTTCCAAATTTCTCAACTTTATCAGGACAATTTTGTTTTAAATTCAGTCACTTCATGTATAACAGAATCAATCTGTACATTGATTCATTTGTCCCCTGAGTGTACAACTAATTTATATTTATTTAGATTCCCCATTGTTTCAGGCACTTGAATGCCAGTCTCCAAATTTCATTCCTCAACTCCTTTAATTTGTCATTTTTAGCAGTGATTTTACCACCCCTCTCACTTTTTATTGTTTTAATCCTACCAATCAAATCTTCATTTAGTTTGCTTTTTAATGCCTCAGTTCTACCCTCCCCCCTCCCAAATTGTTATTCAGTTCCCTGTTGCATTTTTCTAGTTTTTCTTCAAAAAGCTTGGTTAGTAACAAACTATACTAATAATTCCCCCTGATAATCCTCTGTGACTGAAACTTCGGAATGGACAGCAAGCACTACTAACATTCCTGCCTACTGCTCCTTTGTCTAGCCTCTGATTTTGTTCCAACCTTGTCATTAAAAACAATTTCTATCTCCTAAGGATATTCATAAGTTTCATACTGTCATTGAAAACTGGTTTTTTAATAACTGTGTATGTAATGGGGAGCAGTCGTTGTAATTACAATGATGTGATCACTCGCACTCTTAGCACTTAATATGAGTACTTTTATTCTTGCAACATATACACAATGTGTTTAGCATAGAGCATGTACTACAGAAAACTCATTTGGCAAAGATACAGTTGTTTTTGCTGTGGTAGGGCAGCGATGTTATTGGGGGATAGAGAGCTTCTAAATCCCCCCAGAGGACCCCCCCCCCCCTCAAATCACCAGAGTGCAGCATGGTGACTAGTGTACATCATTATGTGTTGTCCTGCTGGTGATGGGTAATGCCAACATATTGTAGTCTGCCAGGTACCTGGGTGCCTGTAAAGTGTGGCTGGCCTGTGATGTCAAGCAGTGGTGCCATTGGCACAGTGGCGATGTCCATTGAGGTGTTGGTGGCTGTTAGTGCGCCATCCAGTATTATAAAATTCTCTGGGGCCGACAAGAGCAGGTAGCCATCCAAAGAAAGAGTAGATTTCAGACCTGCTGAGTCAGTCGTAGGTGAAAGGGGCATGCAGTGCTCTCATGACCTCAAGACCATGCTATAGCCTGACTGTCTATTGTTTAATTTGCACCTGAACATGACATGTGTACATGATTGGAGGTCCTTGTGCTCAAAGATGGTTGGTTTGTTGTGGTGGGATGGCGATGGGATGTGGATGTGGTGGATGTGGTTCCTGACATGTTTTACTAGGTTGACATCCACAGGGTCGGTGGTTTGTGGTACAAACTCTGTTGGGAGGGTGATTGGTTCCCCATAGAGCACCTCTGCAAGCGGGGCACCCAGATCATCTTTGTAGGCAGCTCGTATGCCCAGCAGCACCCAGGGGAGAGCCTCCGTCCACTTTTGGTTGTGGTGTACGAGTGCAGTGCCACTGTTCCACAAGTTCGTTGGATTGGGGATGGGAGGCCATTGTGTGTAACTGGTGGCACCCACAGAGGTGGCAGAGCTCAGAGAAAAGGGTCAACTAAAACTGCTGGCCCTGGTCTGTTGTCAGGGACTCTGGGCAGCCAAAGTGTGCAGTCCATAATGTGATGAAAGCTTGGGCGACGGTGTCAACTGAGTTATCAGTCAGAGTGTGGCCTCCACCCATCAAGTTGTCCTGTCTATGGAACATGTACTAGTATCTGTCTGAATGTGGGAGGGGCCCCACTGGGTCTATGTGGACATGTTGCAAACAGCCCTTCAGGCTGGAGAATTTCCCGAAGGGTGGCTATTCATGACGTTATGTCTTGGCCCATTGGCATTGGTTGCAGGCTCTCGTCCATGCAGTGCTGTCCCAGTTAATGTTAGTCCAAAAGAAACTATCTGTTATCAGTTTTAGTGTCGGGCATACTCCAGGGTGAGACAAGTTGTAGAGGAGGTCGAAAACTGTCTTCCTGAAGTTCTGTGGGATGACAGGTCATTGTCTACCATGGGATACGTTGCAGCAAACTAGTTTTGTTGTGCCTGCAATGGTGCACTTCTTGAGCTGGAGGCCTGTTGTGTGTCCAGATAGCAGGTTTTGAAAGTTTATGTCAGTTGCTTGTGCCTCCAATAGTTGGTCAAAGTAATGGTGTGCCGATGTGGCAGCGAGTCATGAGACGAAGTCCGCCAGCATGTTGTCTGCTCCCTCATACATAGTGTATTGGTATATTCTGAAATCAAGTTCAGGTGGCAGAATTGTCAAGAGGAGGTATTTAACAGCGTCTGTGTAGATAGTAAGATGACAGCCCTCAATGTCATGTGGGAAGTATTGAATCACTTTGTATATCGTCAAAAGCTCACAGTCAAAAGTTGACCACATATTCTGGGAGTCAGTAAGTTTCCACAAGAAAAGCCATAGGGGTTGCGTTGCACTGGAGACTTCCTGTTGTAGCACTGCCCAAATCGCTCGGTCGTTGGTGTCGGCTATCATAACCATATGAGTGTCCATGGATGAAAGTGCCAGGGCGGTAATCTGAGCCAGCTCTGTTTTGATGTTCTCGAAAGTTCCTTGCAAATCAGGAATACAAGTGAGCTTATGTTTGCCTGATGTGTTCTTGCCACAGAGTGACTCTGTGAGCAGGACGAGTGTCTCTGCCGCATGGGGGAGGTGTTGTATTAAAAATTAATTACCCCTAAGAAAAGGTGGAACTTTTGATAGTCCATTCTTGATGGTAGGTCCATACTTCGTCTCTGTATTCTGGGGTGGGATGGATGCTCGAAGTGCTGACGAGCTGGCCTATAAATGTAACACATTTTTGCCAGAGTTGCCATTTGTCCTAATTGACAACAACAGCCCGCTCTGCTAGTTTGTTGAATACTACATGCAGGTGTTTCTCATGACCTTGAGTTGTTTCTAAGAATATATGTACAACATCCAAGTAGCAATAGCAAAAGAGCATGGTAAAAAAACAAAGCCGTCAATGAACCACTGGCCAGTCTGGGCTACGTTCTTTAGTCTGAAGTGCATAAAGAGCAACAAATAGGCCAAAGGGAGTAATTATTGCAGTCTTTGTGATGTCCTTCATGGCCATTGGGATCTGCCAACTATCTCTTTTAGAGTCGATAATGCTAAGTATGGTTGCACTAGCCAGTTGCCGGAGGAAGTCCTAAATATTGGGCATGGGCTAACTATCAATGATGGTGTGCACGTTCAAATGTCTGTAGTCTCTGCACATGCACCACATTTTATGTTTTTCCATTGTCATTGTAGTCAGTGAGGTGCACGCACTGTGTGATGGCCTAATGGTGCCCTCATGTAACAGTTCCTTGATCATGGCCTCGGCCACCTTTAGTTTGTGATGGACAAGGTCGTGGGGCTGGTGTTGGACCAGTGGACCTAGGGTAGTATTAATTCTCAGCGATGGAGTTGTTGTTCAGGTGAATGCGATAGGCATTGCAGTATGAGCATCTTCCCTGTCTCATATCTGCCAGTGGTTGGTGCATGCAGTAGGACATCACTGGTAAGATTGGTGTTGGTAGGGAGGTGGTTCAATAGCACCAAAATATTGTCACAGTCATCTGTGATCCTGGCCAACTGCATCATGCACTCGCAGAGTGTGAACCATTCTTGCAGGGAATCAACTTGTAGCAGTGGCAGATGTAACTCGGTGTGTGGCTGGCGGTAATCTGCCTAGTGGTGAGTGACCAGGACCTGTATGAGATTGTAATCACGTGAAGTAAATGGTGCAGATTCATGAAGACCTTTTGGTGGCACTGATAAAGGCGGCGGCTGTAGCTGTGGCACGGTAGTTGCTGTAGGTGTATTGGTAATGAGAGAGTCATGACCGGTTATCACAGAATGTGGAACAGGTATCACAGCTGGTGCATTGGCGTCATGAAGGATGGTGTAGTAGTGGGGAAGCAAGGAATACAGTGCGGTGGACAGGGTGGCGGATGGCACATCAGTGTAGATCACCCAACCCGGCAGCTGTTGAATGTAGTCCTTGTGTTCACACAGTGTGATTCGTAGTTGCAGTCAGGCTCGCCATACTGATATGCAGTTCTCACGAGGTGTGAAAACCCTGTGCTGTTGCAGGTGGACACTGTATGCCTGCAATTTGAGTGACTTCATGAGGCAGGTGTGACCCAGAGCATGACACGGCTGTTGTCAATGTGACGTCGTCGTCATGACGTGACCTCAGGCACAGTACAAAGTTAACAAGTGTGACGTCACCCAGGAGATGTATGGTATAACATAGAATGTAAATTTCAGGTGTAGGCCATGGAAAAGCATGGTCTGGCATAGGTAGGTCACTTGTAGGATGGATTTGTCTGCAATAACCTGCAAATATCAGTTCTCTCCAGTGGAAGGTGGTCATACAAGGTGGCGATTGTTGGTCAACAGTTGCGGTACTCTGGAGTATGTCTGTCCATAATGTCAGTATGTGCTAAGTCATTAGAATGAAAATGAATGGGTTGTAGTTCATTAACAGTGCCACTGATCGGTATATTACTAGCACTGGCTAGGTGGGAGGTGGAGATGGCAGCAGGCAGCCATTGTACACAGTGCACACCTGTTGATGTACCACAGTTAATTAAGGGTGTGGCAGGCTTCATCTCACGATTTTCAGTGCTAACATAGTACTTGATCTGTGATTTAGTGTGTTCATCTGTTTGGCGATAGGTAACAATGCCCTGGTTTGGTGGTTGTTGAAACAATTGTAACACTGAATGAGATTTTCACTCTGCAGTAGAATGTGCACTGATATGAAACTTCCTGGCAGATTAAAACTGTGTGCTGGACCGAGAGTCAAACTTGGACCTTTGCTTTTCACGGGCAAATGCTCTACCAACTGAGCTACCCAAGCACAGCTCACGCCCCGTCCTCACAGCTTTGCTTCCACCAGTAGGAGCCCTTGTTTTGTTCGAGACACCTTCAAGACTACCTTCAAGTTTGTGAACAAATATATTTATATATATATAAAGATGGTATCTGTTCTTTTGGACATGTCCGAAAGAACATATACTATCTTCATATATATACACTCCTGGAAATTGAAATAAGAACACCGTGAATTCATTGTCCCAGGAAGGGGAAACTTTATTGACACATTCCTGGGGTCAGATACATCACATGATCACACTGACAGAACCACAGGCACATAGCCACAGGCAACAGAGCATGCACAATGTCGGCACTAGTACAGTGTATATCCACCTTTCGCAGCAATGCAGGCTGCTATTCTCCCATGGAGACGATCGTAGAGATGCTGGATGTAGTCCTGTGGAATGGCTTGCCATGCCATTTCCACCTGGCGCCTCAGTTGGACCAGCGTTCGTGCTGGACGTGCAGACCGCGTGAGACGACGCTTCATCCAGTCCCAAACATGCTCAATGGGGGACAGATCCGGAGATCTTGCTGGCCAGGGTAGTTGACTTACACCTTCTAGAGCACGTTGGGTGGCACAGGATACATGCGGACGTGCATTGCCCTGTTGGAACAGCAAGTTCCCTTGCCGGTCTAGGAATGGTAGAACGATGGGTTCGATGACGGTTTGGATGTACCGTGCACTATTCAGTGTCCCCTCGACGATCACCAGTGGTGTACGGCCAGTGTAGGAGATCGCTCCCCACACCATGATGCCGAGTGTTGGCCCTGTGTGCCTCGGTCGTATGCAGTCCTGATTGTGGCGCTCACCTGCACGGCGCCATACACGCATACGACCATCATTGGCACCAAGGCAGAAGCGACTCTCATCGCTGAAGACGACACGTCTCCATTCGTCCCTCCATTCACGCCTGTCGCGACACCACTGGAGGCGGGCTGCACGATGTTGGGGCGTGAGCGGAAGACGGCCTAACGGTGTGCGGGACAGTAGCCCAGCTTCATGGAGACGGTTGCGAATGGTCCTCGCCGATACCCCAGGAGCAACAGTGTCCCTAATTTGCTGGGAAGTGGCGGTGCGGTCCCCTACGGCACTGCGTAGGATCCTACGGTCTTGGCGTGCATCAGTGCGTCGCTGCGGTCCAGTCCCAGGTCGACGGGCACGTGCACCTTCCGCCGACCACTGGCGACAACATCGATGTACTGTGGAGACCTCACGCCCCACGTGTTGAGCAATTCGGCGGAACGTCCACCCGGCCTCCCGCATGCCCACTATACGCCCTCGCTCGAAGTCCGTCAACTGCACATACGGTTCACGTCCACGCTGTCGCGGCATGCTACCAGTGTTAAAGACTGCGATGGAGCTCCGTATGCCACGGCAAACTGGCTGACACTGACGGCGGCGGTGCACAAATGCTGCGCAGCTAGCGCCATTCGACGGCCAACACCGCGGTTCCTGGTGTGTCCGCTGTGCTGTGCGTGTGATCATTGCTTGTACAGCCCTCTCGCAGTGTCCGGAGCAAGTATGGTGGGTCTGACACACCGGTGTCAATGTGTTCTTTTTTCCTTTTCCAGGAGTGTATATGTAGTTAAAGCTCACCGGCCACTTGACCATCTTCTCCTTTTGTGGGGATGCACAAACAGTGCCAGAACTCTTACAGGAATCAGCAAAAAACTGTGAGTATTGAGTATAGTGGGCAGGGGCACTATGAATATAGTGTGGGACAAGAAGTTGGGAATGTGGGTCTCACAGGAGGCATACCAGAGATAAGTCCCAGCCGTCACACTATCCTCTGTGTCCTTGGTGGCTCAGGTGGATAGGGCATCTGCCATGTAAGCAGGAGATCCTGGGTTTGAGTCCCAGTCAGGGCACACATTTTCAACTGTCCCTGTTGACTTATATCAACTCCTGTATACAGATAGGGGTATTCACTTCATTGTAATGAATATATTTATGTTTGAATTTGGCCTGCTGAA
The DNA here is from genome assembly GCF_021461395.2 of Schistocerca americana. NCBI lineage: Eukaryota > Metazoa > Arthropoda > Insecta > Orthoptera > Acrididae > Schistocerca > Schistocerca americana. Next base: position 332,851,760 of record NC_060130.1, on the reverse strand, counting down.
GAGGCATACAATGAATGTTTTTAATGAGGTTCGTTCTATAGGACAAATTTCATAGTCGGGTTGGTTTTCTGACTTTTTCAAAGGTTCTAAGCAACAGTTATTGATACCATCTTTCTCAAACATACATTTTCCTCAATGAGCAGTTTTTTTTAAAAGCAACTTGCGTTCTCTTTGGGGATAGATCATCTGATGATGTAGATCTTTCATTAGCTGAATATGCTGTCACCCTCACTGTTTCATTTTTTATCAATTTCTGGCTGTGTTGTTTCACCTCCTGTAATTGTTATTACAGCTGCTCCTCTCTGAACACTTTCTTGTGTAATCAATGTTTCTTTGTGTGATACTGCTGCTGCACCTCAATAAGTAGGTAGGAATAGTATGCTGTAGGTCTCCTTTGTAGTTGGTGAAGATATTGTGTAACATTTCTGAATTCTAGAGAAAACATTTTTCACTAACACTTTGGTATTCTGGCTGAGCAGTCATTTGCCCCATTTGCTTACATGAATTTTGTGCATTGCACAGTGGTTTCTTTCCAGACCATAAATAGTTAGGAAAAAAAAGCATTTGAAGTGGTATCGCTGATCTTACTGTAAGTCCTGTTTGGTTTTTGGCTCTCTTTATTTACAGTACACAAAAAGATTCAGTAAGGTCATGCCTTTGTTGTTTGCTTATCAGAATCAGTTTTTGATCGCCTAGTGTACATAGCCCGTCTCTTAAGATTCTCTTTGCTACTTTTATTTGAGTTTAATAGATGTCATCGTTTGCATTTTGCTCTCTTCTTCATGCAGTTTGTGTAAGTGCTGCCTTCCAATTGTTATTACCTAAGCTGCATATAATAATGTATGCCAAACTGTAATTTTCCAGTTTTGGACATTAAGTAGGTATATTTGTTAACTGAGTTGGTCATTTTCATTATTCTTACTTTTTTGTCTGATTTTTAAACATTGAGTGAAGCATGTAAAACAGATAGCAAGGTTAACATGAGAATTTTTAGTGATTGACAAAAATGCTTCAGACAAAAGTTGCTATGGATGATAGGGCAGATTATGCAGTGTTAACAGCCTTGAAGAGATACAACAGTCAACTCTCTTATTTTAAATTGTGCTACGTTGTACTTTGGCTCCAGAACAGTATATATTGATACGAAAAATCAGCCAACCAATTGCAAATAAAGGTTTATTATCCCTTGATCATGGTTTCGATATTTGTAAAAATATCTTCTTCAGAAGCATTGGCACTAAAAATGTGTACAGCAGTTACAAAATGATTTTTACTAACAGAAAAAAAATATTAATAGAAAAACATTTCTGAAGTAAATGTACTCATTTATTACATCACATGATGCACCAATTGATTAGATGAAGCTGAGCTCCTCTTGTCATAAATGAAATTGGTGAAACAAGAGTTACCACAAGCCATGGCTTTAGATAACGTGAGATTACATGTATCATACTGTAGAAAGACTACTCAGTAAATGCCCACAGGTAGAGGCTCTTGTTATCATATAAACAGAATAGGTGTCTCAAAATAAAATACATGCATAAATTACATATACTTTATGCCAGAGACTAATTCAATTGCTCATGCGAGCGGGAAAAACCGGTCTACAGAGAGGGTGCTGCTTTTGGCTGATTTTTCGATCTGTTCTGAATTACACAGTTGATGTTTCACAGCCATGTTTAAGATTTTGAGCTATTGATGAGGTAGGTTATTTAATATAAATATTTTTTGATCTGGAAAGCAACAGATTAAAATGCATTTAAAATAGGCAATTTACTACTATTATTGTGTTGGGCTGAATAACACACCTCTCTGAAGTTCTTGCAACTGTTGATGGTAATATGAGGTCATGAATTAAGATATTCTTAAACTGTTGTATATCGATCTTAGGGAAATATGAAGGAACATTAGGATTTAATGACTATTTACAGTAAAGTCATTAGAGATGGGGCAAAACCTGAATAGGGTAAAAGTGAGTAAGAAAATTACTTGCGTTCTTTGAAAATAAATCATGACAGCCTTTGTCTTAGTTAATAAAGGACAGTAATTGAAAACTAAAATCTAGATGGCCACTTGGTAATACAGAACCCATCATTCCTCCTGATAGTTCATTGCCCTTTGGATGATCTGATTAAAGTGTGGATCAACCACATCCAATACAATAATGTTGAGATTCACCAGCAGATATAAATACTGGGAATGTTGACACCTGCTGATGAAGTATGATACTGGTGGGTTAATAGGATCCATGAATGCGGTACATAAATGAGATGATGGTGATGTGTTATTAAAATAACAAAAATTGTTTGTTGTGCTGATTTATTACTATGATTCCTATCACTGCATTTGTACACCATAATTTATGCAACTACAATATGGTACTCTTAAAAAGAATCATCTGGGGAATTTATAAGGTCAGTTTCAAATACAAAATCAAAAGAATGTTGGGAAAAATCCTCTGTTACCATAAACTTCTGTAACTGCTCAACAACTAAGGTAAAAAAGGAAAATGGAAAGACCTGTTATTCTATAGCTCACAATGACAACCATATAATATTTTGATAAAGAGTTGTGATGTCGTACAGGACTTAAAAACATGTCACATAATAATCGTTGGTAGCTCTTTTCTTGTCATAAAATACAACAAAATCAATAGAAATTTGCAGATTTGTGGGTCACCTTTCCAGGGTACTAAACAACAAGCACTGGATACTGGTTAATGCATGCTGGTTAATAGTACAATAATCTGTCATAGACAGATCATTATGTCTGCATTTAAAAACCAAATAAGACCAATTTCCTGTCACAATTAATAAATTAATCTCTGCCCAAGACCATCTACTACTAGGTAAAATGAAATTACAGCAGTTATATGGAAGCTGAACATATCTCCATAACCAAAGTGAGCAAATTACCAACACAACCAAATATTACAGAATTATTGTAAGAAATGATGAGTTTTTTTAAAGGCAGAAGCAAATTGTCTCCCTCTTTCACTTTTTGATTATACATGGTACTGAACTACTATGGACACTCTGTTTCAGGTTGATGCAGTGACTGGAGGGTGTTGTACAAAGGGCACAGCATAAGGTGTGGAGCTGAAGCATGAGTGCAGTCTAATAACAGATACAGTTTCTTGAGTATAGAGAAACCCAAAACACACACTTGGAGTGAAGCCAGCATCACAATGAGTGTAGCAGTAATATTTCTTTGATTTTGTGTAGTTTACTAATGGATGAAAAAATTTTATTCATCATTCAGTAGAAAGCTTACATTTTATTGTTCAATATGCCTCCACATTTCATCATGTGTGTTCACATGAGTTTGCTTGATAAGATGTTTGTCAGAAAGGTTTTAAATGTTTTAGCTGCTTGTTCCTTATAGGCCAGCCACAAAAGTGTAAATTTTTGGAAAAATTCTATACTGAAATGCGTTAATGTCTTTACCATATTAGTATCAGTTTTTACCACTGGATCATCAAATATGTAGTAAAAATATTTTGCTTTGTCACATTATTTGGCTCTTCACTTGGCATATGTAAGACATTTTTTAAATTTTAATCTGTTTGTCTGTGTATGTCAATGAACACTCAAAATATGTAATTTGTTAAATAATCAATGGCGTAATGATGAAACTACTATTGTATGAAATATGGCACATATATTTAAGACTTAAGAAATTATTAATTCATTGCACTCAATTATGTATGCTATAAAATAGCACCTAGTCACTCAAGTATTATTTAAAATTTAAAATAAAACAGGAAAACTTTTATTGTTTTATTTATGAATGATTCTTCTTATTCCATTACCCACTTCAGTGATACAATAAATGTTATAAATTGGGCTGCCATTCAGTTCATTCCACTCTCACACTAAAATTTTTTTATAGGCTACATACTTTTCTCAGCTAATCTCTCAACATGACTTAAGCTTCACTTGAAAACTGTGCAGGGCCACCTGTATTTAGCCATTTTGATATGATTAGAAGCTGTTTTCAACACCAGCAGATTTCCTACACTGTATTAGGTATCATAATGTCTTGTATTTTTGTGTTTCCATGTTATTGTCCACATCCCATAACCACACTATCTAAGTGTATACGTTCACATAATTCATTCAAACCCTTCTTCCATTGATTAGTAACAACTATAATGCATGCCACTTTCATGTCTCCTACACATTATGTTCATTAGGATAGCGCATTGTCCATAGGGTAAATAAGCCATTTCACAGATAAATCCCAAACTTTCTTACTATTTTTATCATCACAATCATCAGCACTGAATAACAACTAATTATACATTTAACTATTCAGTCTAATAATTGCAGACCATTTTTGTATGGATATCCAGTCGTTGTTATTATTAGTTACATTGATGGAAATCTTGACCTGTTTTGCCTGTTACTGTCAAGAAAACAATGTAATTGGAATCTTAAGCCTTTCGTGAATGATGGAGTAGGGTTGGACAATGTAGAAAGAAAGCTATTTTTCTGTAAGTCGTGACTCACACACACACAGCCAAAAATTGTTGACATCATGACCTAGATAGCTATGTGACTCCTTTTGTGAACCATTGATGCAAAAGTGTTTTGAAAACTCTGTACATAGTGGATATTGTCAGGATATGAGTTACATAAAAAAATAATAATAAAAACCTATGTTGATATTTCTAACTCTGTATGTCACCAAGAACAAGCTGTAACAGTGTTGATGTTTCTTAAGGGCAGTGGCCCCCTTTGATGAATGAAGTGTGTACATGTTCTGTTCCATAGATGGGAAGTAGTACATGCTGTACTTTGCCCTTGTGTTTATTGCATAACAGTATAGAGAGTTATATAGTATAAAGTCCGACCCGATAACTGAATGGTCAGCGTGACGGATTGCCATCCTATGGGCCCATGTTCTTTACCTGACTGTCAGAGATCTTCTCTGCTCAGGGACTGGGAGTTGTGTTGTCTTCATCATCATTTCATCCCCATCCAGCACGCAGGTGGTGGCGTCGAATGTAATAAGATCTGCACCAAGGCGGCCGGACCCGCCCCACAAGGGGCCACCCGGCCAATGACACCAAATGCTCATTTCAATTCCATTTATGGCATAAAAAAATGCCAAATATTTCGATAAGCTTTTGGGCCTTGGTGCATCACATTAAATGGCTAAAGTTCCTGCTTGTCAATATGCTATTAGGTATCCTGGTCAATGTTATCCCCACAAAAATTTATTTTGTCATATGGTGTTTTACCTTTGAGAGACCAACTGTTTTAGTTGAATATCACTGAACAGAGGCCACATATAGACTAGCCATAGCGCAGTTACAAAAGATGCCATTTTCGAAGATATATATGAAGGACCCAGCTAAGTACACATGACGTAACAACACAGTGGCATATCTTGCAAAGAATAGTAATTGACATGTTGCATGGTGAAGAGATCCACCTGCATCACTATCTGATAATTCAACACCTGCATCCAGAAGATAACCTTCTACAGATGCAGTTTGTGGATGGATTCAACCATCATATAAACCGGATGATAACTTCTTAAAAGTTTTAATATGGTCTGATGAAGCAGTAGTAATGGATGAGGATAACTTCAATATGCATAATGCCACTATTGGTGTGCAGGCAGCTTGCACATCTCCTAAAATCATGTATATCAGATTTGCTTTGGTGTGAACGTATAGGGAGTTGTATTTCAGGTCCCCACTTCCTAAATCAGTTGACTGTATCACCCATTTCGTGCGGTTCTAGGCGCTACAGTCTGGAGCCGCGCGACCGCTACAGTCGTAGGTTCGAATCCTGCCTTGGGCATGGATGTGTGTGATGTCGTTAGGTTAGTTAGGTTTAATTAGTTCTAAGTTCTAGGTGACTGATGACCTCAGAAGTTAAGTCACATAGCGCTTAGAGCCATTTGAACCATCACCCATTTCTCATAAACAATTTGCCTGAGGTGCTGGAAGATATTCCATTTTACATTCTGAGGAGGTTGTAGTTACAACATAATGGTGCACTTGCGCACTCTGGAAGGAATATGTAGAGCCATTCATGGAAATGGGTTAGTTACTTAAGTCCAGTTTCATAGCCTCTGTATTTGCCTAATTCCTTTATATTTGTTCCTCCAGAGGCACTTGTTCTGGTGTGCAGATTTATTCTATTGGCAAGGAATGTACAAGACCTAGTAAAGGAACATCTAACTGCTCATGTAACTGTGTATGCAAGTATGTCTGAAATATTGCAGAGGAGCATGATCCAGTGAGTTACTAAATGTTTGTAAAATGCAAGGAGGCCACTTTGAGCAGTTGATATTAAAGTCTTTCGAAATAACATTATTTTTAAAAAAATTTCTCCACATTCAGAAATCTCAAATATGAGCTATAATAAGCTTCTGGAGATAATCATTATCTTCTTTATCATATATTATACTATGAGAATCTGCTTTGAAGGCAGTGTATGTTTCATCAAAGACATGGTGTTGTGATAGTGTATTTGTACTATCTTAGCAGGCTGCTGATGTATTTCACCTTGCAGCTTATGCTGAATGTAGTTTGTATGTTTAACTTTTTAAATTATTTTGTCCTATTACAGATAATTTTTGTTTAATATTATTACTACTATTATGATTGCTATTCTCATAATTAAAATATTATAGTTGCAGGATATATATGGTTTAAAACATAGTGTATACTATATTATCATAGGAAAGGAAAAAAAAGAGGACACCAAAATCGAGTTTCAAGGATCTCTGTATGCAGAATCTGTGTTGTTTGCTGTAGATGAGATTTTTTCTACAAGTGGGTCATAATCGATGATCAAAAAATAAATTCCATAGTTCTGCATCAGACAATATGAGCCTGTTAATATCTTCATCCTCCAATAAACTTTTTCTTAAAACTGTTAGCGGCTAGCAATTATCTAATTGCTTAACACAGCATCATTAGTTTTTCCAGTAACCTGAAATGATCTGTTGATAGAAGGGGGCAACTTCTTTTGCATGAACTGTATAGAATATTAACAGTACTTATCAATCCCCAATTTCTTGACACAAGAGGACAATGTAGGTGCGTGTCTATTCTGTGATGACTACAGTATTATCTGGCATTGTGGATTTCAGGCAAGGAGCAAATGAAGAACTGTATTACAAAGTTCCACAGTGAAAAAAATTTGAAAGACCAAATTTGATACTTCAGCTTTATATCTATCATCAGACACCTTCACCCCAATATCGTTACTGAGCAGTTGAGTATGTAACTTTGAACCACTTACTTAATTTGTGACAGACCAAAACTAATTCAGATACTTGGTCAGTTGGAACAATAAAGTTTTGCTTTTGAGTTCACTGAACACATCTTGAACTACTCTCCTTATGTTCAGTATCAAAATGTTGACCAGGTTCAATGGTAAGTTGTGCATCTTAATTATAGCTGTGAGCAATGACACAGAAAAAATTATATGGAACATGAGAAGAATTATAAACAAAGAAATTAATATTCTCTAGCAGCTCAGTCCAGTGAAATGAATAAAGGTCATTACAATTCTATCTAAAGTCAGTATAGCTGTCAGAATCTCATCTGTTCAAAAATGTGTGGATAGCCATCTATCTTGAACATATAAGGACATTGCTTCAGTTCGTAACATTTTCGTTTCTTATGATGGTATTCCAGATGCTATGGATTTTTTTATTGATTGCCATGTTTTATTTGTAGTTCACTGTTACTATTTGAGTTTACATATTGTCATTTTTTCATTTGGAGGTAGTTAGTGGAGCTGTGGACACTAGAAAATGGAATGCCATGTGGGAACATTTCTGACATATTCTTCTTTTTTGAGTTCAAAGAGAGGGATAACAGGAGTGGAGGCAGCCAGAAACATTTGTGCTGCGTGTGGGGATAGTACCATTGGACAAAGTATGGCAAGAAAATGTTTTTCCCATTTTAAGGACGATTGTTTTGACATTAGTGTCACCCCACGTTCATTTAAACATGTCAATCTACAGTCACCCACATCAGTGTACTTGAGAACTGGCAAATTTGATGAACTGTTATGATTCCACCGTGTTGAGACATTTCCAAAGAATGGGGATGGTTCAAAATCGAGTGTATGGGTACTGCATGCTCTAAGCCAAAATCACAAAAATCAGTGGGTAGTCATATGTGCATCTCTGCTCACTTGTCACCAGTTGGCTCATGAACAACACCAACCATTCCTATCCTGTATCAATATTGGTGATGAGAAATGTTGTCGATATTCTAACATAAAGAAAAGAAAGGAATGACTGAGCCCAAACAAAGCACCAAATCCCTGCACAAAGACCTAAGTGCATCCACAGAAGATAATGTTATGCATCTGGTAAGACGGCGATGGTGTGATGTTCTAGGAATTGCTTTCCCAAGGTGTAACCATCACTGTTGACATTTATTGCCAACAGCTGAGATTTCTTGCAGACACAATCCATGCACAGTGATAAGGAAGACCACGTGAAGTGATGCTGCTCCACAGTAACGCCCACCAGCATTCTGCTAGACTGGCAAAAAACACCACACAGGTCTTGCGACCTCAGATTTTCACCTTTTCCACTCTCTGTTGAACAGCCTTCAGGAAACGTCCTTTCTTCATGAAAATATGCTATGAATATGGTTTGATGAGTTCTTCAACTAAAAATCACATAATTTCTACAGTCGCAGAATCAAAGAGTTACTACAGCATTGGCAGACTGTTGTAAATAGTGAAGGAGCTTACATTAGAGATAACCAAAGTCTATGTTCGAATTTATTCATCAACCCAATATATGCTAATTGGCAATACCAAATATCAAGGCAAAAACTTTATTTTTTATCCCTGTTAATGTAAATGACTTAAAAATAAACTTACAGAAATGGTGTACTGGTTACAAGAATTAAATTGTGATGTTTATTCAGTAAAAGGACACTGGCTAATTCATAGTGAACATGGATTAAGTGTATCTTATCAGTGCTAATTAGCCACATGTTATTGTAGAGGAAATCTTAAGTATGATGGTGTTTCAATCTTTATCAAACAAACCACTAATTTAGAATATGAAGTGTAGAAGCAGTTTTTGAAGTTTCAAAAATGCTGATTCTAAGTTAGGAACTAATAGCTGTATCACATAACACTCTCCTAGTAATAACATGGAATTATTTGTAGAAAATCTTGAAAAAATGATTATAATTCTCTTAAAATACTATAAAAATTTTAAAAAATGATACACCAGGAAGGAGCTACGTAAATTGGTCACAAATTGAAATTCATACAGGTATTGATGGAAAATACAAATTTGTAAACTTTGGCAGCCGATGGATGAATATATGATGCTGCAGCATAATTTCACCCTGCAGCTGGCACGTATAGTAAACACAAGACATGCCAGTATCAGGGCATTAAGTCTTCGTGAATTTCACACTGTGTAATCAAGTGGACAGTAACTATGCCTCACAGACAGGTGCACAAACAATACATGCAGATGTTAGCATTTCAGAGTGGGTATGTTGCTGGGCTCAAAGAAATTGGTGGGAGTAATTGGTGAAATGCTCAACATTTGAATAGTGGCAATGCGATTATTTGACAATTTCAGCAGGAATGGGTAAACCATAGTCAAACATAGTATGAATAAGGAAGTGGTCGAGTTAGGGAGATGACAGAAAGTGAAGACAGAACAATTCTTAGAGGCACTCAGAGCACTGGATGCAACATTATCATTGATCTGACATACAACTGCTGTTTCAGTGACCACAACAACTATTAATAGATAGCGCACCGAAAAGGGGCTGAGATCATGGTGTCCCCTGCCCCAAATGCCATTGACCTCTGTACACCAGCAAGCCCATTTGCAGCAGTGTTAGGTACATTCAGCCAGGAATTGCAATGAATGGAGTAGAATTGTCTTCAGGGATGAGTAACACTTTGAACTGACGCCCAAAGGGCAGCAAATACATGTCTGGAGATAACCTGGACAGCAGTAGGATATCAACTGGACTGTCGTCCACCATATGGCCCGATAAGTGGGTATGACAGGCTGGGGTGCCACTTCATTTCATAGCAGCCACCCTTTGGTTGCTGTCTGTGGTATCCTTAAAGCACAGTAGTACATCAACTATATTGTATGCGCCATTTTGTTGCCCTTCAGTGCAAGCCAACCTGAACTTACATTCTGGTAAGATAACAACTATATGCATACAATGAGAGTTTCTATTGCCGGTCTTCATGCTTCCAAACCATACGTTGGCCAGCAAGGACGCTGGATCTCTTATAAGTATAGAATGTTTCGAGCATTATGGACAGGGCCTTCTATCTAGCTCAGGATTTCGGTGGTCTAATGCACCAGTTGGACAGAATTTGCCACAATATTCCTCAGGAGGACAGACAATTCTGTCAATCAATGCCAAACTAAATAACTGCTTACAGAAGGGCTAAAGGTGAACCAATGAATTTCTGACTTCCTCAATTTGTAAAGCTCTGTCTCTCAAATAATTCATTCAGTTTTCCTGAAATTGTAATAATTTACTTCTCTGTAAATGCAAATCACAACCTTCGATATCCATCCTGTTTGGGTAATTCTTTCCTGGTGCATAATAATGGCAGAGTTATAATATTTAGTAATATTAACATAGACACTAGGTATAAGACTAAACATATGCTGTACCTATTAGACATGTTAAGATCACTAGACTACTACTGTCTGTATGATAATCCCATCAGGCTCAATGAAAGCTTAGATAACATAATCTGCAACTTTCAACCAAGTAAAACTGTATTTAATACTACAGACCTCACGATTTCTGACCATGCTGGACGATGGCTTAGGCCCCCTCTAAGCCACAAAACAGACAGTTCTTCACCTTAACTTGGAAGGGAAATCAGACCAAGCAATGAACATGAATTGAATCAGTTAAAAAACCATCTTAGATTCATCAACTGGGGTACAGTAGTCGATAATGTTGTGTTTGCCAACGAATCAACACAGAAATTTTTAAAATTACTTGTAGAAAATCTTGTCACATGTCCCATCTATAACAAAAACCATACAAAACAGAATCAGTGTAATAAACCTGAAGAACTGAGGGACTGGAACATGCCTCAGCTGAGCCAACTTAGTGAGGAAATGACTGAACACTGCGACAGATTGCAGCAGACTCTAGCTGAGAAGGAAGCTTACACAGCAACAAAAAGGACGTATAGATTAGAAATGAGAACAGTCAAAGGATACTTAATGACAACTATGTACTCAACTCAAAGTGTGAAGTAGAATGGAAAGTTATTAAGACAAAAGTAAGCTCTGAATTTAAACACAACATTTGAATCTAACCAGGCACCTAAATGCACAATTTACCAGTCCGGGCACAAATAAAAAATCTCGCTGAAGATGTAAATAATGCCAAATCTTTGGTCCCAGCTCTAGACAGCAAGCTATTGACAATTTCTGCTGGTCTTGTGCAACTTACCGAACAGTATGTGAAGCAGTTGTCAAACTTAGCAACTCAAAAACCAAAAGCTTCTATGGGTTCTCAAACTATGTAATAAAAACATTAAGAAAGAAATTTTACAGCCACTAACTCAAATCGTCAACCAAATACTTCATGACAGGATCCCTCCAGATGGCCAAAACTACTATTTTAATACCTACTCATACCAGAGGTGATAAAGCATCCCCTAATAACTGCCATGCCATCTCACTCACACCAATAATACCAAAGATAATAGAATATTATATGTACAGACAGATGGACCAGCATTTCAATGAGAATACCATACTTAGCTGTTAACAACATGGTTTCTTTTAAGTTTAAAGAAATAACCTCTGAAACTCTTCTGAATTTGAGAAAAATGTTTGATACTGACTCCCACAGCATACACTAATCATAAAGTGCCAATACTACAGAATTGGAGAGAATGCTCTTCACGTTACTGAGTCACATCAAAGCAAAGGAGAACAGTCACCAACTATACTCAAAGATCAGAATGCTGATCTGCTACAAAAGGAATCCCACATGACTCAGTACTCTGTACTTTCTTATTAATTGTGTGTATGAATGATTCACCCTCATTTTTATCATTTGAGTTCTTATTAGACATAGGTGATACAACTCTAATTATACAAGTTGATGATCTGGAGGAGTAATGGACAATTGTATTATTGGTTTGAGATAAAGTGTTTACAAATTATAATAAAAGAGAAGTCATTGTTTTCAGTTTTAGTGTCTCCAATAAAGATTACAAAATAATTAACCTGTTGGTTTTCTACATAGACCAGAAACTCAGCTGGATGAGTCACATAGAAAAACTGTGCTCGAAATTATCTTGAGTGATTTATTTGTTGTACAAACTGAGGAATAATTAAGCATAAACCTATTAGTGTATGGACATTTCACATTTTTCCACTCTTGCCTTACAAAAGGAGCTCTTCTACATGGTAACTGCCCCAGCTCAAAATTGTATTCAGATGGCAAGAAAAGGCTGCCAGATGTATAGCAGCACTTACCACAAGAGAATCTTGTAAAGATTACTTCAAAGATCATAGTGTAATTGTAATTCCTAGCCTCTATATGTAAATTTGCCTTCTCAATGTTAAAGGTAAATTATATGATTTTAACCTTAGGATGTCTGGCCTCGAACACAACACAAGAACTGGACTATCAATTGATACACTCACAGTAAGCTAGTTAAGGTTCACAATAGCCACAAATATCTAGGCCCCAGATTTTTCAGTAGACTTTCAAAAGCTGTCCATTGTCTTAGCTACAGTACATTTAAAACTGTTTTAGAAGATTGGTTTGAGAGGACAGCATGCTGCTCCTTAACAGAGTATGAGGAATCGAACTTAAGTGACTCAAAGTTCTAACTAATTACTGTCAGACAAAGTTGTAAGAAATCATTGCTTAAAAGGTTATTGCGTATATAATTTTCACATACTAGGTAATGATGTTCCACTGATGTAAATATGATGAAGTTTTATGTACCTCATTTCTCTTAGCCTTACATATAAATATTTCTACCAATAACATGTAAAATGTTTGAAGTGAAATAAACTGTATTCTGATCTCTATTCGCTAATGGTTCTCTCCTTATCCATATTATGTGACATAATTTTTTAATTAATGGATGGGTAGAGCCATAAAAAGATCGGTTTCCCGAATGCTGTATGTAGATTAATGGATTAATTTGTTTTTTTACGTCATACACAAAAAATAGGTGTAAGGCAAGACAAGTAGAGTCACAAAATTTGTGACTGTTTAAAGATCACAAGATATTTCTCAGAAGAGTGGTCAGTCAGCTTTCGGGCACCTCAAGGGTCATTAATGGAAATTATTCTTCTCCTGAGCCATATCAGTGACTTGAACGTCCATACTGATTTACATAAAACAATATTATTAACAAAAGAAGTACAAAATGCAGATACCCTACATGTAGTTAGCTCTTTTATAAGTCAGCTCAGTAAATTGTCAACAATATATCAATTCACTACAAACCCTGAGAAAACAATATTAATAAATTTCCATAATAGTCTAAGCAGTATTCTGCATTAACCTGCCATCGTCAACAGTCAACCCATTGTAAATAAAGAAGCAATAAGGGTCTGGTATTTAGATAGAATGTGACCATAAAGGGATAGGCACATTAAATGCATCAATTCCAATATGTGAACAGACTGGTAAGTTTTAATGTGTCTAAAGGGGATCTAGGAACAAACAAATACTAATGTGTACTTATCTGTATCTGGTTTGTAAATGGGTGATTTACCTAATTTTGGGGTACTGAATACACAGGTAGAATCAGTTTTTCTCTATGATGTCACATTTCCTAGATACACAGCAGAGTAAAAAATGGTAATAGCAAAAATTGACACAATTAAGTCAAACAAAAATACACATTCAGAACGTCTTCAATCAACACTATTTGGTATGTATATATGAGCATGATGCCAATAGAAGGTCCAAATTAGTTCAGCACATATTTTCACCTTTAATCGTCTTTGGTTTTTTGAAAAATTCGATGCCAGAGCTCTCCTTTTGTTTGTTGTTTCGTCACTCTCCCTAACAAGACCTCAGCAGGAGTCACCCATTATCAAAGGGTTCCAATGGCCTTGGTGATGGTATTCTATGGTAAGAATGTCTCAGTGAAAGTGTTCTCCATGCTCATCACTTACGGCTCCCAAATTTTCCAGGAAGAAATCGAGGTGAGAATGTAAAAAGTGAATTGTAAGCAACATTCTTATAATTTTCTAACAGTTCTTTCATAATGGTAACATAGTTTTGTCTTTTCTGTTACCCGAAAAGCCCTTCAAAATTGCTTTAAAGAAGACCAAGCACCTAATTGGATATCTGTGAGTTTGCTATCAAAGCTTGGATCTTTCAGAAATTTTCTTATTTGTGGTCAAAAAAATATACCCTCTGTCAGCTTTACCTCACTTACTTTGGGAAACTTTTCTTTTAAGGTATTGAAGGCCTCACCTTCTTTATTCAGAGCTTTGACAAAGTTCTTGATAAGGCTCAATTTGGTATAAAGGGGAGACAAAATGATTTTATTCCCTCCCAGGGGACACTGCCTTATAGTAGGCACCTTCAGTGCTGGGTGGGAGGGTTTGTGTGCTTTGGTGAAGTCGAGAGCTATGCTGGCGGTAGCATAGCTACTGGCAGGGTCTCCCAAGCCGGACTGGTCTCGACAGAGGAGCTAGACAAAGTGTGTCCCACAACATAGGGCAGGGAGGGCTCTAGAGGTGTAGTGAAGCCAGCTTCCCTAGAGGAGTAAACATCATACAAATCCTGGTCCTCCAGGTTGGGGGTTGGGCATGGGGCTAATAACCCCATACTGTTAAAAAAAGAATATTATGGAAATTCAACAGAAGCCTCGGAAACTGGATGGAAAGCATGTATCACGACCCCGGCAAAGGAAACGGATAAAGGATCTAACTGTAGCACCGTGGAATGTGAGGACAATGCTTCAACCTGGAAAAATGAAAGAAATAGCCAATGAAATTTTAAAATTCAAATATGATATTGTAGGGCTACAGGAAATAAGATGGCAGGGGAATGGGCAGATAGATAAACCTGATTACTCACTGGTATATAGTGGACCAGAAGAAAGAACAGGCCAACTTGGAACAGGGTTTATAATAACCAGGGAAGTTAGGAAAAGCCTTCTAGAATTTGAACCGATAAATGAAAGGATGTGCAGACTCAGACTAAAAGGTATATTTAGGAATATATCAATAGTTAATGCACATGCAACAACAGAGGAAAAAGAGAATATAATTAAAAAACAGTTCTACGAAGACTTGGAAAAAGTATGCTGTGCAGTACCTAAATATGACCTGATGCTAGTAATAGGAGATTTTAATGCAAAAATAGGGAGGAATGAACATCCGTATGGAGTTTCTGGAAAATATTCACTACATGAAGAAAACAATGAGAATGGAGCCTTACTATGCCAATTCGCAGCAAGGAATAATATGATTATTAAAAGTGTCTGCTTTCCACATAAAAGGATCCATCTGGGTACTTGGAAGTCTGCAGCCAATGGAGTAGTCAATCAGATTGACCATATTTTAGTGATTGCACGCCACTCCACGTCAGTTACGAATGTACGGAGCTGCAGAGGACCAAACTGTGATTCAGACCACTTTTTGATAAAATCAGTCTTGATAGAGAAACTGTCACTAACAAAGGGCAACAGAATGGGAAAGATGATGAAATGGAATACAGACAAACTGAACATTCCTGATGAAGTAAAAAAATACCAAGCAACACTAAGCAGAAAGTTGAGCAATGAATAGACCACAGTAGGAGTAGATGAAAGGTGGAACAGGTTTGAAAAAGCCATTAAGGATGCTGCAGAGGAAATAATGAACAGAAGAACCCAGGAGTGGTTTGATGAAGATTGCAGGTCAGCAATAGAGGAAAAGAACAGGGCAAGAACAAAAGTGCTACAGAGAGAAACCAGAAATATTGTGGAACAATATAGAGAATTAAGGAGAAGAGCTAACAGACTGTGCAAGAGAAAGAAAAGAGAGTGGAATAAGAAGAAATTTCAAGAACTTGAAGAACTAAAGGAACAGAGTGAAATAAGAAAGTTCTATCATGCCATAGGCAAAATGAAGAATAGATTCCAACCAAAAACAACGGCCTGTTCCAGTAAAGATGGGAAAATGATAAGGGAGGAAGAACAGATAGTGGGAAGATGGGCAGAGTATTTCAAAGACACACTAAGCACCAGCCTAGAAGATGAAGAGACAGCTGCACAGGAGGGAAGAGTGGAGCTGGAAGTAGACAATGAAACCAATGAGGCAAGAAAGCCAACACTACAAGAGGTCTCCCAGGCTGTGCAGAAGTCAAAAAACAACCGAGCCCCTGGGGAAGACAGCATAATTGCTGAATTAATAAAAACTGGTGGTGAGGCTGTAATAAAGGAACTGCACACATTAATATCAGATATATGGGAAACAGAAACTATGCCAGATGATTGGAAAATTGGAATAATAGTCCCCATTTATAAGAAAGGGGACAGAACAGCATGTGAAAACTATAGAGGTGTAACACTCCTAAGTACAGCTTATAAGATCTTCACAAGTATATTAAACGAAAGGATACAGAAGTGTGCAGAAGGCATACTAGGGGAATATCAGTGTGGCTTTCGACCAGGCAGAGGAACAACTGATCAAATATTTGTGATAAGGCAAATGATGGAAAAGTTCTATGAATATCATATAGATCTACATTTCTTATTGATCGATTTCAAACAAGCCTTTGACAGCATAAATCGGCAAGAACTATGCAGAGTACTGAAAGAAGTTGGTATATGTGCTAAATTAATAAGACTAATCAGAATGACAATGACAGAGACAAGAGCAAAAGTAAAGGTCCTTAGCTGAACAAGTGATAGCTTTGACTTTAATAAAGGTGTGAAGCAAGGGGATAGTCTCTCCACGGTCCTATTCAACATAGCCCTGCATAGTGCAGTAAATAAAATCGACAAAAGAGGCACCATATTTATGAAAACTAGCCAGATATGTGCATACGCTGATGACATTGCTATAGTAGGAAGAAATACCAATACACTCCTAGAAACATACTGGCCAATGGAAACAGAAGCCTTAAAAATTGGCCTCATAGTAAATGAAAACAAAGCAAAATATATGGTAATATCACAATCTGAGGCCAGAAGAACCCCTAAAAACCTAAACATCAATGGGTAATGCTTCAATGGAGTGTCCTCTTTTAACTACTTGGGAGCCTTAATAACAAATGATAACAGTATTGGAAAGGCTATAATGGAAAGAATACAAGCAGGAAACAGAGCTTACTTTGCAAATATGCAGCTTTTCAAAAATAGCCTTGTTACAAGAAAAACTAAACTGCTAATATATAACTCCCTAGTCCGCCCAGTTATCACATACGGCTCAGAGGTATGGACATTGACAGAACACGATAAAAATGCTCTAAGAAGCATTGAGCGGAAAATACTATGCAAAATCTATGGGCCAATAAGGGCGGAAGAAGGCTGGACAATACGCTACAATGCCGAATTACAAGAGTTAATACAAGGCAGGGACATAGTAAAATTTGTGAAATCACAGCGAATACGATGGCTAGGACACTTGGAGAGAATGGCAGAGGATAGAACTCCAAAGAAAATGATGAAATGTATGATCCATTCAGTTAGGCGAAAAGGGAGACCTAGAAGAAGATGGATCGATGAGGTAATAATGGATATCAGGAATATGGGAGTCCGGGGGTGGAAAAGAGCAGCAAATAACCGAGAAGTGTGGAGGAAGATTGTTGAAGAAGCCAAGGCTGACCAAGGGCTGTAGAGCTACTGAAGAAGAAGAAGAAGAAGAAATGATTTTATCAGGCTCAACCAATGGGGTATTGTTCACATTTACGTTTCCAGGAACATATGACTTCCTTACGCCATTCCTGGACTGTATAGGGGTTCATGGTGTCATGGCTGTCCCAAAGGCACAAAAAGCAGCAGTATTTCGTGAATCCAGCCTGTAAACCTATAAGGAGTGCAACAACTTTTAAATCACAGCAAAGCTGCCATTCATGATCCTCAAATTTGATTGCCTCTAGCAGCAAAGCTGTGGTTTCACAAGTTTCTTTCATGTCTACTGCGTGAGCCAAAGGTACCATAATGTGGGGTGAAGTGATACAACGGGGTGAATTGAGACAAAATGCAACGTTTGCTATAATATGTCTCTGTAATAGCAATTCAAAGTAAATGTTGGCTACAACGATGTTTCTCTGACCATTTAGGTCTGTTCTAATGCCTGTGACCATCAACTGTTTTTTCCTGGCAATTTTTCTGGTCAGTTGAAATGTTTACTTTGACAGGTTATGTTGCGCTTTTTTTAAGATACTGGAAACTTTACTCAACTAACACATATCATACATTTCAATAAAGCTGAACTTCTTGTAAAAGGTGTGGATGCTAATCCTGTTGGTATTGAAGAAATCCTGGATGAATCTGTAAAAAGTCTGCTTCAGGAGCTACAATATGGGAAAGAAAAACCGAGACCAAGAACCAGGTGGACAGAAAGCTCCACATTGAACCAGAAAGAAGTGTCAGGAACGTTAGAAAAGATGAACCAGAATCAGAAGAAGAAATGGAGACGTCTCATGACAGCAATGACGACGATGAGGAATACTATATTGCTGCCCCAGAAGAAAGTGAGAAAGGAACTGTGAAGTAGTTGAGCCAACCACAGAAGTTGATTGCATGACACTCACTGTAGGAAACTTTTTGCCTGTAAAACTAAAAGACCAAATAACAAAAATAGATAAGTTAAATTGTTCGCAGGTGTCAGGTGTGTCAGAAACCAGCAGTGGTAGTAACAGGGTTATAGAAGTAACTTTTCTAAAACAGTATAGCTGCTATAGAGACACTTATGTATGGCCAGAAATCAAGGAGTCAAGTATTGTATACCATCATGAAGTTATTTCATGTATTCCAAAGCCAGCGACTCTTGACTATGGTTGCCTTCAATTTCCAAAAAATGTTTTCTAATTTCTTTGTGAATAAATAGTTTTTTAAAAACATGCTATGTGTTTCAGTTCACCCCAGCACTGTTAGAACATGATACAGCAGCCATTTCATATGTTGTATCACTTCGCCCCTTTACCTGAGGTGAAGTGAGACAAGGTTTTTTTTAAAAAAATAGGTAAAGAAAATAAGAAAATTAGAAAGAATTACATGGACAGATACTCCAAACATAGATCTAACCAGCCACTGGTATAAATAGATTTTTTTTTAAATTATGTGTGTTAATATGTTCTTAATTTGCGAACTGTATCACTTCACCCCACTTTACAGTACCGTTGGAAATGCATTGTCATAATGCAGTAGTACTGCTTTCAAACTGTTTTTACTGAAGTCAACAAGTAGTCACCACTCATGTGGATTATGTTGTAGGCCTACACCTAGCTGCATCATCACACCATTGACATGTCTACATACACACACGGAATTCTGCATATCGAAATATTGAGCAAAGGAAGCACCTCTTAATCTGAAACAGGAAATTGTGGTCCCCGAAACTAGAAGATTCCGTTCTTGCAGTCTCGACCCCATGAGTTCAGCTTGCTGTTTCGAAAGTTTTAGATCGCGAACCAAATGGTTCAGTTCCTTTTGATTAAAGAGCTGAGGAGAGGAGTAATGATATTGAGGGCAGTACTCTTCTATATATTCAATACTTTCTGATCCACTTGACATGGTGTCTGGTTCAGTGGCTTTCCAGTTGCAGACAGGAGCAGACAACCCCTCATCATAGGGCACAGATAAATAACTGAAGATAGGTTTGGATACTTTATTTTACGTCTAGTTTTGCTTGAATGCCCCAAAATATTTGTAAGATAGAAGTAACAGTCTGAATAATGGTCATTAGGCACACACCACACCATTGGAACAGTGAATGGCATAGCTCGGCGTTTTCCTTTCAACCACTCAGTTAAGATTGTAGTACAGGTTATGCAGGCAATATGAGGTGCAAAATTTTTATCTTATCACCAACAGGACAATCAAAATACATTTTATAAGCCTTCTTAACCAAATCAGTGATTGGTTTTCTTTGGGTTTTGGAGTGAATTTCACACACACATAACAAAAGTTGTTGGGGTGGTTTGGACACCAATGAGATTCACTAGTTGCCATTTTTCTTGGTGCAAGTTTCTAACACAAGAAGTTTGCACTATCTTTCACAGGAAACAGTCTCTGAGGATCTCTGCCACACCACTGGATGACCATACTAACCATATACTGACGATTTGTAGATCTTCTAGCTCTCCTGCGCATATCAAAAACGAACAATTAAACATCAAAACAGAAGAGGGGCAAAAAGCGAAGTACTGAATACAAAAAATGAAAAAGCTTTAAAAACTCAAAAACGGTACATACTAGAACACTTTGAAAAGTATATTTGGATTCAACACACTAAAATATATACTAGTAGATGTATCACATCGGAGATGTAAAATGGCTGTTGGATAGTGTTGTTATTGGAAACAGAGATAGACAGCTGTATAAACCATTGTTTAAAACACTGCAAGCGCTGTTGTTACAATGCATGAATGTTCAGACAAACTAACGAATATTTAAAAATTTAACTGGCACAGATAGTTGCATGAGACATAATTGTGACATACACAATAACAATTCAGGATTTAAAGGAGGTAGGCACGTAATCTCAACTAATATGTGTTTATGCTAGAATGGTGCAAGCAATATGGGAATAAAACTGTTCTACATGTTGCCCAATGATTAGAGACATTCACACATCAAAAAAAGTTTTGCATCACCCCGGTTCCCAGAACACTTGAAGATAGATGTTGACTGTAGATATTGTATCACAGACGCAGTCCCTTTGACTGTACAGAGAAGTCACAAAACATCCTGAAAGATGTAAACAAACATGCTTGAGCAGCACCTGTCAGCCGGAGGGGGTTCGACAGCTGATCAGTTCCAGTCATTCCATCAGGGTATCTGAAGTTCAACAATGTCTAGATGGTCAACACCGCAGTTCGATCACTTCTGCATTGTTACTTTGTGCCAGGAAGGGCTCTCAACAAGGGAAGTGTCCAGGTGTCTCGGAGTGAACCAAAGTGATGTGGTTCGGACATAGAGGAGATACAGAGAGACAGGAACTCTCGATGACATGACTCGTTCAGGCCGTCCAAAGGCTACCACTGCAGTGAATGACCGCTACCTACAGACTATGGCTCACAGGCATCCTGACAGCAATTCCACCACGTTGAATAATGCTTTCCATGCAGTCACAAGAAGTTGTGTTATGACTCAAACTGTACGCAATAGGCTGCATGATGCGCAACTTCATTCCTGACGTCCATGGCAATGTCCATCTTTTGAACCACGGCACCATGCAGTGCAGTACAGATGGGCTCAACAACATGCCGAAGGGACCGCTCAGGACTGGCATCACGTTCTCTTCACCAATGAGTGTTGCGTATGCCTTTAACCAATCATCGAAGACATGTCTGGAGGTAACCCAATCACACAGAATGCCGTAGACACAGTGTCCAGCGAGTGCACCAAGGTGGAGGTTCCCTGCTGTTCTGGGGTGGCATTATGTGGGGCTGGCGTACACTGCCAGTGGTCATAGAAGGCGCCATTATGGCTGTACGATATGTGAATGCCGACCTCCAAGTGACAGTGCAACCTTATTGGCAGTACATTGGCAAGGCGTTCATCTTCGTGGACGACAATTTGCGTCCCCATCATGCACATCTTGTGAGTGACTTCCTTCAGGATAACGACATCGCTCGTCTAGAGTGGCCAGCATGTTCTCCAAACATGAAGCCTATCGAACATGCCTGGGGTAGATCAAAAAGGGCTGTTTATGGATGACGTTACCCACCAACCGCTCTGAGGGATCTACGGCGAATCGCCGTTGAGGAGTGGGACAATCTGGACCAAAAGTGCCTTGATGGACTTGTGGATAGTATGCTATGACGAATACTGGGATGCATCAGTGCAAGAGGTTGTGCTACGGGGTATTAGAGGTACCGGTACGTACAGCAATCTGGACCACCAGCTCTGAAGGTCTTGCTGTATGGTGGTACAACAAGCAATGTGTGGTTTTCATGAGCAATAAAAAGGGCGGAAATGATTTTTATGTTGATCTCCATTCCAATTTCCTGTACAGGTTCTGGAACTCTCGGAACTGAGGTGATGCAAAACGTTTTTTGATGTGAGTATATTAAAAGTAACTGTATTTAAAAAATCTAGTAAGTGAATGCTGGAGCTTTAATATAGGTACATATGAACATTATTATTTTTCATTGCAAACACTAAATTCTTATAAACTCCAGTATCGCCTGGTACATCATACTGCATATGACTGAATAGGCTAATGAAATACTCTACCTGACAAAAAAGGTGAAGCTCTCAGAAGGGGAGGATGGTATGAAATGCAGCGTAATGGGTTCAGAGGTTATGAGGTGTTACTGCAATGATTACAAAACTGAGTCACATTTACAAAGAACTTGGTAGTATGTGCTCATCTAACAATATGAAGTTGCAGCCCCTCTAACCCAGATAGAATCATTTGTAAACTGTTGTATCGTCTACTGAGACAAGAGGTCCAACAGCTGTTGAAACTGGTCGTTGATATACTGGCACTGGAACAGAGCTGATGTCTGCGCCGGTCTCACACCTGTTCCATTGGGGAAAGACATGGGGTTCTTGTTGGCCACAGGAGTATCTCAACACAACACGCACAGTTCATAAAGACTCCTGCCTGGTATGGGCAAGCATCGTCTTGTTGAAAAATGGTGCTGCAATATTTGTAACTTCAGAGGTAACAGGGTTTTTGTGACACACCATTGTACTGTCAGAGATCCTTCTATCACTACCAGCTATCACTAGAAGCCATACCCAGTGGCTCCCTACACCATGATGTTAGGAGCAACAACAACGTATCTCTCTGTAACATTGGAAGAATGGGACAATACCATTGTATCTCTCTCAAACAGTGGAACAAGTGGACCACTCCCTGTCACCACCATATTCACCAAATATGACCAACTATCATAGTGCAGAACTGCAATTCATCACTCAACAAAAAAATGGCTCTGAGCACTATGGGACTTAACTTCTAAGGTCATCAGTCCCCTAGAACTTAGAACTACTTAAACCTAACTAACCTAAGGACATCACAAACATCCATGCCCAAGGCAGGATTCGAACCTGCGACTATAGCAGTCGCGCGGTTCCGGACTGAGCGCCTAGAACCGCTAGACCACCGCGGCCGGCTCATCACTCAACATAATACAGCACCAGTCATTAGCAGGCAATGTATCATGCTCACAGTACCACTTCAAAAACATGTGTTTATGCTGTAGTATCAATGGCAGCTTACGAATGGGATGGTACATCCATAGTTTACCTGCTTCTACTCTTTGACAAAAAGTATGGTATGACGTATAATGTATAGTGTTACATGGAGTCAATTACTTTTTCTCAGATGACAGGTGCATATGTGAAGGGGTTACGATTGACTGGAATCTTGATGATGAGTATGCCTCTGCTCACATTCCGGTGCAGTACAAAATGAGGCCATTGTCATTCCCAGATGTCACATAATTCAGGATACTCAATGAGACGATCAGCTACCTTAATAGAGACCCACAATAAGACCACTTTCAAACTCTGTCAGGAGCTGATAAATCTGTCTCACACGAATACATATCTTTCACAGTAATCACTCAGCACCTGATACCATTAACATCCTTTATTTATCCTATCAGGCCAGGTAACAAACTAAACATGAACAAACCTAATGCACTCTGGTGGCTGTTTTACCTGTCAGAAAGAATTACTCTAATCATTTAACCATCAACCAATGGCATGTACATGCCTGCAGTTGCACTGACATCTAATCATGTCCTATGGGGAGCTTCAGTTTCTTCCCTTGGCCACTGTAAATAAATAGGATAATGGGAAGCATATCTAACCCATCTTATTGCTAATTAATGACTCTTGTTACTACTATCATTTGCGTCTTCAGCTGTTATACTTAAAAATTCTGGTACACATGCTTAGACAACATCTAGGCCAGATTTAATTCAAATTTTTTGCACATAATTAATCATAAAAGTAACGCAGATCACACATAATAAAGTAACTCATTTGCTCCACATTGCGTGTAATTACTTTCATATGTTTTCTCTTATAAGCACTCATAAAATTGTGTTACCTTTCATTACATGGAAAGTTGTCCTAGACCGAGGATTACTCTAGATGTTAGTGCATACAAATGCTTGTTGCAAATTATGAACCAATAACTTTGTACACAGTTTACAATACATTTGAACATTTTACAAAATTGTCAATGATATAGAAATGCATAAGATGAACACAGATCATAATTCTGGTCTAATTTAATCTCTCTATCTATCTCTCTCTTTCACTCTCTCTCTCTCACAAACACGCACACACAAACACAGTACATACAATTCCACTTTATTAACACGACTTCACTCACACCACTTATTTTAATGTAGTACATCCACCATCCTTCTTCCTTTTCATAGTTACTTTCAGCATGCTATGTATTTTCAAGATAATTAGGGAAAACAAGACGAGAGTAGAATGACCAGAATCACCTATTATAAAAAACTGTAACATTTAGACAATATACACATGTGAATGAATGCACACTGCAGTATCTGAGGATGTTCTCATTTCAAAAATGCCGCTGTAAAATTTCAATTTTATGCATATTGTATTACATTATGTAGATAGGTTCTGATTAAGTAAGCCTTAAGTTATTTCTAGATATTTATATTTTTCCTGTCCTTCTTATTCTGTGCAGTACACCTTAATATAGAATGTGCCCAACATTTATGGAACCATTTGCAATGAACTGAACGTGAATCAACTCAAGATGGTAAGCATCCCAACATCTAGATTCTGTATATAGCCCTAATAATGTTTACCGTAGCTGTACAGTTATTCTTCAAGTAGATGTTTATTTCAATTTGTGTATGGTGAAGACACAACTCCAGCATTTGAACGTTCCACCCCAGTTATCAATCATGACGTGGACTCCAAGAAATTAATAATTGTAATTTTCTTTCTGTCTCAGTAATATTTTACGTTCAGTACCTAGTCTTTGCAGGCACATACACTTGCCACTATATGTGTACTGCATTGACAGATCAAAGTTCAAGGGCAGTACAGAGCCCATCCCCGTTATTCCCCATTCGACCTGAAATATGAGATATGCTGAAAACTTAAGCCTAAGAATTTTTTATGTGAAAACTTTTAAATAAAAGAAACGTTATTAACACTATCCATCTTTATTCTTCATATCTGTATATTTGGAGCCATCTGATACCAGAGGGCTCCTAATTGTAGCGTGCAACATGGTGGAGTGTAAAGTAAGAGTAGCTGCGTGAGAAACAGTGTACTGTAATCGAGTTTCTAATTTCAAGAGCTTGCCCATACACAGTGCATCTTCTCCTTTAGCATAACAATGCCAGATCACACATGAGTGCTGCAACATCTGAAACGATCTGATGCATGGGTTCACTGTCATCGATCATCCGCCATACAGTCTCATCTTCGGCCGGTCGCGGTGGCCAAGCGGTTCTAGGTGCTGCAGTCCAGAACCAAGTGACTACTATGGTCGCAGGTTCGAATCCTTCCTCGGGCATGGATGTGTGTGATGTCCTTACGTTAGTTAGGTTTAAGTAGTTCTAAGATCTAGCGGACTGATGACCTCAGATGTTAAGTCCCATAGTGCTCAGAGCCATTTGAACCTATTGAAGTCTCATTTTGTTCCCATCTGATTTTCATGTGTTATTAAAACTTATAGCCACTTTAAAGGTGTAAAGATGTAGTACAAAAACAGATACACCAGCGGCTCCATCATAAAAGTTAAACATTCTACAGTGACAGTGATATAGGAGTCTAGTTCAAATGGCTCTGAGCACTATGGGACTCAACTGCTGAGGTCATTAGTCCCCTAGAACTTAGAACTAGTTAAACCTAACTAACCTAAGGACATCACAAACATCCATGCCCGAGGCAGGATTCGAACCTGCGACATAGGAGTCTAGTCCCAGATTCCTACAGTCACCAGCAGAAAGCCGGGCATGATGCACTGGTGAAGACCTAGCTATGCTTCAAAGCACCAAGAAAACATCATTAGCAATAACAAACATATTTATTAGGCAGTAATACAGGGCTGTCTTCCAAAGTGCTGTGCCACAGCTGGGCCAGCAGAACAGTAGGATCATCAACAGAGAAGGCCAGCATGTGCCGCAGTTGCAGTTTCACCAGTGCAGCGAAGTGTCATGTGGTGGCTGTTACATCATATGGTGGCCATTGGGCCATCGACGATAGTGGCCTCCAGCTCTATGTATCACCAAAGTACTGTCATGAAGATTTGCACTCAGGGGTGCTGCCCTCAGGCCTGCCTGGCCTACTTGCTGTCTAACAGGGATCGACTCTCAGCTTCCAGGCCCCATTTGTGTTGCCTCAGAAGTTGACAGTGCAGCTGGCGGCAGCAGCGTCGTACCAGCAAGACTCATGACTTCATAGATGATGGAAGACAGCTTTGTGTGCTGAGGCTTGACCTCCATAGCCTCCCCTCTCACTGGGTAGCTGCAACTGCCACAATGACTGAGACTACATACTGGGAAGTCAGCAATCAGCACTCAACAATTGGACATATATTGAGAAGGATGAGTTTTTTGTATTGGTGTTTCCTGTCTTCCCATGGTACTCTGTGGCTGTGGGGATGGCAATGACATCATGTGTCCAGGTTTACCCCTGCTGTCAGCTCTCCTAGTAACTTCAGCCTTTCGCAATTTGACCTTTCAGAGGTTGTTTTGTGCTGGTTTAGCAACTGAACAACACTCTACTTCTGACTAGTATGATGGTACCTCTCGTCTTCCGTGATGTCATTATGCGTGCTTGCTGACTTTGTCGCTCAGTTGTTCCCCCATGCCGTAATAGCCACCATATCTGCCATAACTCACTCAGCATGTCCCGCTCTGGCAGTCTAATGGTATTGACACAAGTAGTTTATCTTGCAGAGTTGCCAATTTACAACTTGGACGAATTGTTTATGTCATTCAGCGATGCTTTCTGCAGGCATAACATCTCTCCCTTCCTTTAGAAAATTCGTCTCGAATTTTTCAGTTTGGAGTACTCGTCATAACCGGATCCTACATACTTTGCACCAATGGTAATATATTATAAATCTTTAGTTATTCTTTCATTACCATACAGCTAATTTACATGATTTTCTACTGTTGATACATCGAATCGAAAAGGAAGATCTTCGCAGAAATCGTTTCTTACACACCAGTACAATTACTCACAGCAATCATAGATGTCGTGATACTCTGATGTTGTCTGCCTTGGTAAGTGCAGGAACAATTTTTTGGCTGCAGTTCCTCCTTTTTGCATTCTTACTAGTTCATCCAATGAGCCCAAAATATCTGGATTCAGGTTGTAATTTAGAAAGGTTAAGTTTTGCATAGGCTGTACCTGTAGCAGTTTATTGGGCCAGTACAACAGGGGTTGTTCCCACTTAAGTGTGGTCATAATAGTGATCGGAGCTGGAAGATGTAATGTGACGCCCGCTAAGAAACAGGTCGTACCGTTTATTTTTGTTCTACTAAGCCGTATTTCTGCTCTGTTGATACATCTTATTTCTTGTGTTCACAACAGTTAACTGTGACGATTTCTGGTGAAAAAACTGACTAGACCTAGTGGGTGACTACTCTCAGAAAATGTGGATTTGGCGTTAACACTTCCCAGTGACATTCATTAACTTCGGCTTTTACCAGGAATAAATGGACCTTGCATACCTGAACACCAGTCTGTATCACTCTGCACAGACAGATCGTAACAATTTCATTCTGGCATCTCTGTAGGTCTTCCAACAACATTAGAGCTACGCATCCCTTTGGTCTGAAATTATTAAGGGGAATTGGAACGCCCTATCGCAACAATGTTAAATTTGGTGACTTGGCTTCCCTGTATTTCGGGAACCACTATAGCCATTGACGTGAAACTTTTCCAGGACATTAAACTGTGTATTTTGAGTCTACTGAACTACAATAATTGCATTGCAGTCACTGCTTTCGCAAATACAACTTTTTAATTACACAGTTAAAATTCTGTGTACTTTTTTGTACGTTATCATAAATAATTTTAATTATACATAGCATTATGTTCTTCTTTTGGTTCAGTAGACTCAGGATATGTATATTATTACTCCCTGGAAATGTGAATACTCTACTCAAAGTGGTCTCTGAGATTTAGAGAAAAATGCAACTGAAAATGTACATTTCCAGGCATGCCTTCTATAGCTTCAAAAGCCTGTGACTCACTTAGTGTATGCTTAATTTTTTTTATTTTTGGTCACTCAGAAACACGCTGCACCATACTGTATATCATCCTCTTGATCTTTTTCCAAGTTTTCTCTTGTTCTCTTCTTTCTGGACTCCTTAGTGGCCAATTGTGCTTTATACTCTTCTTTATCAATGTGAACCTTGTCCATCTGTTCAAGTTCTCTGATGCAGTTTGCTCCAGGATTAACTCTCACATGCTCTACCACTTTCACCCTACCAATGTTGCCATCATTAAAAGCAATAACAGAATCACTGAGCCCCCACTTTAGTGCCTTCATTCCAACAAAAACATTTTTTGGTAAGTGAGTCCATATAAGATTATTGAACGACTCATTGGGATTTTGAAGCTGACTATGCAGACACTTCTTCAGTAATTCAGGATTTGCCAGGTCTCTGTAAATAGGTTTTATGATATCCATGACTGCTTTTGGGATGGAATGTTTATGGCTGTGTGAACCGTTTGAGTACTGGACATTGTGGTAACTGCACCATGAATCAGGTCCAGGAGGGCAAAGGTAGTGTACTAGTTTTTCATCAATTGACAGACTGTGGAAGAAGGTAGCCCATGCTGCCTGCTTCATTTTCAACAAATCCTCAGTATTATTTCTAATGGCCATCCCATAATACTGCTGTAGTTCATCAGTCTTTTGTCCGTCAGCCTGCCTCTTATGGTTTATCCACCAGAAAGTTTTTTGTCTCTCAAACTTTGCTTCAACTTCCCCAACCTGGTGCCCATTCTCTTCTAGACATGACCAACACATTCCTGTTTTATGATAATCTTCTTACCATAATGCTCAGGGGCTACTACATTGTTATATGCTTTTGAATCTCCATCACCATCAATGTAACACACTCTCCTTTCGTTCACAGATGGACTAAAAATTTCAATACGTGCAAAGGCCTCCATACCATCACTTGTTTCATCACAATTTCTCTCACAGATGTGCCCTTCTTCTTTCCCTGTCTTACACTTATAACAATTTTTGGTTAAAATCTGGAAATTGATTAGCTTTCCAGTATACACACTGGTCATTGTAGAAACAGCGCTTCTACAAAGTTCCATCAAAAGCTACTAGTATGTCAGTCATACTATCATTTATTTCAACAGCTTTGTTTGCAGCGCCCTTCAGTGACTCACAGGCAACAGATTCCACAGCAGCCCCAATAAATCCTGTATACTTGTCGATTACAAGGTGGGCATGGCATATTCATCATGGCACACACTGTTTCTGACACAGTGTGATTTTTGCCAATACCTCTCAATCCATAAAACCACCTAACATTTGCTTCAAAATAATTATCATTACACTAATCAGAATTCCAAAATGAATGAGTATATTTGTAACTGGCACAATTAATGATAAGTTTCCTGGCTAGTCCATTTGATACCTCACTGTCTTCATGTAAACTAACTAACCCTCCACATATTTTACAATACACACATTCACCTAACACCCTTGTTAGGAAATGTGATTCTATCAGAATATAACCTAACCTACAATTTACATCACTTTCGTTTTGAGAAAACTGTGTATCACAATGTTTTATTTTAATCTTCGCAGCATTAACTGGTGTTTCTCTACACACTGACGAGTCTGCCTTTATTTCATTGTCTGCAATTTCACATGCCACACGTTGAACACAATTTTTCCCTTTATTCAACAATCTATTACCATGAAGCCCACGTTTGTTACAAAGACTTCGTTTTGGCGTCATACTTTACTTTTTGAGAGATTTACCAATCTATTCGTCACTTTTCCTTGGGAAAATGTTAGCACTTCGACATACAACGCATGTATATACTACGAAACGATGCGATACGGTTTTTGACAGTGCTACAAATACAAACATGTAATTTAACCTTTATAACACCTCAATCCACAGCCTTCTGCATAAAAAATTACCGATTTTATTAGTTCTTGAAGTAATGCACATAAAAATTTTAACATTTTCAACCAGTGTAGATTATATTTGAAAAATCAAATAAAATATTTTGCATTATATATATATATATATATATATATATATATATATATATAGGGTGAATCACCTAACATTACCGCTGGATATATTGCGTAAACCACATCAAATACTGACGAATCGATTCCACAGACCGAACGTGAGGAGAGGGGCTAGTGTAATTGGTTAATACAAACCTTACAAAAATGCACGGAAGTATGTTTTTTAACACAAACCTACGTTTTTTAAGTGGAACCCCGTTAGTTTTGTTCGCACATCTGAACATATAAACCAATACGTAATCAGTGCCATTTGTTGCATTGTAAAATGTTAATTACATCCGGAGATATTGTAACCTAAATTTGACGCTTGAGTACCACTCCTCCGCTGTTCGATCGTGTGTATCGGAGAGCACCGAATTACATAGGGATCGAAAGGGAACTGTGATGGACCTTAGGTACAGAAGAGACTGGAACAGCACATTACGTCCACATGCTAACACCTTTTTATTGGTCTTTTTCACTGACGCACATGTATGTTACCATGAGGGGTGAGGTACACGTACACACGTGGTTTCTGTTTTCAATTACGGAGTGGAATAGAGTGTGTCCCGACATGTCAGGCCAATAGATGGTCAATGTGGTGGCCATCATTTGCTGCACACAATTGCAATCTCTGGCGTAATGAATGTCGTACACGCTGCAGTACATCTGGTGTAATGTAGGCGCAGGCTCCCACAATATGTTGTTTCATATCCTCTGGGGCTGTAGGCACATCACGGTACACATACTCCTTTAACGTACCCCACAGAAAGAAGTCCAGAGGTGTAAGATCAGGAGAACGGGCTGGCCAATTTACGCGTCCTCCACGTTCTATGAAACGCCTGTCGAGCATCCTGTCAAGGGTCAGCCTAGTGTTAATTGCGGAATGTGCAGGTGCACCATCATGCTGATACGACGTACATCGACGCGTTTCCAGTCGGACATTTTTGAGCAACGTTGGCAGATCATTCTGTAGAAACGCGATGTATGTTGCAGCTGTTTGGGCCCTTGCAATGAAGTGAGGACCAATAAGGTGGGCGCCAATGATTCCACACCATACATTTACAGTCCACGGTCACTGTTGCTCTACCTGTCTGAGCCAGCGAGGACTGTCCACGGACCAGTAATACATGTTCCGTAGATTCACTGCCCCATGGTTTGTGAAACCCGCTTCATCGGTAAACAGGTAGAGCTGCAACGCATTCTCTGTTAATGCCCATTGACAGAATTGCACTCGATGATGAAAG
Source organism: Schistocerca americana (assembly GCF_021461395.2). Classification (NCBI taxonomy): domain Eukaryota; kingdom Metazoa; phylum Arthropoda; class Insecta; order Orthoptera; family Acrididae; genus Schistocerca; species Schistocerca americana. Next base: position 332,820,120 of record NC_060130.1, on the reverse strand, counting down.
TCATCACCATGTAATTGGTGATGTAGTGACACATGAAACGGGTGAAAGCGGTGACGATGCAGTATGCGCATGACACGACTTTGACTCAGTCCACCGGCTCTCGCAAGTTCCTGTGTACTCATGTGTGGGTTCATGGCAACAGCAGATAACACACCAACTGCACCCACTTCTCCTGCGACGGGCCTGTTACGGACCTGTTTGCGTGCTACGACCATACCTGTTGCATACAGTTGGCGGTAGATGTTTTGCAATGTGCGGCACGTTGGATGCTCTCTGTCCGGGTACCGTTATGCATACACCCTGCAGGCTTCAGCTGCATTTCGTCGACACTCGCCATAGATGAGTATTATCTCGACCTTTTCAGAGTTCAAATACACCATGGTCACAGTTCCGACAACACTACACTATCACAGATGTCTGGTAACACGGTGTACTACAGTTGGTCTGCGTACGGAGATGAATGCAGAATAACAATAGCAGCAAGTGCTACATGCAGACACTGTGACAGCAAGACCAAACCACAACAGTGCACTACAGCCACACTCGTAAACACGGTCGTCATCATAAAAATGTCCCTGCAGATGCTGCTCGCCGACCGTGGCCCGTGTTTGTTACAACACGCAACTGAACATCGGAGGTTTCAAGCGTCAACTTTAGGTTACAATATCTCTGCATGTAATTAACATTTTACAATGCAACAAACGGCACTGATTACGTATTTGTTTATATGTTTAGATGTGCTAACAAAACTAACGTGGTTCCATTTCAAAAAAACGTAGGTTTGTGTTAAAAAACATACTTCCGTGCATTTTTGTATGGTTTTTATTAAACAATTACACTAGCCCCTCTCCTCACGTTCGGTCTGTGGAATCGGTTCGTCAGTATTTGATATGGTTTACGAAATACATCCAGCGGTAACGCTAGGTGACTCACCCTACATATATAAATATATAATTTTATTCAGAAAACTGCAAATTTTATAATGAGACAAAAATCCTCTCTAACTCGTCTTAGTACATATTTGGTCTGCATCTGCACCCACTTACCCTCTTCTTCAGAAGCTTACCTGGACAGCTCACTTAAAAGGATTAATACGTCCCATGTGAATTGTCAAAGTCTTTGTTGGTATCAGTATTTTACACTTGAAATCTGACATCATTTCCACTACTAGGTATGGTCCATGGTGTCTGGTCAGGAATCTCTATGTTTTTTTTTTCTTTTGGTGCATATGGATTCATTACTAATACTTTCTGGCCGATCTTGTACTGCTGTAGCTTCCCTACTCATTGTCCCATGTGCTATTTCTGTACTAATGCTTCTGCATTTGCTTGTCTTACTTATTCCCAAATGTTTCATAATTTCTTAGCAAACATTTTTACTGATTCAACATTGGACCCAAGGCCAAAAGGTGAACAAATTTTTCTTCCACATATTACCACATATGGTGAAAGACCAGTATCCATATGGACTTTAGCTGTATGCAGCAATTACAAAATTTATATATATGTTCCAGTTTTCATGATTACTGCTAATGTAATAGCTCACCATCTTGGAAATCATGTTGTGAACTCTCTCTGTTTTCCCATTGGCTGAAGAATGGGAGGCCCTTGTTTACAGCTTGCGAATTCAGAAGAGCTGACACAATTGCTTAATAAGATTGGACATTAGATTGGTACCTGGTCTGTAATTAATGTGTCCAGAATGCAAATGTGAGTAAACATTTATTTACTAATGCTTGAACAAATGTATTCGTCTTTTGGTGAGGGATTGCTATCATTACTATATAACATGATCAGTGGTCAATTTTAGTCAGTATATACTTATTTCCTGATGGTGTTTTATTAAATGGGCCTAAAACGTCCACCTCAAGCATTGCCAATGGTTAAGACGCTTCAGATAGACATTGTAACAGAACTGGTCAGTGGCTGAGATCAGCTCATGGTGCCCACAGTATACGGGTCCTCACATATTTCCTGACATCTCGTTTTGAAGTGTTCCACCAAAATTTTTCAGAAAATCTTCTATCAGTTGCTTTTCATCTACCATGATCTCACAACATATGGTCATGAGCTTGTGAGAAGACTTTTTCTGGAAAGCTGCAGGTACCACCACTCATAATCTGCACTTGGTTTTTCTGCAATGATTTGAGGTTGAGACTTGAATTTTTGTCAGTCAGCATCTACAGCTTGAGCCTTTCATCATTCAGCAACGCTACTAATAATTGTTAGTAGAACTGCAACTTTCCTGCTCAAACTGTTGGTGTTAGCAAGCCTTTCACTTGGCTTGTGTGTTATCTCACAGTCACATCCACTCAAACGGAGCACCCACCATCTTAATCTGCTACAAGAATCCTTCAATTCTAATAAGTGTTTGAGATCAGTGTGTTTTGTCACAACTAAAGTTTTGGTCATTTAAGTAACAGCAGAAGTATATAATACCACCAGAGATTACACTTAACATTTCTCTGTTGTGGAATAATGTTGCTCTGCTTTGTTCAACTGTTGGGATGTGTATGCTACAGGATGCTCTTTACCACCTATATAAGGGGCAGTCACGATTTTGGCTCATGTGGTGCGCCAAACCACTCAGCCTCGCTTCATATTTCCCCTCTCGCCATGCTACGCTGAGTGCAAGGAGTGTGAAGAGGAGAAAACTATGAATGCACCGCATTTATGTGGCAATAAGTCACACTACATACGACTTGGTTTTACATCTCACATTTCTCAACAACGTATGTCACAAACAAAACAAATTTTCAGCATTATTCAATTATTTTTGGCACGCTGAAGACATAACATAATCTCTAAATGATACAGACGGCCAGAATACGGACAGACGCAGACAATTTCACGAGTTTCTCGTTTAACTGCCACATAGTCGTAACGTATTTAGTTTCATAACCGAAAAATGTCTTTCATACAAATATGTCGATCGAAATATTGTAGCACTTTTGTATTCTCGTCATGGAGACGTGGAAACTCTACCTGAGGAAAAGAATTTAGACATCCTGGACATTTTTGAAGTAAAATGATTTGTCGTAACTGGAATTACCTTGTAGGTTACTCAGTCACATCTGCACATCCGTAGGGGCGGTTTCAACTGAAGCGGCAAACGGTCTCGAAAACGGCTTGTAATAAACAGATGTCGGATTGACAGTGTCCTCAAAATCTTTATGAAAGTATCCTTGTAATTCTTTCTTAGCCACAATGAATTCTTGAAACCTCGCATTTTCTTTAATCCCAGTGTCCCTTCTACAACGTGATTTTTTATTTAAATGCATCCCCATCAAATCAGACAGAAGTTACATTGCGAGTGTGGACAGGACGCAGTCAAGTGCACTTAAAGTAATATGTCTGCAGTCTGTTCCGGATGTTCTAAGTTTCCTTCTTGCACTCCTTTCTCCTTCTTAAATTCAACAACAGCGAGTTTTCAATTGAAAAATCGTTCCAGGCATGCCGGTTCACTTTCAACGTCCTTTTCAGTAATACATGAAGTCTCCACACTCTTTGTTCAGTTCCATTCAAAACTGTTGCAATCGACATGGGGACAATGCATGTGCCTTCAGAAATTTTGCTGTTTGTACCACCAACTTCTTCACGTGGTCCAGGCATGCAAATTTAGCACGAGGTGTTCTAGATGTACAGAACAATGAATCCCATATGTCTATCATTGTAATTTTTTGTTCTTTTATTTTCAGCTAAATCTTTAAATTCATGCTGTTTGGTAATTTAATGTCATTTTATAGCAAATTTTCAGTACCCATCACTTATGCGACTGCATAATACATGGTGAGAATCCTCATACCTCCGTTCTGCCATTCCCATTTATTTTTAAAATCTTGTGACTATAGATCGCTAGACTGCCTCTTCTTGTGCAAACAGACACATGACCTGCGAATTTCCTTCATACCATGAAGAAATCGCGAAGGTTAAACAGCACTTGCAGCACGATTCTACCTAACTGAGGAGACATGTTCCGACCGAAAAACTCCGCACCCTGATATTAAATGAAATGTGGCGTTCTTGCGAGTACTTTCGAGAAGGACTGAGCAAAGCCGAGTGACAAACCGGGCTTGGCCCGCTTTTGGGTCCACATGCTGCACACGTGAAGTCTGGCACGTCGTCGCTTGCCCTGATCTATATTCTGCTCTAGGGCAACCCGAAGAGTCACAGTAAGGCCCTCGCATTTGATGGACTTGCTAACGGTGTAACACAGCGCTATCAGAAGTAGAGCAGTGCGAGGTTCTACAGGGACAATCTCAATGGATTACTGTAGAAGTACGACGAATCAGTGAATCTTTCTCTGACAGGATTAGCAAATTTAAACAGCAAATGTATGAACTAAAGCAAAATGCGGGGGCCAATAGGATGATTCTGTGTGAGGCAGAGAATAGAGCTCTGGATGTGTTTCTAAGAGGTATTTCTATTGATGTGAAGGAGGTCAGAATAGAGAACCTAGGTGACTTATCTGCTACCGTTAGGATGCTATGAAACTGGAAGAGATCAACTTTGCTACATGAATACAGGATGATCGCAGCGTTTTTTGTTTTTTGTTTTTTTTTCCCTTCTGAAGTGATGTGGGTGCGTGGGCCACATCAGGAAACAACATCGTCAACCCAAATGTTATGAGTGTAAGGAGGTGGGCCATAAAACGCGTGACAGTTGGAAGAAAGCACGGGACAAATAATGTCTTCATAATCAGTCATTAAATGAGAACAGGGGTGCCTCATCCGTTGAACACTATTCACAGTAGAATACAAGACTTCACAAACGTATGCAGAGACAGAGTGTTTCTTGCTAGGCAAAGTAAATGGCAGAGAACAGAAATTTCAGGAAGACACAGAGACTCACGTGTCAGAAGGCAGTCTGGATGCTTTGGGCAGAAAGATATTGAGGTCGCCACTGTATAAAGTTATGTGGACTAGGTGATACTAACATGAAGTCGTTGGTGACAACACTGTTCGTTTTAACTTGAGTAATAAGAGTTTTCGAGGGCATGTAGAAGTATTGCCATGTTTTAGCATAGGGGTACTGTGCGATCCTGGATTTCGACTTTCTTGCTCAACATCATTCAAAAACTGATCTTCGGCAGCGCACAATTGAACCAGGGACATTGTTTCCACTAGGAGCAACAGCTAAAACTGTTAGACTGTCACATGGTTCACCAATCCTGGAAGTGATACCCAATAAACTGCAGATACGGGCATGAAAGCTTAACATGCGTTATATGATACCGCAAGGTGAAAATGGATACAAACCTACCTGTGAATGTATTATATGTTGTAGAACCATTGTAAACTGACTCAGAACTGGATACGTCACACTGTTTTGTATGCTAAAGTATAGTACACATCAGCCAGTGACTTGGACGGAGATTTAATAGTTCCAATCAGTTTTGGTAATTTGGATGGGGACAAAGCGAGGACTTTCCATCATTTACTACTATGCCCTTTGTGACAGAAAATCACAAATCGAGTCGCACAACTGGTACGATAGTCCATCGCACGCCTTTTAATTAGAAGTTACATGTGAGGTACGCTATCAAAAACCTTCTAGAAATTTACAAATATGGAATCAATTTCACATCCCTTGTGAATAGCACTCATTACTTTGTGAGAATAAAGAGCTAGCTGTTCAAAATCGTTCAAATGGCTCTGAGCACTATGGGACTTAACTTCTGGGGTCATCAGTCCCCTAGAACTTAGAACTACTTAAACCTAACTAACCTAAGAATATCACACACATCCATGCCCGAGGCAGGATTCGAACCCGCGACCGTAGGGGTCGCGCGGTTTCAGACTGTAGCGCCTAGAACCGCTTAGCCACTTCGGCCGGCGAGCTAGCTGTGTTTCACAGGAACGATATTTCCTGAACCCGCGTTTTCTTCGAGATAACTCATCATGTTCGAACACAGTGTGTGTTCCAAAATCCTATTGGAAATCAACGGTAGCCATATGGAACTGTAATTCTGGCGATTACCCCTACTTCCTTTCTTGGATATTGGTGCGACTTGTGCAGCTTTCCAGTTTTTAGGTACGGGTCTTTCAACGAGCCATAGGTTGTATATGATTATAAATATGAAGCTATTGCATCACTATGCTCTGAGAAGAACCTGTATTATGGGCAATCAAGAGCAGAGGCCAGCAAATGCGTTATGGAGGAAGGGGGGGGGGGGAGGATGGGACGGGACGGCTACTAGGGCGGTCGCCCAGGGCGCCGCGGCCCAGGAGCGCTGCGCACTCCAATGGAGGTCTAGGCAATGTATGTCTAAAAAAACATTAAAAGAGATTAACAATGTTGGGTCTAAAATTAACCACAACAGTTTAACGTTTACAGTACTTAAAAAATACCTTAGAAACATTCATTTTATAAAATTTTTGAATTTTTATGTGGTTTGAAAATGTTGTTGAAAAAAGCTCTGAATTAGTACACTCTTGTAGCTCAATGACATTTACGGCACTTATTCGACAATGGCCGCAGATCAAAATCAGGCGCGGTCGGCCATGAAAGGAATGGGTATCGAGAAAGAATGAATGAAACAATCCACCACTTTGTAAATGAAGGCGCCCATAGTTGTTGAGGCCGGGGGTAGCAAGGTGTGGAGGAGGGGTGGTGATACGTAGTATCTCAATCTCTCCGTCTATATATAAATGATAGATTAAAGTCTAACGAACTGTGAAAACAATGCCATCGCCATCTAGTGAAACTCCCTGAAAGCACAGTTCTACACAGTGCGACGTAGCCCTGTTTTTTTTTTTTTTCTTTATTGTGATTTCATGCCCCTGCCCCATATGGGCAGGGGAGGGCTGGCAGCAGCACAATCCGCTGCTCTTCAGCCGAGTGACATGACAACTAAAACAAGAATAAAATAATACATACATAAGGAGGTAAAAAAGGGGAACATAAAACAGAGTAAGGGGAGAAAATGAAGGTAAAAATACACTGAGATGTAGACGTTCATTGGGGACAGTTAAAAAAGTCACCAGAAAGTTAAAAAACACAGTTGGCGATTCTTAAAACACAGAGAAGACACTGGATGCGTATGCATGGGTTAAAAGTTGGCCACAGTATTAAAAACACTCCGAAACAACACACTTAAAACCCACTTGGGTCACACACGACGAAGAATAAAACTACCAGGCGGGACCTGCCGAGGGAAAGGTCAGAGAGGATGGAAAAGGAGGGGAGAGCATGGGGCAGCTGGGGAAGCGGCGGGATGAAGAGAGGAGGGGCAACTGTGGGTTCACGAAGAGGCAGGAGACACATGGGGCGGGAGAGGAAAAGGGAAGACAGGGCAGGAGGGAGCGCAGAGACACTGAAAGAAGGCACAAGAGATGGACGGGGAGTAGGAGGGGAAATCCGCTCAGAAGGAGGGAGGGGGAGGAGAGGGAGCCCTGAGGAGGAGGCAGGAAGAGGGGGTTCGAGTTGGTAGGAAGGGTAGATGTCAGGGCGAAGCTCATCATCCGGGAGTGGTAGACGGTGGAAGTTGTGTTGGGAAAGGAGATGGAGGGTGTGGAGATGGAGAGAGGGAAGGACACAACCGTAAAGGCGCGGCAACTGCTTGGGAGTGGAGAGGAAGGGAGACACCAAGGGGTGAGGGGGATCAAGGCGGCGGACAATATATAGTGTGCGGATGTGTTCAAGGAAAAGAAGAAGGTGGGGGAAGGGGATGAGGTCATAGAGGATGCGCGTGGGGGACGGAAGGCGGATGCGGAAGGCGAGGCGGAGTGCATAGCGTTCGAGGATTTGGAGGGCTTTATAGAACCGGGGAGGGGCGGAAATCCAAGCGATGCTGGCATAACAAAGGATGGGGCGGATCATGGATTTGTAGGTGTGAAGGATGGTGGAAGGATGCAGACCCCATGTCCGGCCAGACAGGAGTTTCAGGAGGCGGAGGCGGTTGTGAGCTTTGTTTTGGATGGTAAGGAGATGGGGAGTCGAGGTGAGGTGGCGGTCGAGTGTGAGGCCAAGGTATTTGAGGGTAGGAGTGAGGTGGATAGGACGGCCGTAAATGGTGAGGGAGAAATCATGGAGGCGGAAGGAGCGGGTGGTGCGGCCTATGATGATCGCCTGGGTTTTGGAGGGATTAACACGGAGGAACCACTGGTTGCACCAAGTGGTGAATTGGTCAAGGTGGGTTTGGAGGGTACGTTGGGACCGTTGAAGGGTAGGATAAAGGGCTAGGAAGGCGGTGTCATCAGCGAACTGGAGAAGATGAAGAGGAGGGGTAGGTTTGGGCATATCAGAAGTGTACAGGAGATAGAGGAGAGGGGAAAGGACAGAACCTTGGGGCACGCCGGCAGAGGGGTAGAAAGTACGGGAGTTGGAATTGTGGATAGTCACATAGGAGGGACGATGGGAGAGGTAAGAAGCAACGAGACGGACGCAGTTGATGGGGAGAGCATAGGTCTGGAGTTTGAAAAGGAGCCCGGGATGCCAGACACAGTCATAGGCGTTCTGGAGATCAAGGGAAACAAAGATAGCAGAGCGACGGGAGTTAAGTTGGAGGGAAAGAAGATGGGTAAGGTTAAGGAGCTGGTCGTCAGCAGAGAAGGAAGGCCGGAAGCCACATTGGGTAAGAGGAAGGAGGCGGTGCTGGTTAAAGTGGTGGTGGATACGGCGAAAGAGGATGGCCTCAAAGACCTTACTGAACACGGAGGTGAGGCAGATGGGACGATAGGAAGAGGGAGCAGAGGGGGGTTTGTTAGGCTTAGGGAACAGCAGGACACGGGAAGTCTTCCACAGGTCAGGGTAAAATCCAGTGGAGAGGAGGACATTGTACAGGGTAGCAAGGACAGACAGGAATGATGGAGGGGATTCCTTGAGGTGACGGTAGGTGACGCCATCATGACCAGGGGCGGTGTTGCGTTTGGAGCGGAGGACGAGTGTGATGTCTTGCATGGTGATGGGAGTGTTGATGTCAGAGGGGGGTAGCCGATCCAAGTACTGGAAGCTAGGGGCGAGCGGGGGGACAGAGGTGTCAGTGCGGTCAAGGACAGTGGGGAAGAGGGAGTAATCAAAATGGGGATCGTCAGGAATGGAGAAGACCTCGGACCGGTGGGAAGCAAAATGGTTAGCCTTACTGAGGTTGTCAGGAAAGGGTCGATCGTCATGGAGGATGGGGTAATGCGGGGTGGGATGGCTACCAGTAAGGCAGTGGAAGGCTGACCAGTACTTGGAGGAGTTGACAGGGAGTGTGGAGCTGAGGCGTGTGCATGTCTGACGCCAGTCCCGGCGTTTCTTTGCTGTAAGGAGGTTCCGGATATGTCGCTGTAATTGCCGGTGGCGGGTGAGAGTATCCCAGTCACGAGTGCGGAGGAAGGAGCGGTAGAGCCTGCGGGATTCACGCAGAAGAAGGACGGCCTGTGGAGGAAGCGTAGGGCGGTGAGGGTGGATGAGTTTGGTAGGCACATGAGCCTCCACAGCGTCAGTGATGGTCTTCTGAAGGAAGGAAGAGGCATGGGTGATGTCATCAGGGTGGTGGAAAGTGAGGGGGTGGCTTTCGACCTGTAAGGCAATGGATTTCCGGTAGGCATTCCAATTGGCACGGTGGTAGTCATGGACAGATTTTGGAGGGGCAGGTGGGTGGGTGGCTGCAGTGGCAGGACGGGTAGAGGAGATGGTGAGAAGGACAGGGAGATGGTGACTACCGACGGGATCGAGGACAGCAAAGGCAATGCGACCAAGGAGGTTGGGGGAAGCGAGGATAACATCGGGGGTAGAGCGCAGCCCTGTCTACCTGCGCAATTATAGGCGGAGAAGTCCCAAGTTCTGAAGTAATTACCGAATGACTGAAACGCAATAATAGTTCATTTCATTACACTTCTTTCTAAACATTGGCTAGAACCGTTCAATACTTAGTGAGTCGTGGATATTATTGTAATTTTCAGACTTTAGGCTAAACTAAATAGGGTATTTTATTACTTAAAAAAAATGATAATGTATACTACTCAGGCACGAAAACCTGGCCCCTTGCCGCGAAGCACGCAGGGAACAGTCAAGTCGAGCCAGCAACCACGCAGGCACAGCGATGGGCAATTCACTCTTGAAAAGGGAGCAAATACTCATCGTAATAATTACAACAACGGTAGCTTGACAATACTCTTTTCGTTAAGTTAATAATTCAAATATGCAGCTATGGTAACGTAGTGCATGCCTAGTTTGGCGTCAATACACTGAACTTCAATGCGTAATTTTTACTATTGAGGATGCTATGAGTTACACTGGGCTGTCGAATGAATATATTGAATAAACGCTCATCTTTTCCTGCCAGGTGTACTGCGGGATTCTGCAGGATTATTTCGGCCAAATTATTGTGTATGTTGCAGTACGGTTCACGGATTGCTCCAAAGAGTAGTATAATTTATTTAATTTTCATCTTCTTTGCAGCTCTCATATACAATCATAATTATTTTTCGCGCCTCACTGTGTATCACGGGCTTGCAATATGGATTTGAGGAGTCGCGAAAATCTCGCTCATGGTCACTCACACACCGTAAGTCTCAACGAAAGAATAGTTACTGGAAAAACACAGCGCCACACATTGTTAGACAGCATACGTTGATAGCACTACGATTTACACTCAGCAATTGTCAGTAAGCGTCGGAGGCAGGGGTCATGTTTTCGTGGCTGAGTAATAATGACTGAAACGAGTGTCTTGAGTGTGACATTATTTTAATTTTTTGATAAGTCCGAACAACATTTTTATCTTTTAGTCCATGATTTTTTTCAGTTACGTCTGCTGATACTTTACTTTCTTTATTTGTTATAGATGTGATATTGTGATGGCGAAAGAGAGCATTGTCTAAGCAATAATTTGCAAGATTATTAAATCATGCCAGAAGAGAGGGAATTAATTATAAAAATTTCGGAAGAGAAAAGCTAAAAAGAAAAAGTTTTAGAAGAAACTAAGAAACACATGAACATTCATGAATACCTTAAACGAAATTCTAAGGCAAGTACATCAGATATTGAGTAAGAAGTCTATGTATCAGCCAATATTTCATGAGATTCTGAACTATTAGGCACTAAAAATATACAATCATTTATTCAAGATGGTCAAACTGACTAGCTCAGTAAATTCTTGCATGAATCCTCTTGAGATTTCTCCTAGTAAAAATTAATGTATGACTAATGTGGTTGATGAAAGTATCAACGTACATGGAATAACAGAACAAAATGTTTCTAATGTAGGTACGTGGCCAAAAGTACTAATGCGAGAGATATAGAACATACTATACTATGTGAACCCTCACAAGTATATCTAAATAATTTTCCAAAAGATGAAAATGGGCGTCATTTTTCTTTAACACATTGCACAAGAACACTATCAAACGAAGAAATAATCAGACGATGGTGGCTAGTTTATTCAGTATCAAACGATAGTGTGTTTTGTTCTTGTTGTCGACTGTTTGACATAAAGTCAACTGCTAATTTGACTACCACTGAGGGTTTCAAAAATTGGAAACATTTAAGTGCGGCTTTGAAAATACATGAAAACAGTCCTAACCACAAAAACCATTTACTCAATGGACTGGGCTGAAATTAGGTCTAAAGCTGGAATAACCATTGACAAGGAAGAACGAAAGCTAACTTCAAAAAATGTTTACGATGGAACAATGTGCTTCAAAGATTGATGCACAAAACTTTGTCTTTGGCTGAAAATAATATTGCATTCAGAAGTTTATCAGATAAATTATTTACTCCAAATAAAGGAAAATAATTCTCAGCTTTTCCAAAAGTATGCTGTGGTCAACAGTGTCAAAGGCTTCTGACAGATCTAGATTTATCCCGACTTCACTTTTTCCCCTCTCCCAATTTACTGATTATTTCTTTTGTGTATTCCAGTACAGCTGTTTCGGTACTTCTCCCAGTTTGAAATCCATGCTAATTACTGTTTATGAGAGTGAGGATATTAGGATAATATGTGACTCTATATTTCATTAGTATCTCTAAAACCTTAGAGAAAGCTGGGAGAAGTGAGACAGGTCTGTAGTTATCTATTTTAAGCTTATCACCCTTTTTCAACAGGTTAACGACTTTAGAAATTTTCAGTTTCTGCGGAAGTACGCCCTCAGCCATTGAGAAGTTTGCTATGTGCGTCAATCGTTTCGCTATTTGATTAGCTGTTTTCCTTAGTGGTATTATTGGCACCTCATCTACTCCATACCGATGGTATTTCTTCTTTCGTTTAACACTGTTAACTTGGAGTTTTCACCAAGGCTGGAAACCAAAAATCCTGTTGTACCACAGGCTTCTTGTTTCTGTTGCTTTTCCTACTTGAAATGGATGATGCTGATTGATTGTTTATACTAGTTACGTTTGGAGTGCGATTTTAGGGAACTTTTCTATTGATATAAGGCTTATTTCTTCTAGTATCTTTTCACCCATCATCTTTTCTCCATAATAGTTCCTGTGCTGTCCATGCCTCGTGAAATAATTTCTCTCTTAAAAGCAGAGCGGATCTTCCTAAATTTATTATTTGATGACTTTATTTCTTTGTTTACACAAAATTCCTCAATTAGATCATGACCATGTGGCACACTTACAACGAGAACCTTTAAATTTAGATCTGACAGCTGTTTTAGAGTTGTTTGAAGTGCCCTTGCCGGTAATTGGCTTCCATTTTTGTACATGTCATTTGCTCCACCTATTACCACACAACATGTTCCAGTCTTAACTAAGTTTTCACAATTATTTACTATTTCACTAAGGGGAGCGCCAGGTTTGACAATGCCTGTTACTCTAAATTGGAACTGCCGATCATTTATTATTTGTGCCACACCTAATACACGGACTTGATATTTGTTGTTCTCCAAGTGCCCTCATTTAGTTAATTTTATGGTACTCTTTGAAGTTCTCTCGTTAGAACACAAAGATGATCTAGATTCACTTTCACTTTTGTTATTTTTTGAGTTCACATTTCGTCCTGTCTTGTCTTTATTACCCGTTTTTCTTTGCACTCTATTTACTGACGATTTCATACCGTCAGAAAGATTTCGTTCACTACGAGCAGAAGTTTTGTTTCAAACTAAAGTTGCCGGTGTGTTTTCATTACACTCGTTTTTTAAATCGTCATTTTTCCGTTGCTTTATCAGCTCCTCTAACTTATTTACGTAACGATATGCAAGCACAGGATCTTGCTGAAGCGATGCAGTAACACTTTCTTCTATGCAGTTATCGTATCTTGACAAAGCTACCGTTAGTAGGTCGCAGTATTCCATGCCACAGTCACATTTCGCGTCCCATTCTTCCGTTCCCGCGAAACACTTCGCATGAATCCATTTTTGCGACACTGCACAAACTTGATACCTTTCGCGATGTAGTTATTGTACTTTATACAATTTATACTCGATATGTAGCCGTTTTCCGTGGAACTATTTATACAACATTTAATCAGCACTGACATTACGATTCTGTCGAATTCAGAGACATGTGACGACAGAAAACTGCCACACTGCAATGTTAAAGAAATGTCGTGCTGTTCCGAGCACTTCCGAGAAGGACCCAGCAAATGTGAATGACAGGCCGGTCCTTGGCTCACACGCAGACCTCACATGCTGCACACGTGAAGTTCGGCACGCTGTGGCCGGCCCAACACTACACCAACAGCTGCATGGAAGCTACACTAACATAAATAGCTCATAATTCGCCCGACCCGCGGCAAAATTACTATTTCCTGTATCCAGTTGGCCATCTGGAGCTTCCATTTCTGTCACTTTCATTTCTGGCCAAGTCCTGCATACACCATAAATATGAATGAGTTCTTCCTCAGCATTCAAGCTATCTCCACACCAAGTTTAATCAAAATCGGTTTAGCGGTTTAGCTACGGAAAGGAAACAAGTCTATCGATACTGCTCTGTACTGTCGATTAATGAATCATACGCCAGCGTACAGAGTATCAGACCAGCTTTATGACTGGATTGAAGAGTTCATATCAAATAGAACACACCATGTCATTTTATCGGAAACAAATCTTTAGATGTGAAAGTGACTTCGACCATACGCCAAGGAATCGTTTTAGGAAAATTACTGTTCACATAATTTTTTTTTTTTATAAATAACCTAGAGGATAACGTCGGAGTCTCTATGAGGCTGTTCACGGATAATTTTGTCGTTTACGCAGACATCACAACGCTCGGAAATTGTAACGAACTGCAGGAATACCTTCGGAAGATCAGTGCTTGGTATCGACATTGGCAGCTGATGCTCAACATAAACAAAATTTCAAAAAATATATGAACGTTTCGTGTCTGAACAGACATCACCCAGAATCCGCAACTGTGATACATACTATGTAAATTCAAGGTGGAGGGGGAGGGGGGCGGCGGGAGGCGGAAGGAACTGATGATGTCAGCTGCATCAGGACTTTATGTCGAGCGAAAATGTGTGGCGGACCAGGATCTGAACCTGGGATCTCCTGCTTACTATGTAGTTGAGTTACCCACGGTGCCACCCAGATACAATGTTTATCACACCCACACGGTCTATCTCGGTATGCCCCTCAGCCAACCAAAATACCCACCTAGCATGACATATCCATAGTCCCCATCCATTTCCTCCATGCTCGCTTCTTTCAGATTCCAGCAGGTGGTTGACCGTGGCTGTTCATTCACACTGAAGGTGGTGGTTTCATAGCCCATTGAGGTGACCCAGCTGTAGGAACGTATGGTGCCCTGTGGAGCCAGGTAGGAATGTGGATCAGCCAGGGGTCATACTGAGGGAGTCTGTGCAATTACGCTGAACAACGTGTCCGAATGGCATAGTCGTTCATGCAACTGCCTAGTTAGCAAAAGATCCTGACTTCGAATCCTGCACCACCACACATTGTAGCTTGGTGCTGCAGATTCTGCATAAAGTCTTGAAGCAATTGCCATCATGAGTCCCTCCCACTCCCTTTCCTTTCTCGTCCTCCCCCCCCCCCCCCTCCGCCTACAATTTACATAAAACTTCAAAAGTAATGAATTTCCGATGGAAATAGTATGATGAGCCATTTGTTCTGCCAATACAACCTTCAGCCAAAACAAAGCAAGTAAAGGCTTGCTTCAGTGACTTAGTTTTAGAAAGAAAAATGAAGAGTTTATGCAGTCCAAAAATTATATCCCGTGCTTCCTTCTTGAATTGTGACTAATTTTCTTGAGCCTGAACTAGGGATTCAGAAACAAACAGTACGAGAGTCTGAGAACCATTTGGAAATGTGTGAGAAACAATGACCCCATTTCTATGATGAGATGCACCTATTGCCAGAATCAATGACAACCAAGGGTGATGCATCACATAGCAAGGGGCTAACGATAGGTGAGATTTCATAGTTCGAACACTTGCTAACAAGCTGTGGACCGAAACTTCCTGGCAGATTAAAACTGTGTGCCCGACCGAGACTCGAACTCGGGACCTTTGCCTTTCGCGGGCAAGTGCTCTACCAACTGAGCTACCGAAGCACGACTCACGCCCGGTACTCACAGCTTTACTTCTGCCAGTACCTCGTCTCCTACCTTCCAAACTTTACAGAAGCTCTCCTGCGAACCTTGCAGAACTTTGACATCTGTCCACTATGTGCCCCTTACGGAAACAGTGTCGACTTTTGGCATTTGTCACTATAATCAGGGCAGTTCTGAAATGGGTGTAAAGTGAAACAATCAGAAAAATTAGGCAATGATCAAAAGCTTTGAGTCTGGAAACTTTGCCTCTGAAATACAAGAGATAAAGTATATTGTGACTGGCAGAGTGCCACAGGATGAGACCTGTTTAGAAGGAAACATCTGTTGCATTTTGTTGGTCCTCATCGAGGCCATCATAGACATTTAAAAATAATCAGAAACCTTTTTCTGGGCAAATTGTGAAATTTTAAAAGATCTAGCCACTCATAAAACCTCTGCTTGTATTGTATCTAACTGAGGCAACCCTTATGAGCACACATCTCTATCATGGGTTGAGATGAGTTACAGTATCTGCAATTAAACTTCCTGCTTGTGCTAGGCTACAAATGCATGTACAGTTACACTTCGTACTCAGTCTTTCAAGATCTGTTAGTCTGAGTTACGGTGTTGCAAAAAAAATCTATTTGAGCTGTGCAAAATACATGTTGGTAAAAAAAGTTATTGGACCCAATTTATATCACAAAACTCATTTATGTACACATTATCAAAAAAACCGAAACACAGGATACATCATGCATAGCTCAGAAGAGCTGCTGATCCTATGCATTTTCCAGGACCGAAAATGAAAGCAATCAGAATCAACAAAATATGAACTACAATGATGGGAATTACTGACAAAGCTGAAATCAATCATTTGACCAAAATGATATCACAGTCCTCCAAAGCAGACCTTGATAATGGTAGGCAGAAGTCATTATACTCAGTTACCAAGCCAGCCCACTTGCTATGAACAAATAACATGGTAAGTCCAAAGAATATCCTGATATCACTGTTATAGTGCAGAATCGTCATCTGTATATCAGCTGGTCATGGAGAAGAACACATTAGCTATCAAACAGAAGTGACTGCTTGGTCTTAAATCTGCTGGCTGATAGTCCCTCCTGACCTATTGGCTGGAAATGCTGTGCTGCTCAGTGCTTCCAGATACCCTGCTGCCATAAGTGTCATGCGGCATGTTGACAGTAAGGTCATTCATCAGTACATCTGGCAGGATTACAAGACTTTAATTATTAATGTCTTTTGTGGATGAAGTCCTGGAATTTTGTGGACAGGCCTTGTACATCTAGAATCCCCATCAGTCCTGTTCAATATAGGTACTATAGAGTGGAAGAATATACTAGGATGGGCCTCATGAGGGGCCAAAACAAGGGCAAATGCTTCTTGAATTGGTATTTTGGTGGATTTGTGTTTATTGTCCACTGTGATGAATACGTCTCCTTCATTCAAGAGGATGACAGCTCAAATCTGCATCCAGCCATCCAGATTTAGATGTCACATTATTTCTGTAAATTGCTCAAGACAGATGTCAGGTTGGTTCCTATGAAAGGACAACACTGATGTCCTCAGCCATCCTTTAACTCCTCAGAACTTGTGTTACATCTTTAATGACCTGATTCATCCACACACTGAATTAATAATCACAATGCAAGTTAATTTGTTTCATAATTTATCCGTTTCAAGCTAAATTTCACTATGAGACCAAAACAGAACAAGATAATTTGACCAGAATAATCAGGTATCCAAAGTCTAATCCTCCAGTGTTGTAATCCAGAATGTATCTAAGTTAACAGGCAAAAGCATGTTTCACGATTTATAATATGATACCTATAATCTTGTCATTCTGCTGTAGTTGGGGCAGCACTTGACATGTTGTGAGCACCTAGTAATGAAGGCCACAGTGACTTGTGTGTGGTTCCTCACTCGGGCTACTGTTTATGTAAACAATTGTATTATGTCAATAACAGTGTGTGAGTTAGAACCAGATACAGTGTTAGGACAGGATATAAGATTCCTCCTTCATGTTTACCCAGTACAACCACAACTGTCCCATCTGGCATTGGTGGTGGCACAATGTTAAGGGGTAAGTGGTACAGGTAGCTGAGCCAAAGATGCCAGCTGTAGGGATGAACACAATACAGAATCTGAAGATGATTCTTTTGTGACACTCCCATTGATGTTGTCCCCTGTGTCCTGCTACCATGCCCTGGGAGCAGCCAGCCATGCTGGGAAGCTTTCTGAAGTACTAGACCAGCAGTGCTGCCAGAGGCACCATCTCCTTGGTTTCCTTGATGTCCTCTGTAAATGGGCAGAAGTTAAGAAGGTCTGTGGTTGTTGATGCCCCAGGATAAAGATCATACAGTGGCCCAATCCAGGGGCTAGGGCGAATTGCAGAGGCAAAGTTGAGCATTTCATTGTAACTTTGCCCAACTGGCTTTTACCTCAGAGAGCAGTAACTTTACTTGGGATCCAGCCTAACATCCAGCTGTAGGAGTGATCCCACACTGGGGAGTCCACAAAGTAGTGTGAGTGAGTTGACTGAGGTAACTGTTGCACTATGTGCCATAGGAGATCTGACAAAGTGGAATATCTTGGTCACAAACATCGAGTGAATTGGAGTGGTTTGATATGAAGAGAGGAATACCACCATGGTATTGTATTTGTTGTTATCTACAAACATATTTTTCTTAAGTTATTGTTTGAAGCCACGTACAGAAACTTCTGATTTGCCACCTGAGGCCAGAGGGAATGGGGCTGTGAATATGTGGTCACTGTTAGTAGACTGGCACAAAGAAGATAATTCAGCAGACATACATTGTGGGCTATTGCTTAATACCTAGAACTGAAAGACACGTTAAAATAAAAAGTTTGAGATCTGGGTTAATATAGTGATTGCAATAGAAGACATTCTGGCATAGAAGTAGTTGAAGAATACATTTGTACCACATACTCAAATTTACATAGTGCATGAATGATGATAAGTCACATTTTGCTGAGAAAGCTACAGTGAATTCCATGCAACTTGTAGCATGGAGCAGGCTATGCTGCAGAGCTGTGGAGTGACCTGGTAGTTGTAGCAGGTTGCATATGTGGTGGCCTTACACTTAACACCTCATTTGATTCCCAGTCAATAGTTATGGTGCCCATTGCTGTCATGTGGATGGTGTCATACTAGTCACCATGGAGATTCTGCAGGATGAGAAGGCAGAAACAGTGAGGCATAACAACCCTGCATTCTTCATTTTCCAGGAGGCTTAGAGTGACTCTGTTGATGACCTGTAATTGATGCTAGAGGAAGAGATTTGTGCATAGTTCCAATGCTGGTGTGAGAGGTAGGTTTGCAGCTCAGCCATTGATGGTAATGTGCTGTATCTGTAGAAGTAGGCAGTTATGGCCAATTACAAACTCAGATCTATGTAGTGTGGATTTGAAGTAATAATTTACTTTTTTTAAGAAGCCTTAAAGTTCCTTCTGGTTTGTTGCCAGTGGTAAGTAATGACTGCTTCAAGATGAGCTGCATCAGTCCTGTGCCTCTACTGATAAGGATGTGCCATAGATATTGCACTTGAGTATGGAAGAATCCACATTTATCAGAATTAGGCTTTATACCATTCTGCTGGAGTTTTGTAAAGAACGGGTACAGATTGTGAAGGTGTTCAGCTTCTGTATGATGTATGACATATCTGACACTCAAGTAATAGCCATATATATATATATATATATATATATATATATATATATACATACTCTGCAGGCCTCTGTGAAGTGTATGAGAGTGGGTACAGAGAACAGTATCATGTTAAGATTTCTTCTGGTTCCAATTGAGTATGGAGAATGGGAAAAATGGCTGCTCATATGCATTTTTGTGCGCTGTAATTAGTATTATTTTGTTTTTACAGCCCCTGTATAAGTGATACATAAGGGAAGCTGAATTTCTCTAAATTCTCCACTTAATGTATCTTCTTAAACACTTGTTTGTAAACTTTTGTTAATGCCTTCTGTATATCTTCAAGTGTCTGTCAAATAAGGTTATCCAACATTTGGATGATGCTCTCCCATGAGTCAAACAAACCTGTGACAAGTCACACTGCCTTCTTTGTATACACTGCAAATCAACTGTTCATTCTATTTGGTGGGGGCCCATATACTTGAGCAATATTCTAAGATTCGATTGACAAGTGACATATAAGCAATCTCCTTCGTAGACTGATTGGATTTTCCCAGTATTCTACCACCCATGTCACACACAGCAGACCATATGTGAGCATTTACTTATTTAGCACCCATATTATCACATTAATGATATTGGACTTTTAAAAAACCAAAACAGTCTAAAATACTATATATTTTTATCATGTACAAAATCTTAACATTCTCAGCAACACATCTTTACAGCAGAAACATTATTATGCTTAATCAGATTATAAAATTATATACATACATACAGATAAAATAAAAGCTAGTGGAACACCGTGATTGATTTTACTAAAACTATTAAATATGACAACTTTACTGAAATAGGCATAGTAACTTATGGCACTATAGTTATGTGCAGAATTAGATACATACATTGACGAAAGCAGTTCAGTTTTATCTAAGAATACCCTGATAATTATGAATTTTTGTTTAGACAGATTATGAGCAGACCTGCAGATTTGAGCAAAATTATAGGTATTCATTAATGGTGTAGCAACTGTTGTTTATTAGTACATTTTTTATATCTTTTTAAAAGTATTAATGTCTTGTATTGTTTGATGTTATCAGGCAGAACACTGTAAAGAATGTTTGCTTTGTAAACAACACTGTCTTGATATATTGATTTTCTGTGTGCATCCCTGTGATAATCACCCGCGTTCTCTGTTTGATAATTGTGAGTCTCACTGTTAAAAGCAGAAACTTGATTGTTTTTAATGAAGTAGATTATTTCAAATATAAATATAGATTCCTTAAAGGTACTTCTACATGATTGTCTGTAAGCAACATCACTTATTGATCTTACAGCTTTCTTTCGAAGTTTAAAAGATTGCTTTGTGACAGAGGTACTTCCCTAGAATACTATGCCATACCACAGTAGACTATGGATGCATGCATAATAAGCACTGTTTCAGTATTGCACCAAACTTTAAGCATGCTTAATATGTAACAATGCTTGTTAATTTTTTTGTTAATCATTCTACATGTTTTCCCATCTTAGATGCTCACCCACATGTAATACTAAAAATTCTATGTAATTCTTTTCCTGAATTTCGCTATTCGATAATGTGAATTTTACATTGGCCCTATTTTTGTGTCTTATATGGTTGAAGATCATCCATACAGTTTTATTGTTACTGACAACCAGACAATTATCTTTAAACGATTTTTCAGACGTTTCTGCTATTTTTTCAATCTTTTGCTGCATCTCATAATCATTCTTCCCTTTTATAAAGAAGCTGGTATCACCAGCAAATAATATAGTATCAGCTGTTGAAAATTGTTACAAGAATAACAATGGTCCCATTACCAATCTCTGGGGCGCCCCATAGTTAACTCTTTTATATTCAGAATGACATACGTTATGATCTTGAGAAATTTTCACTCTTTGGTTTCTATTAGTTAAATACTTGAACCACTGATTGGAAATATCATGGACACCATAATTATATAGTTATGACAGTAGTAGATTATGATTTATAAGATCAAACACTTTGGAAACGTCGAAAATCAACCCACAGACCAGTTTCTTCTCCTCTATAGCTTTCTAAACAAGTTTTAGGAAATTGAAGAGAGCTGTTTCTGTAGATTTCCCTTTTCTGAACCATTCTGTTCCTTTAGCAGAATTTTATATTTGTTTAGGAATCTAGCAATCTGTAATATATTATTCTTTCAATAATTTTCGAAAATGTGGATTATAGTGACAGTGGTCTGAAATTTTTAATGTCAAACTTGTCACCACTTTTATAAACTGTTATTACTGTTGACTACTGAAGTTTACTTGGAAACACACCAATTTCAAAGGAGTTATTGATTATTTACACAAGTTGAGAGACAGCATTATCGGCACTATGTTTAATAATTTCGTCAGTGATACAAACAAATGTGCAGGTCATTTTACTCTTTACTTTACTGATAGCCCTTTGTACTACTTCGAGTATTACGGGATATAGGAACATTGTCTTTTTATTTATTGGAGTTATTACCTTTGTCTTTGAATTATATATACTTGTGGTAATGGTTTTCCTATCATTACCTATTAGAATTGGTTGATCAAGAACTTCATTTATTTGCTTTATGTTGATTTTAATACTTGTATTTTCATATTTCCCTGTATGATTATTCACAACTTTCCACACAGATTTCATTTTGATGTTTCCTTTTCTGATATAGAATTCATTGCGCTTCTTTTTTTGCAGCAACTATAGCTTTCCTGTGCTTTTTTTCTATAATACTTTACATAAGGTTTTAAGATATTATTTTGCTTTGCATGCTATATAGCGTTCTATGACTTTCTGATGACTCTTTAATGTCACTTGTTAACCATGAATTTGAGTTTTTGTTTATTTTTGTTTTTCTCAGAAAAATTGAAATAACATAACAGTATTTATGATTTGACAGGAACTTGATGAATTTTATGTCTACAGAAGTATTGGTTTCGATGTTCCATTTCACATTTTTTGACATAAGATTAAAGACCCTAATGCTGTTGTCATTAATTACTCTTCTCTCAATATATCTCTTTCCTCATAAGATTCATTTACAGTCAATTTAATTACTCGATGGTTAGAGAAGCCTATATCCAATATCTGAGATTTAAAACTACATTATGATTTATCAATGACTATTTGATCAGTAGTACTTCCAATTCTGCTGTCATATCTGGTGATATCTTCTACACATATGTCCATATTGTATGTATTTAGTAGATTGACCAGTTTCTGCCCTTTTTTTAGAGTTGTGCTTAAAATTAACATTGAAATTCCCAAGCATAATTATGTATTTTGACTGACTACGGAGACAGTTCAGAAGATTTTCCACACTTTCAGAGAACAATTCAGAATTGCCTATATTCATATGCAATTATAATTTTTCTTTCTGTTAATTCAAATAAACAATACTCAAAATCCTTTACAATACAGCATATATTTTTAAACCTGATTTCCTTTGATACTCATATACATGCTCCACTCCCTCTGTGTGTTTCCCTGCAAAAGGTGCTGATCAACTGGATGTGTCATTGAAAAGGACCTCTACCTCATATAACTTACTGGTTACGCCCTGTACATTTTGAAATAGGAGAGTTAATGAATTATTCATTTCTATGAGAGGCACATTTCTTGCCTGGTTAATTCTTTGAAGAGCAGACGCTAGTCTTCTTTTCATTTCTGTCTTCATTTTCACCTTCTAGGGGCCCTGGAATTCCTCTTGGTTGTATTCTTCAGCAGTGAATTGGGCCATAACAAAATCATTCACATATTGTTTGGATGCTATCCTGTGCCTGGGGTCTTGTTGCAATCTGCTGTTTTTATATTCTGTCCACTCTGGTACAGGTTCCTCCACAGTCTTTTTACATGGTGATATTGTCTTTTGTGCTGCTTTCTTGTCATTTGTTCATTCCATAGGATGCATATTTACTGTTAACTGATTTCGTAATCCTACCAATTGTTACACCCAGGTATTTGTACAAGATGACTAGTACTAAGTGTCTTTCACTGATATTGTAGCCATTGTATACTATGTCTTTTTTTTATTTTGTGAGGAGCATTATTTTACTTTTCAGTGCATTTAAAGCAAATTGCTTATCTTTGCACCACCTTAAAATTTTATAAAGATTTGACCGAATGTTCTTGTACCTTTTTTTCAGAGAATACTTCACACAGAAAACTGCATCACTTGGGGTAAGTCTGAGGTTCTGGTTTGATATTGTCTGCCATATCATTAACATATAACATGAACAACAAATGTTCCAGCACACTTTTATGGGCACATCTCAAGTGCTTTGATCTCTGTTGATTACTATTGATCTAAGGTAACATAGGGGAGAGTGGTGCACATTGAACCATAAAAAATATTTCTCTGTGTTACTCATCCAATAATTTTACTACAGAGTTGAGATTTACAGATGTTACAGTTTAATCATTCAAGTATCAAATGGCCTTATATGATTGCATTGTCATTAATTGTTTTTTAGCTGCAGGCCTTTGAAGGAAATTTGGTAAATGGTTCATTGTGCCCCACATTTGGGGTACAATGAACCACTTTAAACAGGTTCATTGAAAGAACCTATTTAGCATACAAAACAAGTGTAAATATACTGTAAACATAATGCGTACATACATTCCATGTGTGAATCATATAATTAAATCTGTAGGCACACAATCATGTCACTAATTTTGGAATTACCGAACATCAGTGGACTCAAAGCTGATTCTAAATTTGAAATATGATTTTTGTCTCTTTGTCACATCATCAGTAGCAAGTCGTGGGAGCACATAACGTATGTTGCTATCTGGAACAAAAGCTTCATTCTTTACCTAATTCTTTCTCCTGCTCCACAGAAAATACCTTATGATTGTCATAGTTTGGTGTCAATCTTTCTGTGGAGCCACATTTAATGTCTTGAACATATCAATGTACAGTTGGGTAAAGTATTAAATGAGATTTAGCTGCTTGGCGAACTGCCATGCCCTTATTAAGAACATCCTGTACAGATTCTTGCATAACGTAATGGTCAGTTTTACCTCTGTCCGTCTTTCTGCAGTACGAAAGAACCATCTTCAAACCTGATAATACAAAACAGGACTGCTGAACGTCTGTGATTTAAAAGCCTTAAATTCCTACACACATGTTTTACCCATGCTAAGGAAACAAAGTACAGAGTGCTTGTATTGGACAATTAAAAGATTCCTGGGGCACAATGCACCATGGCTCATTGTGCCCCGGGAGAGCTTGGTTCAATGTGACCCTACAGTACATATTTTAAACAAAGCTCATGTGACGTTATGTATGAACATTGTTAATATTTGAAGATCTTTATCATTAAAATACAGTATTGATATTGTTACAATGACATACTTTCTCTAAAATTTGGTGACAAAGGACTGAACAAAATTCAAACTATCTATGTCCCCAAAAATTACTTCACTGTTGCGAAACTAACATATCACCAGTACAACACTAATGGCGGGAACTAGATGCTGCAGAAAACAAGTGGCACTTGGTAGAGCAGTACTGACACACACGCACAGAGGAAAAAATAATTTACCACCTTATACTGAAATTATGCTACCTGATTCATAGTGCCCCGTGGTTCAGAGTGCCCCACTCTCCCCTACTATTTCCTGTCTACCAAGTTATCTTCAACTGTGTCAAAAATTTTGTTTGATACTCAATATATTCATAATTAGTAAACCTTGGTATGGTACTAGGTGAAATGCTTCTCAGAAGTCTATAAATTCTGCAGTCATCTGATTTCCTTGATCCATGGCTATCAGGATGTCACATGAGAAAAGCACAAGTAGGTTTTGCATGAACAATGTTCTTGGAATTCATGCTGGTTGACATGGGGGAGGTCATTTTGTTTCAGGTAACTTGCAACGGTAGAGCTCAGGACATGTTCAAGGATTCAACAATAGATGGGCTGTCAATGAGACCGAATGACAATTTTCTGGATCATTTCTGTTATCCTTCAGGTATGCAGGTGTGACCTGTGCTCTTTTGTAATCATAGGGATAGTTTGTTGTTAATAGATGTACGATATATTATAGTGAAAATGGGAGCTAATTCAGCTGTAAACTCCGTATGCAATCTGACAGAGATCCCACTGCATCCTGCATCCTTGTTTGATAGCTCCCATCTTTCCACTGGTGTGGATTTTGGTTTAATACCTTCAGTTTCGATTCTTTGGTCATCCATAAGTTTGTGAACACTAACATTGGCCTCATTGACAATCTTTACATATAACCAGAGTTTCTTTGGGTTTTGGTAGATGTTAATGGCCTAATTCACTGCCGTCTTCACAGCCAAATGCATTTCATTCTACATCCCTCGACCAATGGCGTATAGGACTGGCTGTGCCTGGAACATTTTTTATTGTGCATTTGCTTTCAGAGTAATACAAGCTTCAAAATCATTGGTCTTGCCTAATGAGTCTTCAAAGAGGCCCCGAAATTCATTGCCCAGTTCAGATAAAATGTTGTTAGGTATTAATGTGTTGACTGACAAAACATTTTCCTGTATTTGCATGCCAGACAAATGTAAGGTATTGTGGGAGTGACAAGTCGATAGTCGACAAGACACTGAGAGATTCTCTCTACGAGTGGGGTTCTTTGGAGGACACGATGAGTGTTCGTTTTCCTGCGTTAACGTATGAATCAAGTGTGTTTGTGCGGTACAATAAAGGTGGTCGTTCACAGCATAAATTCCACACAAGTGTTTTCCTTTATGTAGTGAAATTACCCCTACTTAAGTGGTGATCCCGTAACTAAGCAGTGTGGCAGTAGGCAAGTTTCTTGAGATATTTTCCGCGGCGTCTCGTATCGACATGTCGTCTGCAGAGAACCTCTTCCGCAACATCGACGGCGTCATCCAAAACATCAAAAAGGAGCTCGACACGATGCAACAAAACCCTCAGTTCACAGTGCCACGGACGCCTACATCTCAAACCGACTTCGCCCACAACGTTACGTTTCCAACCGCGCCGCGTGTGCCGGCGGGTCCCGCGCCGCCGCCACAGGACATTGCCTCGCACAACCAGCGCGCAGGACACGCCGATATCAGACCCAAAGTGCTCCCGTTTTCATCACCCGCGTCGGTACCGCTCCCACGAGTTTCGCACTTTCCATTCGCCAGTGATCGTGGGCCACCCGCGTCGCGGTTACAAATTCGACCCCCACCTTTCGTTCCCGAGCGTCCGGAAATTTGATTCACTGTTATGGAGAACATTTTCGTGCAGCAACAAATAGTCAACGATTTTGAACAGTTCACGCTAGTGATATGCAACCTGGACCAACGTGCGTCGTCAGTGGTATCGGATATGATTATGCAACCCCCACCACAACAAGCCTACGCCACTCTCAAGACGGCTTTAATTTCGCGTTGTAGAAAACCGGTGGATCAGCGGATATCACAGCTCCTGTACCACGAGAAACGCGGTGACAGGTCGCCTTCAGACTTTTACCGGCATTTACGTGCTATGGTGGACCCTTCCATGTTCTCAGACACATTACTTTTGCACATATGGCAACAGCAGTTGCCTCCGCAGGTGGGCTTAACCTTAATTGCTTACGAGGGCCGGCCATTAAGCGAGTTGCTGCAATTAGCCGATAGAGCGCACTCCCTGTTCGACTCGCGCACCACAGTGGCCGCCGCCGCAACCACCTCGGCCAACGACACCAGCCGAGCACGGCCGGAGCCGGTCGACGCGGCGCCTCCAGCTTGTGCTGCCACGACCGCACGACGAGCGCCGGACGCGACCGAAGATTTCCGATCTCTCCGCGCTGCCATCGATCAGCTGACCGCCCAGCTGCAGCGGCTAGAGCCACGTGACGTTGCGGCGGCTGACACACACACGCGTCGTCTCCAGCCGACGCGACTGCCGCGTCACGCAAACAACGGCACCGGTTATTGCTGGTTCCACAGCGCTTCGGCGCGCAAGCTACGAAGTGTAAGACGCCGTGCTCGCACCCAAACGCATCCCACGGCCTGCTTTAGGCGCAGCCAACCGTGACAACAAGCAACTGCGCCTAAACTCACAGACGCATGGAAAGGGAACACCCCCATTTCAGCACGAGCCTACGTTATGTGGATCGACTTCTCCCACAGCTGTAAGGTACGCTGCTTCACAAAGAGTTTTCGTTCCTGATCGCTCTACAGGATGGATGTTCTTGGTCGACACCGGCTCAGATGTCAGCACTCTGCCTGTAAATTTCTTCCCTTCAGACAAACGCACTGAAGAGACCACTTTGAAAGCAGTCAACGACTCAGTCATCCACACATATGGACAGAAAACACTGCCAGTGGACACTGGGCTACCAGAAGAATGCAACTGGACCTTCGTTATGGCCGATATCGACCAACCTTTACTAGGTGCTGATTTCCTGGCAAAACATGCATTGTCCATGGATTTACACAAGTCACAACTCGTCCATTCTGTCAATGGATTTGTTATTCCAGGAATACAAGGACGTCCGACTTCTCATGCATGCCAAAGGGTAGATAACCTCAGTGCATCCACCTGGGAGGACACCATAGCAACGAAGGAAGCTGACCGGCACATGGCTCAAACGACATCAAAACAGTTAACGACACAACAACAGGCTCCTGCTGTTTCAACCACAAAGGCGACACCCAAACCACATCAGGGAACAAGAAAGAGCAGGGCGAAGCATGAGACGGTGCACCACATCCGTACAACTCTGGGCCCACCAGTCTCCTCACTTGTTCACAGGCTTGCACCTGATCGCTTGCGGGAAACCAAGGCCATTTTCAATGTGGTGCTACAGGAAGGAACCATACAGCCATCCAACAGTCCGTGGTCCTCTCCTCTGCATCTCGCCTGTAAAAAGAGTGGGTCATGGCGCCCATGCGGTGATTAGCGAGCTTTGAACGCCCGAACTGTTCCAGACAGATACCCTGTGCCACATATACAGGATTTCACCCATTCACGGGGCGGGGCATCCATATTCAGTGTTTTGGATTGCCATAATGCTTATAATTAGATCCCAATGGCAGAGCAGGACATACCAAAGACTGCAGTGACAACCCCATTCGGGCTGTTTGAATTTTTGGTGATGCCATTTGGGCTGAAAAATGCGGCCCAGACATGGCAACGGTTCCTAGACAGCGTACTAAGAGGACTACCATATTGTTTCGCCTATTTATACGATATTCCGGTGTTTTCGGAGAATGTTTCTGACCATCAGAAACACGTAAGCGAGGTGCTTAGCAGGCTTAGTGCTCATGGAATTACACTCAACAAGGACAAGTGCGTGTTTGGGGAACCCGTTGTAACCTTCCTGGGTTATAAAGTGTCAGCTCAGGGCATTTTCCCACTGCCAGAGAAGCTGGAGTTGTTGCGTACCCTACCACGGCCTCAAACCTACCACGATCTCCGACGGTTCCTAGGGGTGATAAATTTCTATTGTCACCACCTCCCCGGAACAGCAGCAATCCAGGCGCCACTGAATAATGCCTTGGCCGGACACAACAAAACTGGCAAGTGCCCACTCCCATGGACACCCGAGATGGACTCGGCTTTCAAGGCACTGCAAAACAGCCTTCACAATGCAGTGGGGCTTGCACACCCTGCACGAGGAGCTCAGCTAGCCATAGTAGTGGACGCAAGCCAAGTCGCAATCGGGGCAGCACTGCACCAGAGAGTGAAGGGTCATTGGCAGCCACTAAGTTTCTTCTCACAAAAACTACAGATGAGTCAAACTCGTTGGAGTGCATATGACAGGGAACTCCTCGCAATGTATGAAAGCGTCAGGCACTTCCGCCCCTTATTTGAGGGCAGGCACTTCACCATATACACCGACCACAAACCTCTCGTGGCAGCTTTCTACAAAGTCAGCGATTCATGTTCCCCCCGCCAGGCCCGCCATATAGAGTTTATATGCCAGTTTTCGACAGACGTGCGTCACATCCATGGTGCCGAAAACATTGTGGCAGACTATTTCTCACGTATTAATGGGATAAGTCCAATGTTAGATTATTCCGAATTGGCAAGGGCTCAGGCTTCAGATACGCAGCTGCAATCCTTGTTGGTGGACCCGTCCACTGGCCTACTTTTACAACTTGTGGACGTCAGCTGCAGCCCATGTAAGGTATGGTGCGACACGTCCACGGTTAGACCACGCCCATACATCACCCCCCAGTTCCGACAAAAGGTATTCGACAGCATTTACAACCTGGCACACCCGGGAACCAATGCCTCAGTGAAATTAGTGACGGACCGTTTTGTGTGGCCTTCAATCACGAAAGATACACGGGAGTGGGCCCGCAGCTGCTATCAGTGTCAACGTAGCAAAGTGGGACGCCATGTTCACGCTCCAGTAGGACAATTCCCAAACCCAACGGCACGTTTTGGGCATGTACACATTGACTTGGTTGGACCCCTCCCCCCTTCAGAAGGTTACAGGTACTTGTTTACGGCTGTGGATCGTTGCACGCGGTGGGCAGAGGCTACACCAATCAGGGACATTTCTGCAGAGACTACTGCGTGTCCATTCTTGGAAACTTGGATGGCTCGTTTTGGGTGCCCATTTTTCGTTACCACCGACCAAGGACGCCAGTTCGAGTCAACACTGTTCCAACAACTGTCAAAACTCTGCGGCTTCCAACGAAACCGTACTACTAGCTACCACCCGGCCAGCAACGGTTTGGTGGAAAGGTGGCACCGGACCTTAAAGGCTGCCCTGATGTGCCACAAGGACTCATGGACTCAAGCGTTGCCATTGGTTTTGTTGGGGCTACGGACCGCATTAAAAACAGACATCAATTGTTCCTTGGCAGAGTTGGTGTACAGAGAACCACTCCGAGTTCCAGCAGAATTCCTTGCACCAGTTCGTCTCCCAGATGACACACAACTACCCCACCTCTTGCAACAAATGAGGAAGCAGGCAGAGACACTACGTGCAGCCCCGACGTCTCAGCACGGCACACATCCAGTGTTCATACACAAGTCCCTCGATAGTTGTTCCCACATCATGCTCCGCACAGACCTGGTATGTCATTCGTTACAGCCACCGTACACTGGACCATACCAAGTGCTAGGATGGGACACACACACAATGGATATCCTCCTCCAGGGAAAGTCGACCAAAGTTTCCATTGAGCGAGTAAAACCCGCTTGGACAATGACAGCACCGACGACAGTCTCACAGACGACTTCAAACACAACTTGCAACGAACCCACACCTTCCGCAGAACCAGACAGCTGTGTCCCACATGAGCCCCACACCAGGGGGCCTAATGCAGCAACAGAATCAGTAAGCAGCACCCACACCCGCACTATCAGCACTCGGGCAGGCTGAGAGGTGAAGTTTAAGTACCCCACCATACCGGGTGCTCCGCACTTCAGGGGGGGGGGGGGCTGTGTGGGAGTGACAAGTCGATAGTCGACAAGACACTGAGAGATTCTCTCTACAAGCGGGGTTCTTTGGAGGACACGATGAGTGTTCGTTTTCCCTCGTTAACGTATGTATCAAGTGTGTTTGTGCGGTGCAATAAAGGTGGTCGTTCACAGTATAAATTCCACACAAGTGTTTTCCTTTATGTACTGAAATTACCCCTACAGTATCAATACAAAAAATATTTGGACTGTCTTTTGTGCATAGTACCACAAATGACACAGTTTTAGTTTCTTTTTTAGAAGTTGCAGGTAGAGCACACATCACAAGATCCGGAATATCACCTCTATTGTAAGTGGACAGTACAGTTTGCGACTCTCCAAAGTTTTGACTAACGTAATTGTTAATATGTTTAACACAGTGACTACGTAATTGTTAATACGTTTAACACAGTGACTAATGCTGCTGTGTCTAGTTGCATACGCAGATGTTGTTGAGAAACGTTCAAAGACATGAATAACTTAGCTTTTCTCTGGATTGAGGACAATGCTATCGCTTTGTGACTGATTTAACTACTGACTTGGAACTGCCAGACTTAACGATGTTTGCCTCAGGAACTGGTTTTGACACAATTATAATCACACTATAATCTAGCTTTTCTAATGAACGAACACCTGACTTGTTCTGAAATTGTTTTGCATGCAGACTGATTGAATGTGTCTACATTTGCTATATTTAAAGCATTGTGCCTTTCTACAAGGACAAGCTTGCTGCTTACGTGCGTTGAAGCATTGTGGACATAACTTTACTTTGTTTATCGGTTCCTTAGTGAGAGGCAGGTGTTTGCTACTTCCACCTGATTGCACAGGACATGCTGGGCTGGGCCAGTTCGCACTGGGCCACGGTACATAGCCTGCATCCATAGGCTGTTTACTACTGCCACTAGCCTGAACATCACTATATCAAATACGTCTTGGTGACCCAACAAATCGACAACCTGCTTGAGAATAGGACCTGGGAGTCTGAGAATTAGAGCTCTAAGACAAGTGTCTGAAACATTTTGGATAATGGCATCATGAAACTCTCATCACTATAATATTTGCCACATTAACATTTTAATTTGCACTGTCTGGTTAAGTCTCTCTAATATGCAGGCTATTGTTTGATAGTTTGCTGCTTTCTACACAATGTAAAAAAATTTAAACCTTGCAGCTGCTACAGAAATCTGTTCATCAAAATGCTTCTCTAAAACTGCTCCTAAATTGTCAAAGGTAACATTCTCAGTACAAGTTGCGGGAAACAGTTTACAAAACCACTGATGAGATTCAACAGTGACTGTTGAAAGAAAATGAGCAAATCACTCTGTACATTGTATGTGATAGACTGAGAAATGTGCATGCAGCTGTGCAAAATACTCAGTGCAATCTTCCTGCTGTACATCATATTCTTGGAACTTAGGTGCACAGGCAGATTTAGAATGCTTCAGCGTGGCCTGGGTAGCAGGATGCCATGCTGTTATGTTTGATTGGAACTCCAAGACTCTATTCATACTATCCATTATATTTTTGGATCTTTAGTGCCTGAAACTGAGCGACTTGTACAAGTGACATTTCTGGCACAACAATGACAAGTAAAGGTTCAAGTAATGACTAATTCTAAGAAAAGTGAAAGCAGAGTACTGCACAACAATGAAATACAGTATATACTCAGGAAGTTGTCTTCTGCATGAATTCTGTGATAAGAACATCTAAGTACATGTAAATACTGGTGGGTAACAGCCAGATCTGAAACAGGCAGAAATTTTCTCGAATTCAAACAGCAGTTTCAAAATCTTATTTTTCCTTGTCACCAGATGTTGTAGTTCTTAGCGTCAGCACCGATCAATGTGTGCCTGAGAGGTAGACATGCATACAAAATAAAATTCTGTTCAGAAAGGTGCACGGCAATCAGAGAATGACAAACATCATCTTAAAAAAGTTATACGGAGAATAGTCAACTTACAAATTGAAGATAGGCCTCTGGTGCAGTAAAAAGTCTTCTGCCTAATGATGGCATTGGCATGTACAATAGTAAGTCTCTGAACTATAGTTCAATTGCATCTGGCTGAGGTCAAGGTTTCAGAAAGATAATTGTACTAGCCATGGATGAGTTGATGTCTCTGAGATGAAGTAAACACTGATCAGCAATGTGCATCACTGTACTGCTAAGTGGCTCCCTGGTGTCATTGAGAACTATAATGGGTGGATCCCAAACATAACTGAGGAGTAACTGGAAAGTAGCTGGAACTGCCACTGCAGATGGTGCCTCTGCATATGGTCAAGCCTCATGCTCTGGTGAAACTGCTGCACTGGTGATGGGACCTGCTGCTGCTTGGGGTTGGACAGCACTCATTGCAGTAGCGACTGCTGGTGAACGACCACTGCACTTGGTCTGCCAACTTTGGAGTCTTCAATGATGATGGCCCCCTGTGTCCAAGCACTCTAGCTTTTGTGTAGGCCTATGCTGACAGCCTTGTATTGAGATCATCCACAGCCATGGACTTGACCCTTGCCACTTGGATTGGCTGGCTCTGAGCACTATGGGTCTTAACATCTGAGGTCATCAGTCCCCTAGAACTTAGAACTACTTAAACCTAAGGACATCACACACATCCATGCCCGAGGCAGGATTCGAACCTGCGACCGTAGCGGTCGCGCGGTTCCAGACTGCAGCGCCTAGAACCACTCGGCCACACAGGCCGGCTTGCCACTTGGAAAATACACCAAATGTACTCTGATATGACCTTCAGTTTTTCACGTTTTGTTCCTTGTTGTTCATAACATCTTTGGTAATTAGACAGATGTCCCTGCCCTCGGCCTTTCTGAAGTGATGCATAATTGTTTTCAATGACCACCCATTATTTTTTGTTTCAATTATCACTAAAAGTCTCATAAATTTGTTCAAAATCAGTTATGTCCTTGGAAGGCGTTTGCACCATTTCTTCATTGTACAGGATTTCAGTGATAGTGACAATTTCAAGTTTCTTGATCAAACCAAAGATAAAGTTTGCAGGTGTCTCTTCTCTTTTCTCTGCAAATACGTCATGTGACAATGATGGTAATTAAATTGGTATAAAACCTCTAACACCTAGTTTGCATCTGTCCTCACTGTCCAAAATACAAATATGAAATGTCAACTTACAGATCACTACATCACTCACACACAAATACTATAGACTCAGAATAAGCTTCTCTTGCACTGCCAAGGCACTATGTGCTGCATAAATCGATTACCTGCAGCTGATTTTGTTAAATGGGTAGCTAAAATGTGTGATACTAATATCTATAGGATTGGCTATGCCTGTGTACAAAACACGAGTTCATTGCCAATAAGACATTAATCAAATGTAACTTGCCAGGCAGAAAAGTAAGAAGCAGCCTAGAACATCACCACATTCTTCCAGTACTGCTACAGTCAGCAGAAATTTAAAGGATGTGAGCGTGCTGCCAGTGCTGTGCTGACTTCAGTGTCAAGTAGTAAATACTAATCTCCCACATCTCCAATTGTCTGGTTACTAGATACCGTTTCCCACATATTTCCATTTGTCTGTTTTAGAGCATCATATTGGCAAGATGTTTTATGCCCTAAGAGAATTAAAGTATTACATAGCTAACTAAAAGAAGAGCATTAAATAATAATAACAATAGTGGCTTCACTTGGCGCTATGCAAACTTGGCTGTCAATGTTCGTCCCCTATACGAGTGCTGTTGACATGTTACAATTTTAAGCACTACAGTACTGCAAATGTACTTAGCATTCAGATTACAGAAATAACTCACCAAACCGTTTCAGTGTATTGGATCTACCACAAGCTACTAACAGAAAGGTTAAGATGCAGCATGATGAGTGATTTGGCGCTTAAATTTTAGTAAAGAGAAGAAACTGTATCATAACAGCATCACACAGAAACAGAATGTGTCACTGGATTTAAACTCTGTTCATATGCCATGATGAGCGTATATCTTCATAAGAAGGATATGAAAGCTTACATAATTGAGAAAGTTTAATAATGCTTTTCAAGAAACAAAATAGAACAGAGCTCAGCCATAATTAGTAAGTGTGAAATGATATGTTCAGGTGTTCTTAGTACGTTTTTCATTGTTTTCAAGGATGATTTGATCTTATTGAGGACTGTAGATCAACACAAAACACAAACTACCTTACCATTTGCGTACAGTTTTAGGCAATCTTTGATCAACACAACAACACAAAATACATAGATATACGAGGGTGCGTCAAATGAAAACCTTAAATATTTTATTAAATATTATTTATTGTGCAGAAGTGGTAGAAAGCTGTATCACTTTTCAACATAATGTCCCCCACGCTCAATGCAAGTCCTCCAGAGTTTACAAAGTGCATAAATTCCTTTAGAAAAAAATTCTTTTGGTAGTCCGTGCAACCACTCATGCACCGCGTGGCGTACCTCTTCATCAGAACGGAACTTTTTTCCTCCCATTGCGTCTTTGAGTGGTCCAAACATATGGAAATCACTTGGGGCAGGTCTGGTGAGTATGGTGGATGAGGTAGACACTCAAAATGCAGGTCTGTAATTGCTGCAACTGTTGTATGGGCAGTGTGGGGCCTTGCATTGTCATGTTGCAAAAGGACACCTGCTGACAGCAATCCACGTCACTTTGATTTGATTGCAGGCCTCAGATAATTTTTTAGGAGATCTGTGTAGGATGCACTGGTGACAGTGGTTCCTCTTGGCATGTAACGTTCCAAAATGACGCCTTTTTTGTCCCAAAAGGGTGTCAGCATAACCTTCCCTGCTGGTGGTTCTGTTCGAAACTTCTGTGGTTTTGGTGACGAGGAAAGGTGCCATTCGTTGCTCGCTCTCTTCTTTACCGGTTGGTGGAAGTGAACCCAGGTTTCGTCCACAGTAACGATTCTTGCAAGGAAACTATGACCTTCTCGTTTAAAGTGCTGAAGAAGTTCACAAGCATCAACATGTCATTCTCTCATTTCAGGAGTCAGTTGCCGTGGCACCCATCTTGCAGACACTTTGTGAAACTCCACAATGTGGTGTGCTGACCCATGACTAATCTGTAAACAAGCTGCAATGTCATTCAGTGTCACTCGGCGGTTTTCCTTCACTATGGCTTCAACTGCTGCAATGTTCTGTGGAGTCACAATTCGTTGTGCCTGACCTGGACGAGGAGCATCTTCCACTGAAGTCACACCTCACATCCTACTCCATTCATAGATTTTCTGTTATGACAAACATGCATCATCGTACTGAACCTTCATTCGTTGATGAATTTCACTGCGCAAAAACCGAATAACAGAACGGTGTTCATCCCTGGTGCAAGTCGCAAGTGGGGCGGCCATCTTTATACTGATACTGCAATGGTATGTGGCCCATCTGAACTATGCTGCCACCTACAGGCCATTATGTACGCTCTTTGTAGCACGCTTACCAACTTAGAGGCAAACAGCGCAGAAATTTACGTTTGATATTACAAATTTAAAGTTTTAATTGACTCACCCTCGTATATGATAGCTCTGAATTCTTCCAGAGATTGCTTAACTCAAGGGAAATATAAATGAGAACACCAGATCATTGCATCAAGAGGAGGAAAAAACAGAAATGTGATGGTAATATCAGCGTGTTGACGCTGATATTCCTATCACTCATCACACATACCTGAAGCTCACTACAGTATTCCCGTTGTGAGGAACCAATCCTCAATATTTAATTTACCAAAACAAATAAGCCTTATGGATGACTGGTAATACTGCAGTTAACAACTCCCAAAATAGTTCAAAAAATAGAACAGTGCCCTAGTTATGTTTTAGCATGCTTAACATGATGCAGCTCAGGAGTTTTGTTGCATTTTCAGTAATGTCTAGCACTTGAAAAAAATGTACCAGTAAGTCATACCATATTTTATTATTTAAATTCTTACTGACACAGTTGCAGACTTTTGAAGGACCACTGTTTTTACAAAAGTAATATGTAAGGAATCATCTGACAGCCTCACATGTTCCGTGGCATCATCACCTTTTAAATTACAATCAGCAAGTTACTGTAGGACAGAACACCCATGACTAATAGATGATTTTACTTTTTGGGAACACAGAGGATGTGGTTGCAGCAGCAACCACTTTAGTGATCATGCCAAATGACATGGACAACACTTATGACAGGCAAATGCCAATATACAAGCTGAAACACGTAAGATAAAACCTGTTTCTGTGTCACATCAAGGTTTCAAGAGGACTTCTAATCTGTGTTGTTTTTCACTCTTAATCCATTACATGCTTTAGTGGTGTTTCACCATCGCCGCATGGGATTAGCCGAGCGGTCTAAGGCACTGCAGTCTTGTACTGTGCGGCTGGTCCTGGCAGAGGTTCGAGTCCTACCTCGGGCATGGGTGTGTGTGTTTGTCCTTAGGATAATTTAGGTTAAGTAGTGTGTAAGCTTAGGGATTGATGACCTTAGCAGTAAAGTCCCATAAGACTTCACACACATTTGTTTCACCATCATCTGCAAGTTGTCTCTATCTTACTTAACAGAAATTTTTTTTCTTCATGTCCATAGACATGGACCCTCCTGGAATCTGGGTACTGCAGATTTAACATTGCCAACCAAAACAAAAGCTACATAATCACTGTGTATCTTGGGTTTTCACAGTTGTCACTCTTTTTACAGAAAAGCACACCAATTACTTGAGGTAGCTCTGATTTTGATGCTGATCTGTGGTCAAGATGGATACAGATCTTTATGGAACCTGGAATTCGGTTTCTGTCACTTCCTCATTCAGTGCTTACCGAGTTGCAGAAAGGAGTTGGTCTAACACCATGGTGCATGGGTGCTGTCCCCAATTCCCACCACATAAACTTGGCAGCGTTATACATGCCTTTCATCTACTCACATTTCCTGTAATGACACCCCTCCATCTGGTTATCTGGTGCATGATATAGTTTACCACGTGTCTGTTGGAAAAGAAAATCCATGATGGTCTACTGATTCTCCACTCAATTTTACGTGAAAGAGCTATTGTAGTACAGTAATAAGAACACAGTTATGCTAGATTATGGATGCCTAAATTGATACTTTATCCCAAAAATATTAGTTGAGAAAAGTATGACATTCCAAGGTCATAAAAATATGCTCTCCTGGATTGGGACCTTTGTCTGTGGGTAAAACACAGCCCCATATGTGGCATATTTGGCATACTGCACAATAATGTGACAAGTTGGAGGGATATGAATTAGCTTGATGCAGTCCCAGGTTGCTAAAAGTTGATTCTACCAATCAGTCTGACAATGGTGATTGAAGGTTTACCACATTCATCCAGTGGGATATTGGCCCTAGTCTACACTTTTATCAAAAAAAAAATGCAGGTTCAAAGTCAATTTTCTTCAAATTCAGTTATTCCAGCCTGCAATAAAATGGGAATAATGAAAATAACGCAATAAGTCCATTATTGTGAACAGATGTGAAGTCTTGTAAGCAAACAAAGTCTTACAGACAATAACAGAGCTGAATAAACCTTTGTAAAAGTGGCATTTTTGTTGTCATCCTACAGGATTCTCTCTATCATTCTGACTTTTTCCTTATATCAGGTTTTTAATTTTCCAATTCTGCCTAATATAATGCAAGTCAAAATAAATCATTTTTGTGAATATTTTCTAGCTTCAGTTCATAATGTGTTGGACATCCTACATTTAATGATAAGAGGATGTAATTTCAGATATGGTAGTTGAATCATAAGATGTCATCCATATTAATCTTAATAATATAAGTAGATGTTTTTAGCATATACTATTGAAATGTGCTTAATGTTTAGGTGCAAAATTAATGTGCCTTCAAAATACTAAGCAGGGAGAACTGTGAAAAACATCTTGCTGGATACCATATTGTGTTTCTCTTGATAGGTCCTGCATGGTTTTTGCTTTTTATCCCACTGAAGACTATTCCTTGCATTCACATTCTATAAGAAATCTCTGAGAAATAAAGTAATACAATAGTAATTTCGCTGCAACTGTCCCAACAGCATAGTTTTCATTGACACTATGCTCTGTAGAAAAGAAAACTAAAATACTCACATGCATGAGGGTTTTCTCTAAGCTAAAAATAGTCAGATCTGTCACAAAGATGAACAATTAAACTGGGAAACACTAGTACTTGGAGATCAGCATCAATGGGAAACTTCAATAGTTCATATCATTATTTAATTCAGGTCTGAAGAAGTCTTCCCTAAAGTACTAAGACAAAACAAAAATAACAGAGTAACTAATGAGATACAGAAAGCTGCAGCCTTCAAACATCTCAGCATCATAAAAACAAATAAAATGATGCCACATTTTGTAACTAATACCACTCATACAAAAAGACACATAGAAAAGCATTACCAACAGAAAAATTATCTTGAAAGTAGTCAAATTTATAGGAAAGGCAGAAAACAAAATCAGTGAAGTCTGGAATTCACCAAAGAGGAGACCAATAGAAAAAAAACACAAGAAGCATGCCCTTTAAGTATCATGGTACCACAATATATGGTCCCAAGAAATAAGCACACATTGCAATTCAATACTTCAGAAACATAGGTACCAGGCTAAGTACAACAAACATTTGACAAAACAGCCTGTACACACACACAACTATATGCCAAATACAATGATGCTGTGACCCATCACTACAATAGCACTATGCAGCTTTAAGCACAGTCTAAAAAATGATGAAGTGCCTGTGTGCGTACAAAAGGACTGCATAATCAGTATGAAAAACTCTTTAGTGCAAATCATAAATGAATCTTTCATGGCAGGCTGCTCACCAGAGACACTAAAGGATGAATATAGAACCAAATCTAGCCACTGCTTACTTCTCAGTAGGAAAAACAAAGAAAAACTACTACATGATTTCGTACACAGTGGAATTACAGATTACAGCAAACTTTTGTGGTGATCAAAGAATGAGGAGAAACACTCATTAGTTCAGAAATACCCTAAAAATCTCTTAGAAAAGTGTTTCTACAGTTGCTGTCAAAGATTGTCTGAGATGGCATATACATTATGGCGACAGTTATGCTAATTATTAACTGTTATGATTGAGAGACATTCTACAATTATTCATTATAATATGCTGTACAAACACATAACATAGTGAAGCATCAAATTATGTCTGTACTTCTATACATTTATATATTGATGTATCTGTATTGTGTACAGTTATGTGTTGACAATATGCATGCAATTCATATTGTTTGCAGAAAGAAAATCATAGTGCTATGAAGATTCTCTTTGCATTCAGTAGAAGCTAAGTGCAAACTAATCTCTGCTCAATGTGTCAAAGTACATCCACAATTACTATTAAAACTGTGGGTAACAGTTTTTGGAGAGAGGAAATGTTCCTCATAGGCCATAGCAAGGCCAATAACGATTAAGAACTTGCCTCAGGCATAGAATTTCTCAATTAACTGCATCCTGAAGGCTCATAGTAGTTGATCCAGATACCGCACATACAACCAGTGTGTATCCTAGACACATGGATCCAGCAACACTGACAAAGTATAATGAAAGAAAGAATAAATCAATGAGGAAATGAGCAATTAATTAATGAAACCTGCTCCAATTTACTGAGTTCATGTCATTTCACTTTTTTCAGCAGAGTTCAAGATAAGAGAAATCACTGAATTACATCCTACACAAAGAACAGACATAAGTTATGTTGAGGAGTCAACTTTGCGTTGTCTCAAAAGGAGACTTCATCAGGAGTCAACATAGTGTTTACAAAGAACAAGAAAATAATGGCTAAGCTATTGTAGGTCTAATGCAATCATTTTTATCACTGACGAATAATGTGCATATAAGAAGTGCAGTGTAGTCCTATCTTAGAGATACAACAATTTTTAGTAACAGTACACATTTCCATTGTTTTCTTACCCCACTTATGACTGAGATTTGGTCACTAGTGTAGTGTAAGTGCAAATTGGTTTATTTAGAACAAGTAAATGTGGGACTTGTAGGAATTTCATTGTGTTGGCAATTCTCTGGATATTTTGTAGAAATCTGTGTTTCACTGTTCAGGAAACATTTCACTTTGAAAACACCTGATTGTCATACTGCAAATGCTTGCTACGTAATGATTTCTTCACTGAAGGAAATGGGAAACGTCACTGGATAACATGTCAAGAGAATACAGAGCAATATTTGATAGTCAAATGTCTATGTCTAATTATATTAGGTGTTATCATGGAGTAAAACACACCCTCAGACAGATTCCCATGATTCTTCATTTAGCAGCTGCCCCTTTACTTCAACAAGAGATTTTGGTAATATGCTTATTTGACACTCTGCCTGTTAGCTGCTTGCACCACACCAAGACAAGTTTGTGTCATGGTCATAGTAATACACCAAACATCCATCCATAGTGACAAGGTGGCTAAGGATGTCATTTGGATGACCATGGCATAGCTGCAATATTTAAGCTGTGGCTTTTGTTTGGCATGCTTTTTGTAATGATGTGAATAGTCATGGAGCCAACAAGTAGCAATATTTTTCATACTAATTTCCACTTTTTCCACTACTGCCTTGATTGTGTGCACTCTACATGGATTGTTGCCACATTTCTCCTGTTCAAATGTACAAAACAAGTCAATGTATGATATTCCACATTATTACAGGTCTACACCATTTTGTTTTGTCTCCTCGAGAAACATATTACGATAGGGATTATTGTAGTGTGGTGTTTTCAGTGTATACTGAGACTGCAGAGATGCACCTCCAAACACTAAACTAATTATGAAACATTATTTTTTTGAGGGTATGATTAAAACTCAATGACTACTCTTCATAGTTAGCATCAACTTGAATTCCATTTCTCTGAAATGTAGACAGGTATATAACTTCTGTGAGATTCATGATTCACACCGAAGGACCAGAGCTGCAGAATAGCATAGATGGATTCGTGCTGTTACAGGCAGAAGGCAGCAGGCCTGTGTCCAGCTAGTGTTAGAGGCCCCCCCCCCAGTTGCCCCCTCCCCTCCCCCCCGCTGCCACTCTTGCTTTCCCCAGCCCACTAAAAGACGAACAGCAGCATTACATCACATGAACATGGTTCAGAGAAGCATGCAGCTACAATTTGGTTTGCCCACTAGCAAAGCTCCTGTTCATGGTAAGGCACCACAACTAAACAGAACTCCTTGTTAATTTATTGTGAGATGGAATACCAAAACACATCAAAATTACTGGATGTGACACTTTAGCTGAGGACGTTTGCAGAGTGCCATAGATGTGATTGAGCCGTTGCAGTGAGGAGCAAGCAGGGCTGTGGCAGACTGGTGTTAGGCAGCCTCTACCCTGATTCTGGTCAGTCCCCACAATGTGTTTGCTGACACAGTCTGTCCCCAATGCACCAAAACCTGTGTATACTATAGTGTCTGTGTGCAACAGCAGCTGTAAATTACATGAAGGTAGCCCAGAAAAACTTACAGCTACAATTTGGTTTCCCCACCAGCAAAGCTCCTGTATGGGGTTGAGCACTGCAAGTAAACACAAGCTCCTTGCTAATTTTGTGCAAGGTGAAATTCCAAAATACAAAGTGGCAAGTTCATTCTTCCATGTATTGTGTAGAGGATGTATCAGAATTACTGGATGTGACACTTCAGTTAAGGATCAGAGCTGCACAGTGTCTTAGTTTTGTTTGTGCTGTTTCAGGGAGGAGAAAGCTGGGTTGTGGCAGGCTGGTGTTAGGCAGCCTCCACCTCTAACCCCACTGGGCCCCTCACAGCATTGCTCCTGGGTCTTGTCCCTGTTGGATCAAAAGCTGTGTATACTGCAGTGTCCCTATGCAATAGCTGCAGTGCATCACATGAAGATGGCTCAGAAAACTGTGCAGCTACAATTGGGTCCATCCATCAGCAAAGCTTCTGTACAGGGTAAGGCACCACAATTAAACAGAATGTCCTTCCCGATTTAGTGCAAGATGCAAGACCAAACCACAAGTTTATTCCTCTGAAAATTATGCAGAGAGTGTATTAAAATTACTGGATGTGACCATTTAGATTTTATCTCAGGTCTATTTACGGTATGAGACATGCACCAAGTAGTTTTCAGAGCATCTTCATGCAGCATACTAGTGAACCCATATAGTAGCAAGTTTTTGGGTCTGGTTATCAGAAAGGGAACCTCCACAAACATTCTTGCTGCATAGAGTCTCCAATGAATCACGCTTCAGCTATTCAATCTAAAAAATGCTCCTGTCTAGGATTATATCGTTTTGGGCAACCATGAAAATATAAAAAAAGGACAATTTTTTTTCTTTTAAATCCTATCTAACACATATGTATGTAAACTTCAGTTGGTGAACCATTTTAAAGTGTTAATGCACTTTAACTGTGGTACCTTGGGCAACAAACACATATCGAACATATCCCCTCGACATCAGAAACAAAGAAAACACAACAATATTGCTTTCATGTTGGTTCTTTCCTGCTTTGTTTTCTTACCTTAGGTGGAGGTGCCAGTCTTCCACTCACTCACTTGCTCTTCATTTTAAGAGTCATTTGTATAAAATGATGTCTCAGGGCCCAAAATGATTTTTTGATAGAATTTAGATTTGATTACTGACCGTTCTTCTAAACCGTAGCACATCCTTACACATGGGTGCTTCTCTATCCACATTAAAGCACAAGCAGAAAGAATTTTGTTGCCACTATTCATCTATGTATCTTCAGTAAATTGTTGTGGAATTAAATTCAGGATATTTAAGTCAATTCATATTCAGTTTATTAGACATTGTGAAATGGTCAGATGAAGTGACATAACAGATTTTATCCCTTTCTTGGCCGTTTCATAACTTGGGGTACATCCCAACAACATTTCATCTTTAACAGACATCCAACTACTTGGAGAACAAACAAATTACGCATTAACTGATACATTACTTAACATTGCCTCAATTACACATGTTAAATCAGAACGGAACCTTCTGCTGATATTTATTAGCATCAAACAGAACTTGATTTAACTGTACAGCTCAACTGAGAGTTTGTTAAATACCTGAAACATCATTCACAAAATAAGAAAGGAAGGTAGCTGCACTAGAATTTAATAACCAATTGACAGTGAAACAGATTATAAACTCCAGTAGGAGACGGATGGGGAAGACCATTGGCTGTTTGCTTTTGAGAGTAACCATCCCAAATTGCCCTGTAATAATTTAAGGATACGATAGATAACCAAAACCTTGACTTATGAAAACAAGCACTTTGAGATGTCAGTAGCTAATGTTTCCCTCTGGATGGCAGTTTTTTTTTATTGATTAAAAGGCAGTGTACAGTAAATACACCCTGAAGTAGAACTCATCACTAGGCTGCAGGAAATGGGTTCTTGTTACCTGTGGACCTTATCTCAGCAGTCGCTACCTCTGTTTCACAATATGTACAGTATTAGAATAATAGTACTCAACAGCTATCTTGAAACTATGCATGCATTTTAAGACTACCCCCTCAAATATCTTCTGTTATATGATAGGTAATTTCATGGAAATAATAATCACAAAAGGGCTTTGTGCATAATGTTCAATATGTTTTTGTAATGTTATTAACCTCTCAGACAAAGGTGTCAACTTCAATATTTTGTGTGGAGCTGTGGAGTAAGAATGCTGTCAAACTGAAATATCCTATTTTGCTTGTAGAGTACTGAATGATTTAGCACTTGGTATTTTATGTTACTTGTAACGGAAAACTGACTTATGGAGTTAGTAGATGATTTGAATAGTTGTGTATTGTCATTGAAGAGATTGATTAAATTGCTGTGAATTCAGTGTTTGTGTAAAACATCCTAAAAATTACTCGTATTCTATGAATGTCAAATCTATTAGAGGAATATAGTTTAAACACACATTGAGTGGCACTGTATGTTTTGTCATTTGTAGTCTGCTCAAACAGAATTATGTAGAAAATGCAGAATATTGAAAGAAACGTTTTGAAACACTCACAAGCTTGAGTAGTCTGCAAGAGGTCATCACAGAAATGATCATTATCCATCAGAGTCCCACACGTTTTAAAATTCAGAGAAAATGAATTCTGAAATGAACCTAGAAAAGTTTAAAATGTTGCAAAAATACCTAGCATAAAAACCATGACTGCACAGTTAGATAAATTCCTGCATACTAAATGGCACATTGAATGTCATTCTTCCTACACATTAATTGGGAACGAAACAAGAAGGAAGTAAAATGACACTGATACTCTATCCACTAGAAACTGTATGATTATTTGAAGAGTACATAGATAATTTGAGATGTGGAGTTTACTAGGATAGGGAAAGAATCCAGCTGTGAAGGCATTCCAGCAATTGCTTGCCATGATATAGGGAATCCATAGAATATCAAAC
The DNA here is from genome assembly GCF_021461395.2 of Schistocerca americana. Lineage (NCBI taxonomy): Eukaryota > Metazoa > Arthropoda > Insecta > Orthoptera > Acrididae > Schistocerca > Schistocerca americana. The sequence goes on along the minus strand of NC_060130.1, from coordinate 332,775,248 downwards.
TCTAGATGCCAAGACAGGAATCTGAATCTCACTCATTCAACTTACAGATCTACAGAGGTTACTAGCCAGTACAGTGACAAGAATGTTGAGAAGAGATACCAGTTTGATTATTGTTTTTTCAGGTGTGGGGAGACATCATATTGAACAGCATAAGGAGAATAAGAAAGATATTTTTCCTCTTTGGCTGTAACATCAATTATACCTCCTCTTACTTACACAACTGTTTTTACCTTAAAATCCATTTCAGTGAAAGCATGATGCCATATATATGAAAAAGGTAGCAAATTCATACAACAGCCTACTATGTGTGATGGTTTACAAATTATAAGTCAACGAAGAAATTTTATCAGTTATTGGTAGTAAAGATTACTCATATTGTCCAAAATAACACAAAAAATTGAACTGTTGTAATAAACCTCAATAAATGAGGAACTGGCACACTTCACACCTGAGCAAACTCAATGATGAAAAGGTTGTGCACTATGTCAAATTGCATCAGAGTCAATCTAAGAAGAAAACTTACACAGCAGGTCAGAAATTAGAGTGTCCAGAAAGAAAGCAAATGACAGCTATATACTCAACTCAACAAAGTAGTGTGAAGTAGTGCATAAAATTATTAAAACAAAAATAAGGTCTAAAAGGAAGCACAAAATTCCAATCTAACCAATCATCTTAAATGCACACATTACCAGTTGTGGCTCAAATAAAAATCTCACTGAAGATGTAAATAAAGATGCAGTTTTGCTCCAAGCTCTAGATTGTAAGCCAGTTGATAATTTTTGCTGGTCTTGTGTATCTTACAGAAAAGTATGTGAAACAGTTGCCAAACTTAGAAAATCAAAAGCCAAAGATTTCTATGAACTCTCAAGTTATGCAATAAGAAATTTTACTGCCAGTAACTATAATCATCAATGAAATTTGTCATGAAGGGATCTCTCCAGGTTGCCAAAAATTATTACTGTAACACCTATCCATAACAGGAGTGATAAAGCATCCCCTGATAACTATCATGCCATCTCACTCCTACCAATAATGTCAAAGATAACAGAATATTATGTGCACAAACAGATAAACCAGCATTTTAAGGAAAATAATTTACTTAGCTCTTCACAACATCGTTTCTCTTGAGTGTAAGGAAACAAGCTGCACAACTCTTCTGGAGTTGAGGAAAGCTCTTGACACTGTCTCCCACAGTATACTTATCATCAACTGCCAGTACTACAGAGCTGGAGGGAGTGCTCTTCCCCTTATTGGGTCATGCCTAAGCCAGAGAGATAACTAAGTAATTATAATCAAATACGATTTACCCTCATTCTTGCCATGTGAGTCAGTACTGTACACAGATGGTAAAACTCTAATTACACAATTTGATTATATAGAGAAGCCATGACATAACATAACTATAGCAATGGACTGACATACTACTTGGTTCCAGACGTTTTGCTTGCAAATTAATTATAATAAAACTGAAGGAATTGTTTTCAGTTTTAGTGTCTCTAATGAAGAGTATAAAATAATTTGACTGTTAGGTCTCTACATAGACCAGAAACTCAGCTGGGTGAGTAACACATAAAAATTGTGCTCCAAACTGTCTTGAGTGATTTATCTGTTGTACAAATTCAGACATAATGCAAGCAAAACCCTCTTCGCATATGCATATTTTGTAGTATTCCCCTCTCACCTCACCCAGGGAATTCATCTATGGGGTAACTGCTTTGGCTCCAAAATTGCTTTCAGGTGGCAATAAGAAGGCTGCTAGATTTATAGTAACAATTTTTAAGAGAAGCATGTAAAACTCATTTCAAAGATCTTAATATTATGACAGTTCCTAGCCTCTACATGTATAGTTATCTCCTCAGTATTAAAGAGAATTTAAATAATTTTAACCTTAAGGTATCCAAACAGAAAGGCAACACAGGGACTGGACAATCAGTTCATTTGCTGTACAACAGGCTAGCTAATATTTGTAGCAGCCACAATTGTCTTGGTCTCAGATAATTCAACAGACTTCCACAACTAACTCATTCTATAGCTTATAGTGCATTTCAAATTACTTTATCAGAGTGGTCTAAGAAATAAAAGAATGTAAGAAATCAATTTCAATTGGCATTACATTCTGATAAATTACTCCCACACCAAGTTGTCACATTAGAGACTACTAGCAGATACAAATAATCTACATCAAATGGTTTGTTAATGGGTTCCTGCATACATATTTTTGATGTTAGATGTGACACAATATTGTTGAAGTAAATGTCATGAAATTTTATGTTCTACTTCACTTAGCTTTATTCTGAAGTGATTAAAGTCATGGTATACCTCCTAATATTGTTTCTGACCTCCTGTTGTCCAGTGTAGTGCAGCAGCTAAACTTGGCATTGACTCAACAAGCCATTGGAAGTCCCTTGCAAAATTAATGAGACCTTCTGTTCCTATAGCCAACTATAATTGTGAATATGTTGCTAGTGCAGTATTTGGTGCTTCCTGATTATATTCTGTGAATGTTTGATTGCATTCATGTTAAGCAGTCTGGGTGGCCATATCATTCACTCAAATCATCCATAATATATTTCAACTGAACTGTGAGCAATTGTGACCTGGTGACATGGTGCATTGTCACCCACTAAAATTCCATTGCTTTTTGGGAAGATGAAGTTCATAAATAGCTGCAAATGGTCTCCAAGTAACTGAAAATAACAACTTCCTGTCAATGATTGGTTCTGCCCACACCATTGTGGAGCCACCACCAGCTTGCACAGTGCCTCATTGAGTTGTGTCTTTGACTTCATGGGGTCTAGGCCACACTCAAACCCTACCATCAGTTCTTAATAACTGAAACTTGTACTCATCTGACGACGCCACAGTTTTCCAGTCATCTAGAGTCCAAGTGATAAGGTCACAAGCCCAGGAGAGGCACTGTAGCTAATGTCACTCAGCAAAGGCACTCAAATTGGTCATCTGCCGCCATAGCCCATTAATGACAAATTTCATTGCACTGTTCTAACAGGTACATTTGTCATACATCTCACATTTATTTTTTGGTCTTTTCAGGGATTGTTGCTTATCGGTTAAAATTGACAACTCTCTGCTAACTTCACTGCTCTTAATCATTAAGTGAAGGCCGTTCGCCACGGTTTGATCTGCGGTAAGAGGTCGTGCCTGAAATGTGATATTCTCAGCAAACTTTTCAAATTGTGGATCTCAGAATATAGAATTCCCAAGTGATTTGAAAAATGGAGTGTCCCATGCATTTAGCTCCAACTACCATTCCACATTCAAAGTCTGTTAATTCCTCTCATGTGGCCATATTCATGTCAGACACCTTTTCACATAGCCAACTGGGTATAAATGAGTGCTCTTCAAGTGCACTGTTCACTTATGCTTTATGTACATTATAGTACTGTCATGTGTATATGTGCATATAGCTATCTCATTACTTCGGTCACCTCAGTTGATATGTTAATATTTACACCAGTGACATGTAAAATATTTGAAGATGAGTGAATAATATAATAGAAATATTTCTCTTTGTTACAATTTGTCAAATCCTGTCAATAGTTCTGTTGTTGTCATAAATATATTACCATCTGGTTGCTTTATTAATACACAGGGTGAACCAGAACTCCACTGATAAGCTTTAAGAGATTGTCCAGGGATACTTTTTTAATATTTTGGTATGAGGGTGTCATGGTCTCTGGTGATTCATTACAGAGTAATAATGTTATTATAATTTATTTGTTTTGTTAATGCAGCCACTCTTGTGTCTGTGAAAATACCTTCAGAACAATGAAGAAGTATGTTATATGCAGTGATCAAAGCGTACCCCACACAACACGGATAATGCTACAACCTTAAGATGGAACACATAAGCTATTATCACAGCTTCATTGTGCAGTTTTCACATTGCATTCAGTGAATTCATAAACCTAGTGCATATCATCCAACTCATCATCAGTAAGCATACCTTTAATACTGCTGTGTGTTATCATGATTGCATAACTAAAACTGCTGGAAAACAAAATCCTAGGTGGAATTGTGCGGTACTGGAAGCAATCTTGAGGACAATGAGGCAAGAAGGGTATTACTGCTGCTACTGCTGTCAGCACTGTTTTCAGTGCAATAAAGACACTAAACTAATTGGAACATGAAAGAAAACAAAATGCAGTAACTCTGTAATGAACTGCCAGAAACCACTGACCCCCAGTACCAAAATACTCAGAAGGTATCCCTGAAGAGCGTGAGAAGGTTTATCATCAGAGTCCTGAATAACCCTGTCTGTGCCTTTGATTCCACAACTACTGTTATTATTGAGGTTGGTATCTTCCTAAAACACATTGAAGCAGAGTAAAATTTTCTGTAAGTGTTCCTAAATGTTTCAAATGAATGACTCAGTGGAATAGTACATGAATAAACACTTACCCTAACATTCACACAAGCATACCACAGAAAAATTATGACCAGGTCATCTCATGTCAGTGTATACTTCTAGTATTTCAGATTGCGGAACAGCAGAAACAGCTATCTCAGCAATTGTGCAGAATGTCATCAACAGCCACAGAACAAGTACCAATGCACTGTTTGTATTGGACTTGTGGCATTATCAGTGTAATTATTAGCCAGTACAGTGACAGGAATGTTGAGGAAAGATACCAGTTTGATTATTGTTTGGCTCAGGTGTGGGGGGTGACATCATATTGAATGTGTGCGAGAGGAATGAGAAAGATATTTTTCCTCTCTGGCTATAACATCAATTATACCTCCTCTTACCTACACAACTGTTTTTACCATAACATCTATTTCATCAAAAGCTTGATGCCATGCACATGAAGATGGTACCAAATTTACACAATTGGCTACTATTTGTGATGGTTTACAAATTATAAGTCAACAAAGAAATTTTTATGGTTTTTGGTAGGAAAGATTACTCCTTTTGTCCCAAATATCCAAAAAACAGAAAATTGAACTGGTGTAATAAACTTAAAGAAATAAAGAATTGGCACGCTCCACACCTGAGCAAATCTTGACACTGTCTCCCACAGTAGACTTATCATCAAGTGCTGGTACTGTAGAGCCGGTGGGAATGCTGTTCACCTTATTGAGCCATAGAACAGTTAGTAACAATGATAAAATATTAGACTGTGTATCTGCTGTCAAAGGTATGCCAAAGAGCTCACTACTTGGTAATTTCCGCTCATTCTTGCCATATGAGTCTTTATTATGCACAGATGATAAAACTTTAATTACACCATTTTTGTTATATAGAAAGCTGTGGCACAACATAATTACAGCAATGGACACACATGCTAGTTGGTTCCAGACAAATTGCCTGCAAATTAATTATAAGAAAACTGAAGATACTGTTTTCAGTTTTAGTGTCTCCAGTGAAGAGTACAAAATAATCTAACTGTTAGGTCTTTACACTGACCAGAGACTCACCTAGGTGAATAACACGGAAAAATTGTGCTCCAGACTGTCTTGAGTGATTTATCTGATGAACAAATTCAGGAATAACATAAGCAAAGCCCTATTGGTATATGCATATTTTTTATTTTTCCACTCTCACCTTACCTGTGGAATTCTTCGATGGGGTAACTGCTTTGGCTCAGAAATTGTTTTCAGGTGGCAACAAGAAGGCTATCAGATTTATAGTAACAATTTTTAAGAGAAGTATGTAAAACTCATTTCAAAGATCTTAATATTATGACAGTTCCTAGCCTCTATATCTATAGTTATCTCCTCAGTATTAAAGAGAATTTAAATAATTTTGACCTTAAGATGTCCATACAGAAAGAAAACACAGGGACTGGATAGTCAAATGATACTCCCCACAACAGGCTTGCTAATGTTCTTAACAGGCCACAAATATCTTGGCCTCAGATATTTCAACAGAGTCCAAAAAGTAGTCCATTCTTTTGCCTACAGTGCACTTAAAATTATTTTATCTGAGGGGTTTAAGAAAAAGTATACTACTCAAAAAAAGAACAGAAGAAATCAATTTTAAATGACATTAATCTCTGATAAATTACTCCCACATTAAGTTGTAATACTAGAGAATACTAGCAGATTCAAATAATCTACATCAAATGGTTTGTTAACAGATTCCTGCTTACATAATTTTGATGTTACCTGTAACACTGTATTATTGAAGTAGATATCATAAAATTTTATGTACTCCTTCTCTTAACTTTACACTGAGGTGACAAAAGTCATGCAATACCTCATAATATTGTTTCAGACCTGCTTTTGCCCAGTGTACTGCAGCAGGTAAATGTGGTGTGGACTCAGCACATTATAGGAAGTCCCCTGCAGAAACACTGAGCCATGTTGCCCCTATAGTCAATCATAAATGTGAAAGTGTTGCCAGTACAGGATTTTTGTAGTAACTGAATTCCTGATTATATCGTTTAAATGTTTTATTGTATTCATGTTGAGCAGTCGGGGTGGCCAAATCATTTGCTTGAATTGTCCACAATGTTTTTCAACTGAACTGTGAACAATTGTGGCCTTGTGACATGGCACATTATCACCTGCTAAAATATCATTGTTGTTTGGAAAGATGCGGTTCATTAATGACTACAAATGGTCTCCAAGTAACTGAAAATAACCATTTCATTTCAATGATTTGTTCAGGCCATATTAATATAGAGCATTCAGTGAAACAGTTTCTGCAATTAGTTCTTTTGTAGTGTTCCAACATATTTCTCCTGATATTTCAACTATAAATCCTATAGTCATTGTCATGGAGTGTCTTCCATTGTCTTCTGAGTTCACTGTTGTGTTGTTCCTTTAAGTGCCAGTATCGTAATACGAGGAAGTCTTCAAAAATTGCAATAACCATAATTAAAAATAGAACTGAATGTGGACAATGGAGGTCAATAAATCTTATGAATTAATTTCTGAGTCAGTCAAATTATGACAAGTTTTTGATTCACAAGAGAAATTACAATGACAGCGTATAAGAGATATGAGCAGAATCCAAGTACTGTAATTGTCTAATTTGAAACCCTCATATTGATTGCTTATATTTCTTGCTAGTTGTTTTTCGCTGCTTCCTTAAGCTGACACTCCCAGAAAGATGTAATGGTGGACAGTTTTTGAAAGTGTTCATAGTTAAAACAGTGGTGAGCAGAGGTGGAATACTGAGCCATTGCTGATTCATTCAGGTGAAGAAGAAAATATCAGCTGCCTAAGTTCATTTTGCTGTTTTTGTACAGTTTGTGTGGTTTGGCCAATATATAATATTTATCACAATGACACAGATTCTTACTTTTCACTGTAGATCCTCTCTGACCTTTCCCAGAGAAGTTTCTGATGTCAGAAAGGTCACCCGTATCAAACTTAACACCTTGATCCTTACTATTTTTAAGAAATGGCTTCTTACACAGGGAAAAAAAACACTGTAGAACTGACAACATCTCTATTTGCTTCTTCTTCCTTGACTCTTGATTACTACTGAGGCATGATTTGCACAGTTTTCTTAATGAGATATGGCGAAACTTCATGCTCATGGAAAACTGTCTTTTAGTCTTCTAGCTCATTTAGAGACTGTCAGCTTCAATCGCAATATGCAACCCGTGAATCTTGGGTCCAAATGACCAATTTTGTATGTAAGGGTTGGTGCTGGATTCTACAGAGAAACAAAATCTAGCTGAACAGTTGTAGACTGGCACACAAGTCCTCTCCAATGCAAATCTATGGGGAATGGTAGACAGTGCAGGCAAATAAACATGGTACGAGAGACCAGTTTCTTAGTGTCATCTGAATGCAAAGCATATGTGGCATTACAAGCCCTTGTAAATATGTGACTAAAGACAATGACGCACCAGCTGAGCAAACAATGCTAATTTACCCTTGATGAAGATCTGTAAGATCCCAGAATGCCTTAGATACAAAAATACCACAATAATCATTGAATTTCTAGTGACTCAAAATAATTTCACAGATATAGTGATAGAAGTGAACGGTAAGTGTGGAGGGAAATCCTTATAAGTAAGAATTTTTTGCGAGTTTAAATATTTTATGCACATTTGAATATGATTTTATGGTTAATCATTGCTCTCTTGGATGTAGCCAGCTGACAAGATTAGATCTGAGTAAGGCTTTACAACTTACCTTAATTAGGGGATAAAGGTTGGTCATGGACATTAGCATCAATGGATGTAACACATCCATTATGAGGATGGAAAGAGGTCAACCAAAGAATCATGTGAGCCCAGATCATCACATTAACCATAAAATTAGCTTACTTGTTCTACACTGTGGTAATATGGTAGTGACAGAATACCAGTATTCAATTGGGTATAATCATTGTCAGATTTTTTCTGTCTACTTCATGCTTCTAGGTTTCAACAACACCAAACTATTGGAGGAATTATGTTGACTAGCAGAGAAGCACCTTGTCCAGTGCCTGCATCTGGAATCCATATGATACCATATAGCAAGCCTTCAATTGAATACTACAAGACAAAATGGAAAATAGGAGAGTAATTCATCACTCATTTATCTACAAAACTATAGCTAGTTACTGAGCATTATATGCTTCTTCTATTGGATTAGAGAAATGTTGACACATCATGATTGAAGTCTCTTTTATGATCTTAAACCTAAAATTATCTGTGTTAAGTAATATCAGTAGCCTAGAAATCGCCTTTCACAAATATCTGTTGACCCAATGAACAGGTAATATTTAGAAATTTTGCGAATAACACACAGGAAAGAATTTGTATTTAAATAGATTGTCAATGTAATTCATCAACAGACACCAACAGCAGTTGCCTTTGAAAAATGTAATGTGCGCAGCTCAAGTATCTCCTCTAAAGCAGAAATAAACATTTGTCTGCCTCCATAGCTAATTTTGCAGTACATTTGATATCTGTTGAACTTGTGGCTACTACCTCAGTGGGAGTACTGGAGCAGTGTGGACCCAGCTTTGTAATGGCAGCTGGGGTTCTGCTTGAGTGAGAAGTAGTAGCTCCAAGGTCTGGGAAGGTTTCAAAGGCTAGGAGAATGGTATGCTGATCCCATGCCCTCTATATGGTATCTCAGTGACACCTTTGGTAGGGGATGACTTGGCAATTAGTTGGTACTCAACGACCTGACACAGCCAGTAGATGTAGCTTAAGCTTTAGAGAGAAATATTTCCAAGGCATATTAAGAACATGTAGAAATTATCATAAATAGCAGTTCCTAATCATTCTGGAGTTTCTCATCATCAAAGTCTCATATGTAGGTTAGCAATAATATGTGCAGAGAATGTGTGCATTCCTTATGCTCCATGCAAGTCTTCACTAAGTTTCAGTTGCATGACAGCCCCTCAAATGGTGTAACTATCACCCAGTAAGATGTTGTTGTAGTGACATGGATGCTATTGCTGTATAATGATCCAAACTGCTTGCCAGAATGTGGTAGGCTGAAATTACACTGGGAATAAAATTACTTTTCACCTCTTTTCAGAAAAAAAAGATTTTTAAACCTGGATTTGTGCCACTGGGAACTAAATAAGGATAGAAACTTCAAACATGCTTTATTAAAACGAGGAAGTCAGTATAATATATACAGGGACTTGGATTTTGACGTGATTTTAGTGGGCTGACACAGTAGAATGCCTGAGATTGTAGGATTTTATGAGCTCTAGTGAGCTATGTTGCTAGTATGATATCACACATGTTGTATCAGCTGTCAATAGAGTAGAACTGGTGGTCTGTGGGTGATAATGTGTGGCAGTTGGTGCAATGAACAGTTGCATTTGGGTAAATGGTTGACACTCAGTGGACGATTGACAGATGTCAGCCATTGAACATTAGTTCTCTTATGGGTGTATGGCTGTTTATAAGTTGGCCTAGGCTACTTAGTCAGGCTTACTGATAATTCAAGAAGGTTATTTTTAAATGTTCTGAACTTCAAAGGATAGTCAGAGTGTCTTCCCCAAAGGAGAAATATGACAAGGAAAAATCAAAAGTAGCATAGGATGCAGTGTACTGCAACTATGCAGGAGCAGAGTAGAAGAAGCTGTCCTGAAGTAACTGGAACAGAGCAGAGTGAGGGCTCATGAGAATTACTAATGGACAGCAAAGTCAAAATATGAATCAGTACAGGAATCAGACTGAGAAAGCAGAAACAGGGTATGAAGATCTAGTACAGTTTCATGATAATAACAGTTAAATATCTGATTATTTCCCATGATAAGTTGAATAAAAGTTGAGCTTGTGCATAACCTATTTATTAAAAAATATTGGCTAGCACCATACTATTCAAACTTGATATCGTCACGGCTGCAAACAGCATAAGTCTTTCTCCTTGTGCTCAGACTCTCTTCAAGTACACACTGCCTGATGTCATGTACACAAGCTATAGAAGTTGCATTCACTGTATAATAACAGTGTAACACACATCTGTGACCACATTTTTGACTACTTAATACATCTAAGTGGAGACTGTGAGTCATGTCATCGCAATAACACCCAAAACTTTGAAACAAATAATATGAACAACAAAATTTTTAAAATGGCAGCCTCTTTCTAGTGTGCAAATAATGATGGAAAAAAACCAAAGTAATTTTTTTTAGAGCTATTCACAGGCACAGGAAACAAAATGATGTGTACAGTAACAATAATAATAATAATAATAATAATAATAATAATAATAATGAAATGGTGAAGGTGTTCAGCTACTAAACTATCATAACAAAAACATTAGTTAAAAGGTAAAACCTGTTTTAAAATATTTACCCCTTTACTATGAAAGGCGTACATCAGCTTGTTAGGATTATGAGTAGCTTCATTGTGTGGCCTTCCCTGGATATGAATTGCAACAAACAAACGTTTAATGATCATAATAAATGAAAATGTACCTAAAATCAATTTTAAACAAAAATATAGATCAGTTCTAGAGAATAGTAAAAGTATTTACCCTGTTCCTTTGCATTTGTGTATTTGTAACTGTGAGTATTAACGCATTATGTGCCACTTTTCAGCATTCATAATAATTATACAATGGATAGGAATTCCACCTCAAATAAATAAATTTTGGACAAAAAGGTTCACCTTGATAAAGAAAAAGCCTTAAGAAGAGTATGAATTCCAATCATAAAGCACTCATCATGGAAATAACATGTGGAAAAGATAGGCTGATACTGTAAAGATGACACATTGAGATGAAGACAGGTACTACGAAAAGACACCTACACATTTGCTTTTGACCAAAGCCTTCATCAGAAACGGAAAATCACACACACACATACACATTCATTCACACAAGCAAGCAAAATTCATGCATGTATGACCGCCATCTAGAGTATATCAGTTTCAGCTGCTGAAGGTGTCTGTCATATGTGAATGAGGTGTACTCACTTGGGTGAATGAATGTGTGTGCATGTTTCATTTCCTGATAGAGGCTTTCACTGAAAGCTAACGTGCCTTAAGTATTCACTTGAGTTACATTCTATCCCTAACTTTGTTTTTAGCATCAGTGTCTCCCTTGGTTAATATACTTTTCATTGACTTGGTACCACTAATATTTTCTGCTTCTTGATTCTTTACATTTTCGTTTATTTCATCCAATTGGCCATTCATTTTCTCTAAAACTTGCAATATTAAATTCTGGTGATCCACTTTGATTTCAGAGCTATTCACAGAACATATGCTGTTTTCATTCTCTGTAGATTTACAGTCATTGATGACTTAATTAACGCAATATCCACTTGATTTATTCATTTTTACACTCTTGCTAAACCAAGTTCAAGTTTCAAAAACATACCTCTATACCAGACAGCTCAATTTTTATTGTTTATACTTATCTGGTGGAGTACTGCTGTTTGAAACTAGTGCACCAATTTTGCTGCTGCTGTGTAGTCGCTGCTGCCTCTTGTTGTGTTTTCCAGCTGCCTTCCAAGGGCTGTTGCTGCTCAGTGGCACCTCATGGTTGTTATACTGGTGGTTCACCATTGCCAACCCAGCTGCAGCTCCCAATATCCTTGTAGATCTTCAATGTCCTTTAGCATTCAAACATAATCTTGAATTACTCTTCTGCTGTAACTTCATTCAGTGCCTAAGTTATAACTTTCATTTTGCCTGTGTTTTTGTCACACAGAAGTTCTTGTACAGTTGTTATGATAATAACAGTTAAATATTTGAATATTTATTATAGTCTAAATAAGAATTTGAATAGCACAGAACAGATTATTAAAACAAATTAACTAGTACAGCTCATATACCAGAGTACTTTAATGAATTCTTTATAAATGTAGCAAAGTCTGATGTAGATGGAACAGATTATCACAACAAAGTAAATCCCTTTGGCTCAGGTGGAAACTCAGAAAAATTTACAAAATTCTTAAAAGTTTCTGTGGAGGATGTAGAAAATACTATTCTAACACTAAAAAGCAAAAAAATCTGCAGGTTGGACTGGAATACCCATCAAAATTATTAAAGTGGTGCACAACAGAATTGGAAGCCCGCCAGCTCAAATAATAAGTCAATATTTTGAAGAGTGATGTTTCCCGGAGGTAATAAAATATGCTGAAGTCAAACCACTCTTCAAGAAGGGATCAAGAGAGATCGTGGGAAATTATCATCCTGTGTCGATTCTCGCAGGTCTATCTAAAATATTTGAAAAACTTGCTGTTGAACAAATCCAAAACTTCATAGCAAAATATTCTGTTACTCTAAACAACCAATTTGGTTTTCAGTGGGGGAAAACACCACAGATGCAGTAAACAGTTTCATTGAGAAAATAAGTACATCATTAGACAAGAGAAATAAGGTGGCAGCAATTTTCTGCGACCTCACAGACGCATTTGATTCTGTAAACCATGCATTGCTTGTTACAAACTTGAAAAATATGGCATTAGCCCGACTTATCAAACTGAAAACAAAGAGATAGCATCTCTTCAAATGGCTCATTTGATTATTCTGACTGGAAAAATATAGCTCAGGGTGTTCCACAATGTTCGATATTAGGTCCAGTCACATTTGTCTTCTATGTTAATTACTTACCATTAAGTATAAGCTCCCTATCAATTCTGTTTAGACGGCCGGTGTGGCCATGCGGTTCTAGGCGCTTCAGTCTGGAACCACGTGACCGCTACAGTCGCAGGTTCGAATCCTGCCTCGGGCATGGGTGTGTGTGATGTCCCTAGGTTAGTTAGGTTTAAGTAGTTCTAAGTTCTAGGGGACTGATGACCACAGATGTTAAGTCCCATAGTGCTCAGAGCCATTTTTGAACGAATTCTGTTTGCAGATTATACTTCTGTCTTAGTTGAAGATCATGATTTGGAAAAAATTCCCAAATCTGTGATCAGAAACCTTAGAAACTTGGTTTCAGGTAAACAGGTTGAATCGAAACATATCTAAGACTCACATGATGCAGATCTAAATCAAACAGTCAAAATGTGAGCAGATTAAGATTGTACACAGGAATCAACGTACAGAGGAAGCTGATTCAGTCAAATTCTTAGGTCTAAATTCAGATAAAAATTTGAACTGGCAGGCACACATTGAATACGTAGCAAACAAAATGAGCAACTTTGCTTCTGCAGTGGAACCAAACCTGTATGTGGTTTTTACGCATTTTTGCGCATCCAGTTACTTGAATACGAAGCAGGTACTAACATCCTGCTACAGACACATGGTGCACAAATATTTAGAAAGATTCACATATTCCCTTCAGGAGGGAGTGGTGGTGTCAGGAATGGCATATGTGCACAATTTACAACCAATATTGCCTCAACCCATACCACAGAGCTGACCTCTTAGAATAAATAGGAAAAGGCAAAAACAAGAAGAAAAAGAAGACGAAGAAAAACATAATTTGGAAATCATTATTCCTACAGCTGCCTCATGGTCATTCATACCAATTTCTTGTGGAAATTCTCAATGATGTAAATAGTGCAGTCGATTGTGGGATGATTAAAATCTCTTAGCTTGATGAACAATATGAGTGGGTGACATTTTTACTAGTAATCTCAGGTTTTCTCTCAGGCTTCAGTTATGTCTTGTGGTGAATTTACTTTTTGGTAGATGGACCCAATAATAAGTTGCAATGCCTCTGCTGTAACGATCCAAGATGGTGAAACTAGCCCACTTCTGCTAGCAGCCATAAAAACGAAATAGCCAATCATTGTATAGTTGTAAAGCTGCCATCTAGGGCACATTCAGATGTATCTGAATTATCTGAATAGAGTTGACTGGCACTCTGCACGAAAGTATCTGAATGATCTGACTAATTTAAATTGGTGGCATGTTCAAATCTATCTGAATGACCTGAATTGTGTAAAGCCAGTCAGCAGTAGCTCAGAGTTTCCATATTGCTCATGCTCAAAAATATCCAATCATTTTGACGTGTGTGATCGAAACAATCACTCAGAACTACTATCTTGTTCTTTTAATGTCATGCCCAAAAGTATCTCAATGAGCTTACAAACAAAAAAGCCAATCAGTAACGAATGCATATGATTGTCAAAAGCTAACTGTGGCAGGTGAAGGTGTAGAGAGCAGCAGGATGTTTCACCAGTGCACACACACACACACACACACACACACCTGCATAGCATCTGCAAGTCATTGTGCGTATGCAGCCAAAACATGCACTCTCTCACAAAGTAATCCAGGGCTTATGTGTTTTATCGAGTGTCAGACATTTTATGAAAGCTTTGTTTCCTTTTTTCATATGATTTTTGCAATTAGGTGAATCGGTATTCATTTACTTGTAATTCTGATTTTGGAGTAATTTTCTACTCTAGGTCATGACATGTAATATCCCAGCAGATATGAGAACCAACAAACCAAAATGTATAAAGTCCGTTGATTCAAATTTTTCAGGAAAAGTGAAAAACTGATATATACTAAACTATTCAATGGAACATAATGCCGTTTTCACAGTTAATTCCGTTTTGGGATATCGAATTCGATTCCACATTAATTTTAAAAGCTTGTTTATATTTAATCCATACAAAAGATACAATCGCTGGCTTTCGTTTCTACTGTAATGACTTTCGGTGGCTTCCAGTTTTGATAATAGTTCTACCATATGCTTTCTTATAGTTTCATACTTTGTAATCTTATGATCAACCCCCCCCCCCCCTTTCTATCTGTTAGTCATCTCCCAGATGCAATTCCTTTTGCAATGTTATTTAATCTTGTTTGTCCAGTACCGAAGCATTTCCAAAAAAATAAAATTGCAGCACGTACAATAATTTTCTCACTCCCTGATTTCACCTGCAGTTTACAAAAATCCTTGTTAGCGTGTGATAGTTAAGCTACTTACTTAACTTTCTGAAATAATAATGTTCTTTGTTTAGATTAGCATGTAGGAACATTAACTGCAAGTATTCCAAAGTCTGTTGGATCATTTCCTGTTTATTATCTGCAGAGATACTCTTCATTAAGAAGAAAAATTAAAATGAAAAATAGGGTAAATCTGTATCAAACCCCCGGCTTACGTGATATTTCACTGTAACAGCTGCTGGTTTTACTTTGGCATTCTCTCCATGAATACGCCAATGCTTAGGAATGCTTATGTCCAGAAGATACTAACTTCTGGAGGTTCATGTTTTTATTTGGCGTAGCCAACACATTTATTTTGGTTCTACATAGAATGTTTACTGGGATAGAACAGCAATTGCAACGACCCTCTCTATGTTGGCAGGGAGTATCGGAATTCATTAAATGAGGATCATTATCACGATTTCTAGGACAAAAGGAATAAGAAAATACTATGTATCATGGCATTATTTACTGATGGATGTTATGGAAACAAATTCCATTTTTCTAGTAATAAGGAATAAACAGAAGATTTACCTGATTTCAGTTTCCGCTTCTATTGTCATTTCTTCTTCATTCTTTTTCTTGTTCCACGATCTTTATACTCCTCCCCTAGAGCCGCACTTTCCTCTTCTAAACCCGCTGGATGCAGTACACACGAAACACAAAAGAATACTGCTGCTATGCAGTATTAACAATAATGATTTTGCTAAAACAGTGTCAAACAATACCAGAAGGCAATAATGCTGACTAAAACTTTGAACAGTCAGGCACAACTCACATAGATGAAACAAAAGCAAACTGAAATGTAAATGGTGTACATTATACATCCTGTTTCATTCAATCATGTGGACAATATATGATTTCTTTTAACTGCTCATTTTGAAGATACTTTTTTAGTGTTACAATATACAGATAGACGCAATCTCATTGGTGGGCCATGGGCCGGCCGGTGTGGCCGAGCCGTTCTAGGCGCTTCAGTCTGAAACCGCGCGATCGCTACAGTTCGAATCCTGCCTCGGGCTTGGATCTGAGTGATGTCCTTAGGTTAGTTAAGTTTAAGTAGTTCTAGGGGACTGATGACCTCAGATGTTAAGTTCCATAGTGCTCAGAGCCATTTGAACCATTTTGGTGGGTCATGTACATCTACATCTACGTGATTACTCTGCTATTCACAATAAAGGGCTTGGCAGAGCGTTCAGTGAACCACCTTCAAGCTGTCTCTCTAACGTTACACTCTCGAACGACGCGCAGGGAAACCGAGCACTTAAATTTTCCTTTGCGAGGTCTGATTTCTTTTATTGCACCGTGATGATAATTTATCCCTACGTAAGTGGGTGCCAACAGAGTGTTTTCGCTATCTGAGGAGAGAACTAGTGATTGAAATTTCATTAGAAGTTGCCGTCGCAACGAAAAACGCCTTTGTTTTAATGATTGCCACTCTAATTCAGGAATAATGTCTGTGGTATTATCTCCCTTATTTCGCGATAATGCGAAACGAGCTCAACTTCTTTGAACTTTTTCGATGTTATCCGTCAGTCGCACCTGATGCCGATCTCACACCACACAGCAGTACTCTAGAATATGGAGGACAAGCATGGTATAAGGAGTCTCTTGAGTAGACCTGTTGCACCTTCTAAGTGGTCTGTCAATAAATCGCAGACTTTGGTTTGTTCTACCCACAACATTATCTATATCATCGTTCCAATTTAGGTTATTTGTAATTGTAATCCTTGAGTATTTAATTGAATTTACAGCCTTCAGAATTGTGTGACTTGTCTCGTAATCGAAATTAAACTGATTTCTGTTAGTTCTCATGTGAATAACTTCACACTTTTCTTTATTCAGGATCAATTGCCACTTTTCACACCATGCAGATATCTTATTTAAATCATTTTGCAATTCGGTTTGGTTATCTGATGACTTTAAAAGACGATAAATGACAGCATCATCTGCAAATAATCTAAGACGGCTACTCAGTTAGTCCCCTATGTCGTTAATATAGACCAGGAACAATAGAGGGCCTGTAACACTTCCTTCGGGAACGCCGGATATTACTTGGGCGTTTTACTCAATGACTTTCTGTCTGTTACTACGAACTGTGACCTTTCTGACAGGAAATCATGAATCCAGTCGCACAACTGAGGCGATATTCCATAGACACGCAGTTTGGTTAGAAGACGCTTGTGAGTAACGGTGTCGAAAGCCTTCTGGAAATCTGATAATGTGGAATCAATTTGACATCCCCTGTCGATAGCACTCATTACTTCATGAGTATAAAAAGCTAGCTGTCTTTCACAAGAACGATATTTTTTGAATCCGTGTTAACTATGTGACAATAAAGTGTTTTCTTCGACATAGGCCTACTTCATGTTGTTCGAACACAGTATATGTTCCAAATCCCTGCTGCAAATCGACGTTAGTATTACGGGCTTGTAATTCAGCGGGTTACTCCTGCTTCCCTTTTTCGGTATTGGTATGACTTGAGCAATTTTCCAGTCTTTAGCTACGGATCTTTCTGTGAGTGAGAGGGTTGTATATAAACGCTAAATATGGAGCTATTGTATCAGCATACTCTCTAAGGAACCTGACTGGTATACAATCTGGATCGGACGCTTTGACTTTATTAAGTGATTAAAGCTGCTTTGCTACACCGAGGATATCTACTTCTATATTTCTCATATTGGCAGTTATTCTTGATTGGAATTCATGAATATTTACTTCGTCTTCTTTGGTGAAGGAATTTCAGAAAACTGAATTTAATAACTCTGCTTTGGTGGCACTGTCATCAGGGACTGCACCGTTGTTATCGCGCAGTGAAGGTATTGATTACGTGTTGCCACTGGTGTGCCAGAGTCGCTTTGGGTTTTCTGCCAGATTCCGAGACAGAATTTCGTTGTGGAAATGATTAAAAGCATCGCGCATTGAAGTACACGCTACATTTCGAACTTCTGCAAAACTTTGCCAATTTTTGGGATTTTGCGTTCTATTAAATTTGGCATGCTTTTTCCGTTGCTTCTGCAGCAGCCATTTGACCCGTTTTGTGCACCATGAGGGATCAGTAGCATCACTTATTAATTTATGTGGTATACATCTCTCAACTGTCATCGATATTATCTCTCTGAAATCATTCCACATGTGCTCTACGCTTACATAATCAGAACGGAAGGAGTGAAGGCTGTCTCTTAAAAAGGCGTTAAGATCATTTTTATCAGCTTTTTTCAAGATAGATATACCTTGCGTTTGTATTTGATAGCTGTAGATGTTACGATATTCAGCCTAGCAGCAACTGCGTTGTGGTCGCTAATCCCTGTATTCGTCACGATACTCCCTATTTGTCCAGGATTATTTGTAGCTAAGAGGTCAAGTATGCTTTCGCAACCATTTACGCTTGGAGTGGGCTCATGAACTAATCGTTCAAAACAATTTTCTGAGAAAGCATTCAGTACAATTCCGGATGACGTTTTATGGCTGCCGCCAGCCTTAAAAGTATAATTTTTCCAGCATATCGAGGTAGATTGAAGTCATCATCAACTATAAATACGACGGGGAGTTGGAAAATAAGTTTCCTCTGTCGACTGTGGTCAGAGTTGTGTGTGAAAGGAAAAAAAAGCGAGTGAGACATTAAAAATAAGACATATCTTTATTTTTCTACATAATGGTTCAAATGGCTCGGAGCACTATGGGGCTCAACTGCTGTCATTAGTCCCCTAGAACTTAGAACTAGTTAAACCTAACTAACCTAAGGACATCACACACATCCATGCCCGAGGTAGGATTCGAACCTGTGACCGTAGCGGTCTTGCGGTTCCAGACTGCAGCGCCTTTAACCGCACGGCCACTTGGGCCGGCCTTTCTACATAATTTCCAATACATTGAAACATTTGTCATACCGCTTTATAAGCTTCAAAAACCCTTCCAGGGAAAAATCATGGCGTTGCATACGTTGAACGGCTTGTTTGACGTCAGCATTGCTGCCAAAGTGCATTCCGCCGAGAGTCTTCTTCGAAGCAGGAAACAGATGGAAGTCACTTGGTGCGCGATCGGGACGGGAAGCCTAACATACACACCATTGTGGTTAGAACCACTCGGAAGTTACGTCAAAATGACGTATACGCAAACGCGTTGCACACTTGTCGACTGATTGAGATCCGTGGTCGAATCGAGTTAGGTGAAATTTTTCGAGCCACACTGGAATGTTTCTTAACACGTCGGTACGTGTCTGCTGAATAATGTTGAAACGAGTGTGATCCGCTGATATATGACCGTAATGTGAAAGAGATATGGCTGTTATCGCATGTACACTGTAGCGGAGAACTGGAAATATATTTATAAATTACGTACAAGTAAATAAATCGTACGGATTGTCACCTTATCGGAATTTACCTGTTTCTTGACCACACTGTGATTGATCTGCCTATTCCGTCGAGGACCAAATAGGTGGCATAAAAGCTGTGCGTCACGTTTACACCTTAACAATAAATGCAGTATTTCCGTAACACATTCCATAAACCATCGTGTATAACCGTAGAGAGAAGCTAAACAATGCCATTGCTTACTAGAAACAGCATTTGTTGTCGATTACGCAGCTCAGCTGTTACTTGCGTTAAAAAATAGATATGTTTCCTACATTATGCCTCACGGGAAGTGAATGCCTTTTGCACTCATCTTAGTTAATTATTAAACAACTTTTCAGAAAAAGCAGCCTTTGTTATACATTTAAGTGGTGGTGGCTTGGCTACATACCTTACAGGACAGCTTCTAATCTTGTTTATTAGTAATGGTTTCTATGGTCATAGAAATGAATCTTGATGATGCAAAAACTGCTTTAAAGGATCATGCAAGAAACCTCCAATGGCAACACAAAATTCTTTAAAAAACTTCTTCCTGTGTTCATTCTACCACAGTCAAATTAGTAAGAATACTTGTGTGTTGTGCTTGAATAATGAAATGCGGTGTCCTCACGCAAAAACTGTATATCGATTTAAGAAGAATGGGTAAATGACGTGACTTCACAAGCTAAAAGGCAGTTTGCTACGGAGTTCACAGCTTTCTCAGCAGGAAGAAAGAAGAGTAAATGACAAGCTGTGTTACAAAGTGTGTTATCTTAAACCTTTCACACTATTTCCACTTTCCTGGCAATTTAACACTTACAGCACGGTGCCCGTACGCCATACGGGCGCGGCCGCCCTGACGTTGGCGACGGCGCCCGTATACCGTACGGGCGAGCCCTTATTTGGCTCTGTAAGCGCGTTTAGCGCGTCTCCGAAGCAGTTTCGTCAACTAATGTGGAGGTATTTCATTCTTCTTCCGCAAGAGGCAAGCACTTACCGGTCATCTCATCCTGGGAGCGGCTGTGAGCACTGCAAAGACGAAGTTACCTGCAGTTCATTCACAGGTGTTTACGATCGTGAAAATATCGCAGAGTGATTTGACGGAGGCAGAGATCTTAGATATTCTTTATGGGGATGCAGGATGTGAAATTGACGATTCTGACAACGAGGATTCGTACTCTCCAGACGAAAGTACAAGTGATGATTCAGGTAAGTATATGTGTCAGTTGTTCATAAAGTGAAGAGTTCATTGCCGCATTTTGTATTGTGAGTAGTGTTCATTACTTCACTTGCATTTAGTACCTTTTAGTACCAATCTTAGCATTATTTTCTTTCTATGCAGACAATGGTACAGACCATCAGTCACCATCTGCGGTACCTGGTCGTGTGTGGCTCACTGAGCACAAAGAGCAAGATTGGTCGGAACTAGACGTTCAGCCAGCACTGCGGGATCTCCAGGAAGTAGTCGGCGTAGCATCGCATTTTTAAGATGCCGCTGAGGAGCTTCGATATTTTAGTTATTTCTTTGATGACGACCTTATTCGGCTCATCAAAAGTGAAACGAATCTGTACGCTGGAAACGTTATTACGACAATGAAACGCAAAGGTAGCCTGAAAATAAACTCTGTTTGGCATAAGTGGTCTGCAGTAAAATTGCAAGAGATTTACTGGTCTCTCAGTATTATTTTGCATATGTGCGTCGCCAAATTGCCGAAAATCAGTGATTATTGGTCAACAGACCCGTTTCCACAGACAGGATTTGCGAGTAAATTGTTGAGTCGCAATCGATTTTGCGCTACATTGTCGATATTACACTTGAATGACAATGCTACGTTCACTAGCAGAGGCGAAGAAAAGCACGACCCACTTCACAAAG
Organism: Schistocerca americana; assembly: GCF_021461395.2. Lineage (NCBI taxonomy): Eukaryota > Metazoa > Arthropoda > Insecta > Orthoptera > Acrididae > Schistocerca > Schistocerca americana. The sequence continues at coordinate 332,753,781 of NC_060130.1, read as the reverse complement.
TGAGGCCTTTGTTTGATTTCTTTGTGAATAAAAGCAAAATTAGTTTTCGTCCAGGCATGAATCTGACAATAGATGAGGCAAGTGTCCCTTTCGTGGTAGAAAAATCTTCAGAGCATACATGAAAAACAAACCCAATAAATATGGAATAAAATTGTATGCTCTCTGCGATTCATCAACCGGTTATATGCTAAACTGTGATGCATGTACAGGTTCTGCAGGCAGTGTTGACAATAGTATTCAAAAATGGTTCAAATGGCTCTGAGCACTATGGGACTTAACATCTATGGTCATCAGTCCCCTAGAACTTAGAACTACTTAAACCTAACTAACCTAAGGACAGCACACAACACCCAGTCATCACGAGGCAGAGAAAATCCCTGACCCCGCCGGGAATCGAACCCGGGAACCCGGGCATGAGAGACAATAGTATCTAGGGACTTGTAAAAAGGTTGTGTTCACAGTACTTTGGCAAAGGACATTGCATTTATATGGATAGGTACTACACCTGTCCATCTCTTTTGGACATGTTGTGGGAAAATAAAGCTCTTGGAGTGGGAACTGTAATGAAAAACAGGAAAGGTTTGCGACGAATATTCAGAACACTAAAACTAAAAAAAAAAGTTAGTTTTTCAAACGAAATTCCATCTCTTGGCAGTGAAGTGGAAGTCAGAAAGAGATGTTGTTTATCTTTCCACAAAGCATAAGTCTACCAGCACTAGTATTCAAGTGAGGGCCAAAGGTGGAATAGCAGAAATTGTAAAGTAAGACGTTATTATTGATTACAATAAGAATGAAGCTGGGTTGACAGAGCAGATCAGTTCTCCAGCTATTATCCATTTGCCCGATAACTTTAAAGTGGTGGTAAAAGCTGTTTTTCCACTTGTTTATCATGTCAACTGTCAACAGTTTTATTTTATGTAAAGAGAACACTAGGAAGAATGTATCCCTAGTAGACTTTATTCACAGAGTGGGGAAGAAATTAGCTGAGAAGGGCGGAAATATTTTTCACCAACAAGCCGCTTCATCCTCACAAATTGAGAGGACATTTGCAAGGCACTTTCCAGAGAAGGTCCCACCCACTGCAAACAAGGTGAATACTACTAGGAATTGCAAATTATGTTCAGACAGGGGTAAGAAAGAGACGGGTAAGCGCATCAGGAAGGAAAAAAGATGGTGATGCAAACCTGTGGCATTGGCCTTTGCTCCCACAGTGTTTCCAGGATTTTCACACAAAGGCTAACTACATCTGAACTATTAAAATACTCTAGTTTACAGGTACCTGCAGTTAGACAGCCCAGTGATATTTTGTTTTAAATTTAGATACAGTAATAATGGCATTACTCAAGAGAGAGATCACGTAAAACTTTTTTATGCACGACATTTTTATGTTTTCTTTTTTTAATTATAACACCCATTTGTATTTTATATTGTAAAATACACTCACATTCATGTAAAGCTCTTACTTTTTCCTTTTAAATGATGCAATAACAATATTCCAATCATTTTTCTGTTATTTGTAATTTAATTTCAAACATCCATTAAATATGCCAGTTCACAGCCAAGTGCCGGGTGTAAAGAGGGCAGTGTTGAAAGTGTTAAATATGCACACTTCACAGCTGAATGAAATATTTCATTTTGTATATGAATCCAGTTCTAGTAGACTTTCTTCTCATATGGCTGTGACTGTTCAGTTTTTGAAAATTTTACTAACAATTAACAAACGACAGAACACTATGAAGCTTTTCATAAAGCATTCTTACTGTGAGAGCATATAAAAATTTGTTCTGCAGCCTTCCAGGATCATGGTACCTCTACGATTTGCACCACATAATGCAAAGTCACTGTAGATTTGATTCAGATGTTCAAATGGTGTGAAGTGTAAGGTATTTATTGTGCGACTCAATTTTGATTAAGAGACGTTCTCCAGAAAACACTTGTTTTACTACTGCTTTGCATCTGGTATCCTCTAAATAATGATAAAATAGGATGCACTACTGTCTAGCAAGATGACCAGATTTAAAAAGACTGCAGTAACAGCTGTGTTACATTAACTGTGGTTAGGAAGACAGGCTACTGTTTACCTTTCAGATAACAGTGAAAGATAATAGTTTCTGCTGTCATCTGCAAAGTAAGTAGCAGTCTGACTTCCTATTGAGATAAAGCTGTGCGTTATTTAAACTTGTTGTTGAGGCTGTGATACATACAGGTTCTGCATTTTGAAAATTCCAGTAACACTTCAAATTAAATAAATGAGACGTTAGCAACAAATGCATGTAGTGTTGCAAACTTCTTAAATAGGTACAGTACTTTGTTTCTGTTACTGACAGGTTGAGGTTATCAGGTTTAGATAACAGTGCAATTGACCATCTGAGACCACTCCCTGCAAATAACTTCAGTAAAATGGAAATGACACTCACTTGTCCGTAAAAAGTAGCATCCATTACAAAATTCTTAAAGTATTCTAGTGATATTATTAAAAGAGTGTTCATGTGAGTTGAGATGTGCCTCAAGTTACTTGTGTAATCAATCTCTTATCGGTGAAACATTTTCAGACTGGCTAAAATATATTTAAGTTAAGCCTCTTTACAAGATGGGGATTAAAGGGATACTGTCAAATTTTGGTCATTTTTACTTTTGCTGGCTTCTCCAAAAATGTTTGAAAAGGTTGTGTCTAAGAATCTTCTTAAGCATCCAACTGCAAACAACATATCCAAGTCACATTTTGGGTTCCTTATGCTTACTGATGTAGAGAAGAGTATTTACACATACTGTGGGACTAATTCATAAGATAACAAATTAGATGCTACTGGCATTTTCTGTGATCTGTCAAACGCCTTTGACTATGAATCACAGCTTTCTCTCAAGAGAATTATAATATTGTGATGCTACTGGCAGTTCTGCAAAATGGTTCGAGACTGACCTAACTAACAGGAAACAAAGACTATCATTGCAAATACATGCAGAGTAAGCACATTGTCTTCATCTGATTGGAAAGAAATTACGTGTGATGTTCCTCAAGGTACCATCTTGAATCTGTTGTTTATTCCTGTCTACAGTAAGACCTCTTGTCTGTTAAACTGCCAGATGCTAAGTTTGTTTTGTTGGCACATGACACAAACAATGCAATAAATAGCAAGTCAAGTACAGATTTAGAAATGGCTACTAATCAAATTTTCGCTGTCATTAAACTTTTAAAAGGCCCACTATGTGCAGATAAGAACCTGTAAAATATTTGTTCCTAACATGTGTATAATGTATGAAGACATGCAAATAGAAGCGGTTGACAGTGTTAAATGTATGGTGTTACAACTCAATAATAAATTCAGTTAGGAAGGGGTGTGCCACAAAATTGCTGAAGCAATTCACAAGTTCACAAGTTTGTATTTGCGATGTGAATGATGTCAGATGCAAGAGATATAAATAGAAGAAACTTGCATACTTTGTTTGCTTTCATATTTTGAGGTACCTCGTCAGACTGAGCAAAAACATTTAGACTGCAGAAGCATGTAATAATATTAGATCAGATTTACTTTCATTCCAATTGATCCGTAGTGAGGAGGCGCTCCACGAAGTAGAACATTTCAGAAAAACAATAATACATGACAAATATTTACAACTGAATCAAATAAGCTGAGGTACCTTCACAGGTCCCAAGTGGAATTATCGTCATATTTTTTTAATGAACACTATATGAAAGAATCATTTTACAAACACTCATTTACTAAGGTCGCATTAATGCACTGAATTTAAAAAATGTTTTTTTATTTATAAGGTAATAAACATATAATAGAACTACTACAATACTTATTTACAATGAACACTTTACTGCACTGAAATGGTGCAGAAGTTAGATTGTACTTATATACAGGGTGGTCGGAAATTCCCGTTACAAACTTGTAGGACATGTAGAAGGTAATGAGTACAGAACATTTTGAATAGGAACCCATGCCCGGAATCGTATCGTTTCCATTCTACGACAGTTTCAATTCAGATGTGTACCTCGTCAACGTCTGCTTAGGGCAAGAGAAACGTTTCAAAGTTCCCTGTCCTGGTATGCAAGAGGGTAGACACGATGACGTGTTCTACGAGAAACGATCCCCAGATTTCACTTAATGTGCGCTTTGCTGTGAGAGCAAGTCAATACCTGTGCGTCACTGATAGAGGAACATGGTGCAGTACACGTTTGCGGAATACACAGACATGCTCCTTGTGTAAGGCGAAGCTGGAGGTAACGGAAGAGCTGCAAGTCAGCTGTATCACGAACGATTTCCGCAGTGTCACACGGCATCGCATAAACTGTTTGCCCATGTTACACAACGGCTACGAGAAACGGGTACCTTTCCCGTGAGGAGGCAGGACTGTGGTGTTCCACGGCGACGCCGCACTCCCGAATTTGAAGAAGGTGTGCTGCGTTGCATTGAAGATAGCCCGTCAACGAGGCCACGGACAATTGCGCGTGCAATGGCTGTTAGTCACAGTACCATCTTGGACGTCCTGCATGAGGAACACTTACATCCGTACCACTTACAGAGAGTACACGCTTTGGATTCAGCAGACTTTCCACAACACGTCGCCTTCTGCACATGGTTCCTGCACCGTTGCATGGACGCGCCCGTGTTTCCACGTTAAGTTCTCTTCACAGATGAATGTAGGTTCACAAGGGATTGTGTCCTGAATGCTCGAAAAAGCGATGTCTGGGTGGACGAAAACCCACATGCCATGCATGCTCAGATATTTCAAGATAGGTTTGGAATTAACGTGTGGGCAGGTATTCTGGACGGTAATGTGATTGGACCATACGTCCTTCCATCCAAGCTCACTGGTCCTGCATACTTAGTCTTCTTAAGACACGTAATGGACCCGTTCTTGGAAGCTGTGCCATTGAATGTCCGTCAGGAATGTCCGCCAGGAAATGTGGTTTCAGTATGATGGAGCACCACCTCAGTTTTCACTGGCTGTCCGGAGACATCTCAACAGACGATATGGTGAAAGGTGGGTAGACCGTGGTGGTCCAACCGCGTGGCCACCACGGTCGCCAGATTTAACCCCTATGGAGTATTTCTTGTGGAGTCAAATGAAGAGCCTAATTTATGAAACACCTGTAGAGACAGAGGAAGATCTGCTGGCACGAGTTCTGGCCCCTGCACAAGACATTGAAGAGACACCAGGTGGCATGGAGAGAGTGTATCAGAACATGCTTCAGAGGTACAATGTGTGTAAGAACGTTGGTGGCTGCGACATAGAGCCGCTGTTGTAATGCATGGCTACATTGCGGCTGGAGCCGTAGATGCTGGGTTCTTGTTGTCGACTAATGTAAACCATATGGTGTAAGTTGTAATACAAATGCGTAAGTAATAACGGAACGAGTCAGTATTCGTTTCAAATAGATTGCAACAATTGTACTGGGTCACGCCCAAGTACATTCCTAACGTGGGTGTGGATGAGATAATCATCTACATTGAAACTGTTGTAGAATGGAAACGATATGTTTCCAGACATGGGTTCCTATTCAAAATGGGTTCGTATTCAAAATATTATGTTCTCAGTAGCCTCTACATGTCCCATAAGTCATCAGTGGAGTACAAGAAGTTGGCCACCAATAAATTGTTTAGGCTTCTCTTAAACTGAAATTAATCGGTTAAGTTTTTATGGCTCCTGGCAAGTTGCTGAAAAATGTGTGTTCCTGAAAAATGGACACCATTTTGTACAAGAGTAAGTGACTTTGAATCCTTGTGAAGATTATTCTCATTTCTGATATTGATTCCATGAACTGAGCTGTTGGTTTAAAAAAGTGATATATTTTTAATGACAAGTTTCATTAAGGAATAAATATATTGGGAAGCAGTAGTTAGTATCCCTAGTTCCCTGAACAAGCTTCTGCAGGATGTTCTTGCGTTCACACCACATATAACTCTTATTGCACTCTTTTGTGCATGGAAAACTTTAGCTTAGCTTTATGAATTACCCCAAAAAATAATTCCATGTGACGTTAGGAATGAAAGCAAGCATTGTATGCCAGCTTTTTCATTTTTATGTCCCCTGTCTTTGACACCATTCACATTGCAAATAGAGATTTGTTAAGATGCTTCAGCAATTCTGTGGTATGCTCCTCCCAGTTCAATTTATTATCAAGCTGTAATACCAAGAATTTAACACTGTCCACTTCTATCTGCTTGTCATCGTATGTTAGGCATATACTTGTGGGACACACTTTACAAGTTCTAAACTGAATGTAGTGTAATGTTTCAAAGTTTAGTGACAAGGAATTGACTAGGAACCAGTGATTAATGTTCACAAATATCTTATTAGCCGATCTTTCTAAGACTTCACTTGATATCTGTATCATTGGCAAACAAACAAACTTGACATCTGGTATTGTTAGTGATGAGATCATTGATATACACAAGGAAAAGTAAAGGCCCTGAGATGGAACCTTGTGGGACTCCACATGTAATTAGTTCCCAGTTGGATGATGCCTGATAGCTTAATACATCTCTCTTTCATAATAACACCCTTTGTTTCCTGCCAGAGTTAAGATTTGTACCATTTTGCATCATTTCCTGTAACACCAAAATATTCTAATTTACTTAAAAGGATACTGTAATTTACACAGTCAAATGCCTTTGACATATCACAGTATATTAGTTTCCTCACTTGTGGTGTAAATTCCAGATAATCATGTACAAACATGATCAAGGAAGTGGGTATTCTAACCAATGCTTCTCAGTATATTTATCGCTTAAAGAAATTTGTTGCAAATAATGTGTGTGTATCTCCAAACAATAGCTCAGCACATAGTAAAATACTAGGAACAATAAGACCTGAATTGCTTACCTTGGTCCAAACAGGGGTCCAGTATACAGGAACACTCATTTTCAATAATTTGCCAGCAACCTTTAAAAACTTTGTTTCAGAAACAGCACAGTTTAAACAGTTTGAAAGATTTTTAGGCAGGCAGCTCCTACTCTATAGATGAGTATCTTAACAGGGACTATTAGACCAGCTTAAGTGAAATTGTCTTAAATTTGGTTTTACAGCAGTTGGTCACAACAGTCTAGATTAGGTGTTTTGTGTATGATGAATTTGTTAAAAGTGCATAACTGTTTCAATCTGAGTGTATTAATTCTGTAAATATCGCAGTTCCAGCTTACTGTAATGTATGCACATACCTTGACAGTCTCCTGATGAATGACCAGGGAAGTGTTATATTCATATGTTCTTTGTTTTTTATGTTATCCTTCGACATATTCCACATCCATAAGAACTGTCCCATTTTTGGGTCTATAGAATAAGAACTGAATCTAATGTAGTGAAATCCATCCGAGAATGTTAAACATGGCTACAGTTATCAGCATAGATGTGTAGCCATATCAGTTGCTAAGATGAGTACTTAAAGATACCACTTGTATTTATTGTGGGTTTATTATGTTGATCGTAGCTGTGTACACCCAATTCAGTTGATAAGTAACTCCTATGGCTATAATTTAGACGTAAAATATTGTCAGGCTAGAACAATTGTCATATCCAATAGCTCAGTGAATGCTACTTTTATGTCAGGTCTTTCTTTCCTCTGTTGAATCCTCGAATTATGTGTAATGAACTGGCAAGAACTACAGACAGTGTTATAATAGACCGCCAAGCATTTGAAATGGATGTTGAATCATTTGACCTCGAAGATGACACTGACGAGCAAAAAACTTTTGTTGAATTTGTATACCATTACTTTAATATTTCCATTCCCCTCAAAAGATTAGTAATACAGATCACAGTAAGGACTGTACACAAAATTCCTGTTGCACAGGAACAATATCCCTTTAAACACACATACTGTAAATGGTGGTTTCATCTTCTACAATACTTCACTCCCTATCTCACTCCCTTCCCCAGTACTTCACACTTTCCATGTCTTTACATATTACTGTTTCATCAGCGTGCAAATTTTAGTCTTTGTATTTTATCCTTGCAACCTGCAGAATTTAGGATCTATAGTGCCTCATGTGTTGCTACTTTTTTCCAGATACCAAAGCGATGTTTCCTGAGGTCAGTTGGCATCTACCAGTTTTTCCATTCTTCTGCAGTTAATTTGTGTCAAACTAGAACCATGACTTGCCACATTGATAGTTCTGTAATATTCACAACTTCCAGTGCCTGGCTTTTTTGGAACAGGAATTATTACTTCATTCTGAGATGTGAATGTATTTCGCTTGTCTCTTATCTAGCATACCACATGCAATACTTTGATTTGGCTGTCTGAAGGATCTCTACAAATGAGAGGAAATGTCTACTTCAGGCGCATTGTTTGGGTGCAGGTCTCTCATCACCACGTGGAATTAGTCTCTTAGTCCATCTCCCACCTAGTCTTCATCTGTCTCCTATAATATATTTAAATTAATTTCTCTCACTATAGTAATCAGGTGAAGTAAGAGCTCATACTCCAACTCTACTGTTTTGCATGAATTTTATATACAATCTAATGCACCTTAGCATGAAGGTAAGTTAAACAATCCCCATTCTTCCTGCTACAATGAAAATATTCAGAAAGATGATGTAAAATCGGAATGCCTTGACACAATGTGTATGTTTTTGGAAAATGGTCCATAAACGAAGGTAGTTACTTACCAGTGCTTTGTGCATTTAATAAAGCATTTTCTGCTCTGGTCATATAACACTAAGGGTTTTGGTTAGTCTATCACACTTACCGGTAGCCGTTACACAAACTGGATTCACGACGAAGGCACTTGCAGTGAGGTATCCAGTGGCACCCTTTATACTTTTGGGGAACCCTGCCTCCTTTTCACTAGTTTGTAAATGACTTTTCTTAATCTTCCTTAATGTGGCTACTATTTGGAGTAACAGATCTACTCTTCCATGGTATTCCCAGAAATGACAGGGTGAAGCTGAAATAAGGTTGTGATACGTAAGGAATATAAGTCACATATGGTACATATGTGGATCGCTAGTGTTTGTAACAGAAGCCTCTCTACGAAATTTAATAAATCTAAAAAGAAAACTTAGCAGAACATGGCAAAATTACATGACATCAAGGCTGAGAGGTTCCTTCATTGCATGTGAAACATACCTTGAAGAATATGCTTTGCTCCTGCTAAACTAAATCAGTTAAAAGGTTCAAGGTTTTTACTGAGGCATCACCATTATGTAGTACTACTACTGAATGCAGGCTGTTTTGTCAGCTTTGGTGAATAATTGTCAGTAAAATCCTTACTAATTTATATGAAGCTGGTATCTGTATAGATATCAGTGGTGATCTTACAGCTCTCGAAGAATGAAATTATAATGAAATCCAGACCTTTAGCTGATTATAGGCATTGATAATTAGTTAACTGCTGTACACAATTTCTGATCTGTTATTGCCTCATTTCCCATGAAATGATAATATCTTATAGCCACAAATCAGGTCACCAAGCTATGAGATTATTATAGAGAAACAAAAAAAATAAATAAAAGTCAATCTATTTTATAGGGCATTTACATATGATTACACCTTACCAGTATCAACATTAGAAATATTACACGAACATAAATCCATCTTCCGCACAGAAAATAATAAGCTCAAATGGTTAGTTCAAAATTTAACTTACTTGACACGGAATAGCTTTCAAAAATTGAAATAGTCATCAGTGAAGCACTAAACATTTTTAAGTGTTGACACATGGACTGCAATCCAATGTAATGCGTTACAAATACTCAGTTCAAGAATGGAAAACATTTTTCCAACCACAGTTTTACTTGACTTGGCTCATACTGGAAGGAAATCCTAGGTTTACCTCCTGACAGTGGATCAATACTGTGTCTATGGCAATATCCTCCACAATCACCAACTGAGGAACTGTTTACAGTTTGCAGAGAAAATTTGAAAACGGTTTCTCATATCAATCAGGAAACTCACTTCTAAAGCAGCTACTTTAACAGTCTCAAAGATAGCTGAAAGACTCTCTCTGACTCTCTCTTTGCTTCTTCAGCCAATCAACACACACACACATTCTAATTAAAGTTTGTAAAGAAAATACGAATTCAGGTGCACAATGGAATGACATCATATAGCTAGTAAGTTGGCTCTAGACACATTTATTGATAATTTCACTGGGTAGAATAAATACTACATTTTACCCACTGAAAAAAATTTATGGTCACATATCTTGGACCTTGTGATGTACAATTAAGCATTGTTTGACGAGGCTAGATTGCAGAATCAGGTTGATGAGTGGCACAAGGAATCAAGCAATCACATGATTTATTACAGACATGGTGCAGATGCCAGTGGAGGAGTGAAACCATTACATTTTTATATCAGAGCTGTTAGCAAAAAGATCTTTTGAAAAAGTACAAGGATAGTTGTTTGTTATTTGCAACATACAAAACAACAACAACAACAACAACATATGATATGCCTTTATTTTTTTATAGTTGTAAACGAGCTATTTGGTTTTGTTTTTCATTCAGGTTGAAAATGGGAGATCCAGTCATGAAATGCTAGCCATTTTTAAGGATCGGAATAATGACTGGAAACGCATTTACAGGGTTACTGATTTTTCATAGTCGGAGATAAATGGAAATGATTGTATGGCATTATTGGCCGAGAGGCCCCATTCGGGGAGTTTGGCCGCCAATGCAATTGAACAAGCATTTCCTCAGACAAAAGTTTACTTGTGCCTTTTCTGTCAGAAACAGGCTTGAGGAAGATGGCTGAATATATACCAAATGACATGAAGAGACTCCTGACCATGTGGCAAGAAATTTGAAAATCACCAACAGAGAATTAACAGATGGTACAGAAGAGATAATGAGGCTTCTCAGAGAAACAAAAATGCATCACCGTGTGTTTAACAGCAGTGGCTATCAGTTCATGAAAAGAGGGTGGAAGCTTATGAGGACAAGGGCAATTTTGACACCATTGACATTACAAATGGGGCTGAAGCCATGAACAAGATTTTAAACGTTTTTCCTAAAATGGAATACAGACAGGACCTTGAAGAGGGTTACTAAGGATATAAGAGACAGATTTCTTCTGAGCCTAATTATAATGTACTGTCTGCAGAATACTGCCATTAAACCAGAACAGAGATGTTCCATTGTTTTTGCATTGAAAAAAGCAAGTTTGTGAAACATGTCATGCAGTGATATCCATCAGCAAAAGTTGAGTTAACTGCAAGATTAGTGAATGGGAGGTTGGACAGTTTGTCTTGTGTGGAGAGTACAATGTTCAGAGACTGTAAATATGTTGTAAGCTTTGCTCTACCAAACTGCATGGGTGAAAATTTTCAGATATATAAATACCCATGCAAGCATTTCTGTACAATCTTTATTTCTTCTCCAGAATGGGGTTTTGATAAAATACCATAAATCTGCAGGAATAGGCCACAAATCTGTCTTCATGATATGTGCGGGTTTGGCTTCAGAACTGTCTCTGCAGTAATTTCACATGAAGACAGTAGCAATGAGGATACAGTCGAGGAAACAAATATAGAGCATCACAATGATACCTTAACCATTTCTTTGCAGCAATTTGAAGTGAGGGAGTTTTGTAAACAGGTTTTTAATCTCACATACAACTATATCAACAGTGAAACATTATGAAAATTACTTGAATCACTCAGGAACTGTGTGCAAGATTTGCAGTTAGCAAACCCTGAAGCTTGTGGTATCCCCACAGCTGTGCCATCTAATTCCCAACAATAATATTAAGTAGGTTTGCCGTTAATTTTACAGGGCCTGGCATAAAGACGGCTCTCATTGTAATGTTCATGTATTTGTGCCTTAATAAATGATTAACTACCAAAGAACAGATCACGTGGAGGTCATAGCATTCCATTTGAAGGTCAAACAATAAGATCTATCTAAAATACAAATAAGGGAGATCTTTATTTATTTACTTATTTATTTATGCATTTATTTTACCTGGCAAGATTAGGGCCTTCAGGCCCTCTCTTACACCTAACCAGGCATACTCAGATTCAACAAATTTCAGTTTCTACAGAACATTAAGGACATATAACATGTTATACAGTATTAATGTTACAGAAAAAAATAGAGATTATAAAAGTAGTACAATGATAATTATAACAATCAAAAAATAATTATAACAATCAAGAATAATAATAATAATAATAATGACTATGTCTATGAAAGTAAACATATTTTTCTTTTATGAATCTCAGTCCTATTGCTAGTTGGGAATTTTCTCGTTATATTCTTGCAGCTTGTGAGTTATTCTCATCAAGCAGAGACATAAGACGATGGAGTGGGGTGAAAGAGATATAGAAGAGGTAGATAGGTTAGAGGAAGAGAAATAGAATGGTAAGATTCGAAGCTATGATGGAGAGGAGAAAGAAAAAGATGAGAGGGGCACAACAATGGTGGCTATACCGTCCCTAATATGTAAGTCTTGAGTTCCCTCTTGAATGTTGAGTGGTTTTGGATAAGATGCAGATCACAGGGGAGCGCGTTCCATAGTCGTATGGCTGAGATGGAGAATGACACGGAGAAAGATTTTGTGTTATGTAAAGGTACAGCCAAGATGCTAGACGTATCCGATCTGGTATTGCGGTTGTGGAATGATGATAGGTGTTCAATATGAGAAGATAAGTATTGGGGGCACCAGTGGCTAAGAAATCGATGAAGTAAGCACATCGTGTGGAGATCGCGTGCCTTATGTGGGCGTATCCAACCTAGCTGGGAGTATGAAGGACTGATATGATCATACAACCGTATATTGCATACGTATCTAACGCAAGCATTCATCACTTGCTCGAAGCATCTCGAATTTTCACTATTTGTGCCGTTTTGAACTACATCACAGTAGTAAAGATTAGGCAAGACTAGTGTTTGGACTGATTTTTGTTTAACATGGGTTGGATATATTTTTCTAAATTTTTGAATTGCATTAGGGAGGAGAGCGATTTCCGGCAAGCTGTGACTGTTTGTTCTTCCCAGTTTAGGTGTTCATCCAAGATTATTCCAAGGTCTTTTACTGTTTTTTGGTATGGTAGTTGGGTACCATTGAGGAGTATTTGAGGGACTGTTTCGCGAAAGTACCGACTGATTAACTTTGGATGAGATGTAAGTATGACCTGGGATTTCTTGGGGTTTAGTTTCAGACCTAGGTTCTGTGCCCATCGAGAAACAGAGCAAAGATTTGCGTTCATACTCGCTACTGCGTCAGCAATGTTCTTGGGGCTTGCGCTTATGTACAGCTGGATGTCGTCGGCATACAGATGGTACTGCAGGAGTGAATCACTGAAGAAACATCATTAATGTAAAGTGAGAAGAGTAATGGACCAAGGACGGAGCCTTGGGGAACTCCAGAGCGCACGTTTTTCCATGATGACTTTTCCGACCCACAAATGACTTGTTGACTTCTGTTTTTGAGGTAGCTGTCGAACAAGTGTATTGCGCTGTTTGAGAAATTCAGCTGCTTCATTTTAATTAGTAATATATCAAAGTCAACTGTATCAAAAGCCTTGCTAAAGTCAAGCAGTGTTAGGATGGTAGCTTCACGTCTGTCCATAGCATGTTTAATGTCATCAGCTACTTTGATTAATGCAAGTGCTGTACTATGGTGCTTTCGAAAGCCTGACTGATATTTGTCGTGGATGTTATGAGTTTTGAGGTAATCCGTCAGCTGTTCATGGACGATGTATTCTAGGGCTTTAGATATTGCAGGAAGTATGCTGATCGGCCTGTAGTCGCCTGGCGACTTAGGGTTGTCAGTCTTGGGTATAGGTTGAATTTAACTCTGCTTCCACTCAGTAGGATATGTACTACTGACAAGAGACAGGTTGAAGATGTCTGTGATAACTGGAGTAATAGTGTTTACGACGTTCTTAATCATGCCAGTGCTCACTCCATCATTTCCTACTGCCTCGGAAGAGATTCTCATAATTGCCTTGTGTACTGAGCCGGTAGTGACATGTTTTAGAAAAAACTTGTCTCTCGAGAGATTGATATCTTGGGGCTGGTAATTTGTCGCTGCTTGGCAGTTTACAGCTGTTGAGAAGAAATCGTTTAATTCTTCTGCAGACACTTGATAAACAGCGTCAGATCTTCGCTTCCCTATACCGAAACTGCGCAGCTTTTTCGACAGTGCAGCAGGTTTTGATATGCCGCATACGACAGAGCAGGCGTGTCTGATTTTGGCATTCCTCACGCTTTGCTTGGTTCTATTTCGGAGTTTCCTATAAGCTTCGTACGCCTCGGGAGTTGGGTTACGCTTGAAGGCCCTATGTGCAGCATCACGTTTATTCATTAACTGGCGTAATGCAGTGGTGAGCCACGGAGCGGGAGCTCTCTTTACCTTGACAGTGCGTTGAGGAGCATGTTTATCATACAGTGCAATAATTTTGCGACATAATTCCCGAATTTTTCCGTCTAAAGTCGCTTCATTGGTTATATCATGCCAAGGGATGTCTGAGCAATCCTTTTGAAGAGCGTCATGGTTCACATTTTTTAGGTTTCTGTAGGTTACCAGGTGAGATTTTTCTTTGGTAGTATATACTGAGTAATTTAAGAATATCACGTCATGAGCAGAGAGTCCTGGAGAGGATGTCTGATTGGCGCGAATTATTTTATCTGGTCGCTTTGTTGCTATTATATCTATGAGTGTATGGCTGTGTGGCGTGTGATGAGTTGGGTCCAGCGGTGTTAAACTCATATCATTGGAGTGGAACAATCTCCTTAGTTTTTCTGCAGAGGGAGATTTTAACTGTAAGTCGATGTTTGTGTCGCCCATAATGATTATGTGTTCATACAGTGTCACGAGCGAGGACAGGGCAGACTGAAAGGAGGACATAGCACCAACGTTTGGAGGTTTATACATTACTCCAATTAGCAGTTTCTGATTTGATGTATCTATTTCGAAAAACAAGAACTCTGCTTCTCCTTCGCCCTTTGCATCCGATGTGCATAGTATAGTAGGTCTCAGATCAGAGCGAACATAGGCACCCACACCACCCCCGCGTCGTGTTTCACGATCTGCCCTTAGGAGAGAGTAACCAGTGATTCGGATAGCGTCGGAAGAAATGTTTGGTTTCAACCAAGTTTCAGAGACGAGGATAATATGGAACAGCGATTGGCAGAACAGGTCACAGAACTCGTCGAAGTGAGCTGTTAGCGACTGAGCGTTCGCGTGGGCCACAAAGAGCCCGCCGCCGGAACCGGTCCGTCCCATTGTGGCCGCCTGTAGGACCGAGCGCGCTCCGTCTACCTGCTGGCCGGAAGAGGGACAAAAGCTGGATTTCGGGGGGGAAGACATATTTACAGGTGTGTCCAAGGTCGTGACTGACTCAAACGTCTGTGGGCTGAAGGTGAAAGACAAGCTGGAGGTATCGGAGAAGGGAGCGAAAAGAAAGAGGGAAAGTGGCAGTAGTGGTTACGAAAAAGATAATAGTAGTAGTAGTGGTAGTGACGAGGATGAAAATAACAGATATAGAAAGGCGGTTTTAAGGAGGTTCCTGTTAATGGAGAATGTTAATTCCCGTTTGACCGACAATATGAATATACATGAGCACTTATGATAGACAAATAAAGAAGCAATATTTATGTGAAACAATTGACTGATTTTAAATAGAGTACTTATGGTACATATAGAAATAACGAAGCAATATTTACGTAAAAAAATGAAAATAAAGAATAAAAATTAACTTATATTAGACAGAGTACAATATGAGACTTTGTGTCTCGCGAGATTTCGCTCAGTCTTTCAGTTCGGACATGTTCGTCACCGTTTTCCTCCCTCCTTCCGTCTTGACTACGATCCTGCCATTCTGGGTCCATACATTTTGAAGGCCGAACTGTGTGATCGCAGTGTTCAAAACTTTTAGACTTTCGCGCGTCAGATCTTCCCTCAGGGTAACCCCACTCTTGGCGAGTTTTCTTTTCTGAGCAAACACTTCAGCTCTTTTCCGGTATGACACAAATTTAATTATTATGGGCCTGGGTTTCATCGCACCTGGTATCCTGCGCCCAACACGGTGGCTTCTGTCAATATCGGCCACGTCGATCTGCACGCCAAGTTTCTCACGCACGAGGCTAATGGCCAGGTCGTCGGTGTTTTCTCGATCGTTTTCAGATACCCCGAACAAGCGAAAGCTGTTCCTTCGCTGATACTGCTCAATTTCATCGGTGGCCGCAGACAGTTTAGCTTCTAGGTCGGCGGCTTTTTTTTCTTGTGCGGCCAGGAACTTTTTAAGAGACTGGATTTCGGTGCTGTTGCGCCCGACAGACTCTTGCAGTTTGTCCATGACCGCGGCCGTCACAGAGTCCGTGATGGATTGCAGTATTACGTCTAGCGTGTCTTTACTGTGCAGCGCCGCACTCACCTGGGACCGGACGAGCTCCCCGATGTCGGGAAGCGAGGCCTCACCTGCCGCCGGAGACCGGGCGCCCGCGCTGCCTGCGCCCCTGTAGCCTCGCCTGCTGCCGCTTACTCGTGCTCTTCCCATTTTTCACTCACTTATCACTTGTCACTTGTGGTAATCAACGGAGAACAACACACCACGGCAAGTAACACTTGTTTAGTCGGATGCACACGTTGTGGACTGCCGCACTTCTCTGTAACACCTTCAATGAGCGGAAAAACTCGCGAGCCAAAGAAACGCGCGTCACTCAGTGGCCGCCATCTTATTCCCCAATGCCAAGTTTATGCCAAGTTCTGTAAGTAAACTTTATCGCACATGTGACTTTTTAAGTAGCGGTAGTGAAAAATACTTCTCTGTGGAAAGTCAAGAAGGTAGTTGTTTGACCCTGATTTGTATTTCCTTTACCCAAGTAACGATGTATACTTCTGATTACAAGAGATTCTTGGATTGCTGAGAAACTGTTCAAAAATTACAATCAAGTTGCAGACATTTATGTCCAACAACAAATGACAAATTGATACACAAGTGAAACACTAAATGCATTGTTTTCCTTCAGCAACACTATCAATCCTCCAAGTTATCCCTGTAATAGAACAGTCTTGATGCAATCTGGTGTGAATTTTCCCATGGATTGACTGCCCAGAAATCCATCATAACTGAAGCTAACAAATAAATTAACAACATTAAGACCAAGTAACAGTCATGTAACATGATACACATGAAGTTTGCAAGGCACAATTCCAAAATTGAATACTCTTCTTTTGGTGCCTGATGACATTGCTCACCATCTGCAATGCTCAGAACTATCTTATAACTGAATCTAATAAACATGACTGGTATTCCAGTAACAGCATCTGCTTCTGCGTGTCGTATCTCCAGTAACTCTGTAAAGTTATTAAGAACATTAGAACCACGAAGGCAGATATCTAATATGCATGTAACTGATACACATTATGCTTGCAATGCGATTAAAAAAACTGAATTCTTACCTAATTTGGTCCCCAATGACTTGGCTGACCAGATACTATATCAAGGAAACTCTATACTCTTCTGCCGGAGTTATTGGGCCATCTCACATGTTAATTAACAAGGCAGTCTTTATATTTTCCTCTGTTTCATGTGAATCACTAGACATGTATTGAAGCAAGTGCATTCTTACTTGGAAAAGAAATGCAACATCTTTCCTACATCAGTTATATGACGTTTTAATGGAGCTTTAAGATACATCTATTTTCTTTTTTACGCCTTTTCAAATCTCAAAATTGTGCCATAATTGAATGCCCTAACTTTAAAGTTAAAATCTTTCACTTCATATTTTAAAAATTCGTTCTACACTATCATCTTGTCTAGTTCCTAAGAAAAATCTTATCTGATGAACAATGAAAAATCCAGGATGGACCGTAACAATATTATGAAAAGGGTAGTTGTTGCTACTCACCAAATAGTGAAGATGCTGGGTTGCACAAAAGCACACCAGAAAGACTGTTGGAACATTATCTTTTGGGCAACAAGGCCCTTTTCAAAAGTGTATGTGTGCACGCACACACACACAAGTGTAGCAATTACGCTTTTTATAATATTTTATCTACCGCTACTTTGAAATTCAAATGTGCAACAAAGTTTAAAATCAGACCAAAATTATGACCTCATAGCACTCCATCTTGAGGATCAGAAATCACAGAGCTTATTTGTATTTTACATACACAAAGAGCTATGTAAAATACAAATAAACTGACATTTCTTACCTTTCAAATGGAAAGTTACAATGTGTTTAAGACAGATCATGTATCGTTTCTGGCATCTTTCTTCTCTATTGTTTGGAACTTGATGGCACTGCTAATAGGAGACCAACAACTTCAGGGTTTACTAATTGCAAATCTTGCACACAGTTGCTGAGTGATTTTTTAATGTTTCACTGTTGCTACAGTTGTATGTACACAGCTCCCTTGTTGCAAACTGCTGCAAAAGAATATTTAGGGTTTCAACGAGACCAACTATATTTGCCTTCATACGTAATTACTGAAGAGCCACTTCTGAAGCAAACGTCATACATTGCATCGAGACAGATTAATGGGCTATTCTAGTAACTTTCTGGCATTTTATCCAAATGCCATTCTGGGTAAAAAATAAATATTGCACAGAACTGCTTGGATGGGTATTTATATCTCAGACAATCTTCCCATGTGCAATCAGGTATATCAAAGTTCACGACATAATTACAATTTTTGGGCATTGCACTCTCCACAAAAAATAAACTGTCCGATCTCCTACTCACTGATCTTTCACAAGCTCATTTGCTTTTTATGCAGAAACAGTGGAAGATCTTTATTGTATGATTTCACAACAGAATTCTGCGGACGGCCCTTTCTTATTAGGCTTGCAAGATGCTGATTTAATATTACCTTAGTAACGCCCATTAAAGTGCTGTCTGCATTGAGTATTAGGAAAAAATGTTTTACGACCGTGTTCATGGCTTCAGCTCCATTTGTAGCGTCATTGGTTGCAAATCTAGTCTTGCCCTCATACGCATTCACCCATATTCCATATGCTGATAGCCATTACTATTTAAAGTATGGCCAGGCACGCTTGTTTCTCTGCGAAACCTCATGCGTTCGCAACTCTTCTACACGATTCTAAATTCTCTCTGTTGGTGATTCTGAAATTTCTTGCCGTATATCGAGAAATGTCTTCATGTCGTTTGGTGTAGATTATCTTTATTTTTGAACATCTTCCCCAATCAGTAACCCAATAGAGGGGATTCCAATGCTTGTTCCAGTCCTTGAAAATGTCTAGCGTTCATGAATGGATCTTGCATTTTCAACCTGAATTATAGAATAAAAAAGCGACAACCATATAGCCCACATTACTCTTCACAGCTATAAAAAATAAAGGAATATCATATGTTTCGTAAGTTGCATCTAACAAACAACTATCCCCATACTTTTTCAACAGATCTCTCTGCTAACAACTCTGGTAGCAAACCGTAATGGTTTCCCTTCTCCATTGGCACCTGTACAATGTCTATAGTAAATCATGCGATTACTCAATTCCATGTGCCACTCATCAACCTGATTCTGCAGTCAAGTCCCGTCAAACAATACTTTATTTGTACCATACAGGGTCTGATAAATGTGACTGTAAATCATTGTCTCCGTGGTGTGGAAGGTAGTTTTCAGTTCACCTACAGGGTGTTTCAAAAATGACCGGTATATTTGAAACGGCAATAAAAACTAAACGAGCGGCGATAGAAATACACCGTTTGTTGCAATATGCTTGGGACAGCAGTACATTTTCAGGCGGACAAACTTTCGAAATTACAGTAGTTACAATTTTCAACAACAGATGGCACTGCGGTCTGGGAAACTCTATAGTACGATATTTTCCACATATCCACTATGCGTAGCAATAATATGGCGTAGTCTCTGAATGAAATTACCCGAAACCTTTGACAACGTGTCTGGCGGAATGGCTTCACATGCAGATGAGATGTACTGCTTCAGCTGTTCAATTGTTTCTGGATTCTGGCGGTACACCTGGTCTTTCAAGTGTCCCCACAGACAGAAGTCACAGGGGTTCATGTCTGGCGAATAGGGAGACCAATCCACACCGCCTCCTGTATGTTTCGGATAGCCCACAGCAATCACACGATCATCGAAATATTCATTCAGGAAATTAAAGACGTCGGCCATGCGATGTGGCCGGGCACCATCTTGCATAAACCACGAGGTGTTCGCAGTGTCGTCTAAGGCAGTTTGTACCGCCACAAATTCACGAAGAATGTCCAGATAGCGTGATGCAGTAATCGTTTCGGATCTGAAAAATGGGCCAATGATTCCTTTGGAAGAAATGGCGGCCCAGACCAGTACTTTTTGAGGATGCAGGGACGATGGGACTGCAACATGGGGCTTTTCAGTTCCCCATATGCGCCAGTTCTGTTTATTGACGAAACCGTCCAGGTAAAAATAAGCTTCGTCAGTAAACCAAATGCTGCCCACATGCATATCGCCGTCATCAATATTTGAAACGGCAATAAAAACTAAACGAGCAGCGATAGTAATACACCGTTTGTTGCAATATGCTTGGGACAACAGTACATTTTCAGGCGGACAAACTTTCGAAATTACAGTAGTTACAATTTTCAACAACAGTTGGCGCTGCGGACTGGGAAACTCTATAGTACGATATTTTCCACATATCCACCATGCGTAGCAATAAAATGGCGTAGTCTCTGAATGAAATTACCCGAAACCTTTGACAACGTGTCTGGCAGAATGGTTTATTCGTTAGCGAATGTCTCTCGTGCAGCAATGGTAGCGGCGCTGAGGGGTTGCCGCGTTTGAATTTTGTATGGATAGAGGTGTAAACTCTGGCGCATGAGACGATACGTGGACGTTGGCGTCATTTGGACCGCAGCTGCAACACGGCGAACGGAAACCCGAGGCCGCTGTTGGATCACCTGCTGCACTAGCTGCGCGTTGCCCTCTGTGGTTGCCGTACGCGGTCGTCCTACCTTTCCAGCACGTTCATCCGTCACGTTCCCAGTCCGTTGAAATTTTTCAAACAGATCCTTTATTGTATCGCTTTTCGGTCCTTTGGTTACATTAAGCCTCCGTTGAAAACTTCGTCTTGTTGCTACAACACTGTGTTCTAGGCAGTGGAATTCCAACACCAGAAAAATCCTCTGTTCTAAGGAATAAACCATGTTGTCTACAGCACACGTGCACGTTGTGAACAGCACACGCTTACAGCAGAAAGACGACATACAGAATGGCGCACCCACAGACTGCATTGTCTTCTATACCTTTCACATCACTTGCAGCGCCATCTGTTGTTGAAAATTGTAACTACTGTTATTTCGAAAGTTTGTCCGCCAGAAAATGTACTGTTGTCCCAAGCATATTGCAACAAACGGTGTATTTCTATCGCTGCTCGTTTATTTTTTATTGCCATTTCAAACATACCGGTCATTTTTGAAACACCCTGTAGTATGTGTGTCCCAGTGAAATTGTTTTCAACAAATCTATCTAGAGCCAACTTAATGAATTAGAGATGTCGTTCCATTGAGTACTAAATGTTTTATTTCCTTTAGAAGTGAAGGATGTATGTACCCACTTGCTAATTAGCTGGGCATGGCAATGCTAAATCCTTATGTAGTCTTGCAAGAACCTGTAAGACAAAAATGTAGCAATTACTTAATTTAGAGCACTAAAAATTTTTTAAAGTATACTGTTAACTGATCATGCAAAATTTTCTCCAAGCCAAACCCAGATTGGAAACTCACTTTTGCTTTGTTATCCCTCAGTTCAGTTACCGACTGCATAATGCAGTCGGGATACACCGTCATACATTTCATGTTTAAAGTAGCTGGGCAATTGCTTTTCCTTGAATCCATGATCCTCAATCTCTTCCGAGGAGTCACATGGTCTTCCCAAAGAGGGTAAAGAACTACTATAAAATTTATTTAATAGACTTTCCCTATAACAAACTTATTTTACGGAAAGTAAGTATATCTTAACACAGCACGATATCACCAAGTGCTCAGGTACACCAGACTCTTTACTTTTATAATATTTTGGCCTGGAAACACAGTGTCTGAACCGTACACACACTCACACAACAGCAAATGCAGAACCAAAAAAGGGGATAGGGACATGTCCTTGCATTTGCTTAAAGAAATGTTTTGTCTTACCTGGAACAGTTGATAGTATATTTCTCACAGACAAAAACACATATATTGTTATTGTTAAATAATTAACATGTTATTGTTAATTAACTTAATTCAATAAAAGGAAGCATTGAATGAAGCTCACATGTATTGTCAAATATAAAGTTATGAACTGATGGAAGCTGATTGTCTATATATTTTACTTAGTGCTGGAGCAAAATTTTGCTGGATGTCACACCTATTGTATCTAGCAAAGAAATGGAATTATCTGCCATGTCAAATGAGGATACCATACTGCTTTTGGGCAAGTGAAGTGGTTTTTTGTGACTCCAATAAATGTGGAATTAATATTCTTTGTGAACGAAGGAGATTGAAGAACAGTAAAACTATTTACTGTAAATGTGGATTTACAAAAAAATAAACTTAACTAGGAAGACAATTATGCTAGACATGCCCTGTCAATAGGTTCAATGAGCTGACTACTGTTTTACACATAAACACCCCAATTATCGAAAACCATAGAAACCATTTCAACATGAACACTGCGGTATAGCTTCATTAAGATTATTTGTTAGTTGGCATCCGTCACTTGTTACTACAGTATTGGAACACTGGCTGCTGCCGAATTGTAGACCACAAACAGAGAGGGTCACTCAGCAAGTGCTGTTCAATTTAATCTTGATGTTAAAAAAAAAAAAAAAGTAGGTTAAGCTCAGTAGAGGCAGAGCACAGGTTGGGATTATGAAAGGATGGGAGACGTATACATGTAACTCTGTGCAGAGTTGCAAGTGGCCATTATGAAATGGCAGGAATACGACATGCTCTTCCGACAACTGGTTTTGGAGTGACCAATGGCATAACTGTGGCAGATATGACATTTTACAGCCCTGAATTTAAACTAATTTGATAACCTAACCATAACCTCATGATGCGCAATATATCCTAGAAAATGGCTGTCAGCACTCTACAGAAGAAATGTAACCATGTTCACTTTGTTCACAACAATTAATACATATAATGCCACGTGGCCACAGGCAGTCACAGCAGAGCCTCACACCTAATGCCATCGCCTGGCCTAGCTTGATGGTGAAACATCCAACACTAAGCATGAGGCAGGAAACTAGCTGAAGCTATTCTCTAAGCGAAGTCAAGACAAAAGAATTCTGTTTCAGTGCTAAAAGCAAACTAATTTCTTCTTTTCATTAATTATGGCACCTGAAACTACCCTCACACAAGCTGCATGAACTGCCAACTTACCAACTGATGAGCAGTCCTGGTTTGCACTTAGCTACGGGTTACAAGTGACAAATTGATTCCAAATGAGAAAAGAATGATATGAAGAAGAAATATAAGGAAACAAAAAGTTAATACAATGTCGAAAACGACAACGAGTAAGAAATAAAATTGCATTCAAACATATTAACTGAATAAAAATAATGAAGTAATTTTGATAGGATTTTGATACAAAAAATATCAAAGACTCTGACAAGACTCAAATCCACATCCTCACATGCATCAGGAGTGTTCCGTTACACTATGCCACCACTTTACATTGCACTAATTTAAGATTATTTGATCCCAACGATCCTGCATTGAACCAGATCAGCCTTTTACAATGTGTTGACGCTAAAGCTAGTTCTAGAATCATAAAGATATTGTTCAGCTAGGTAGCTATGCCTGCTGTCTTAAGATATTGTGTAAGGCTGATCTGGTTCACGGCAGCAAATGATTGCATGGTGTTCAAACACACCAAGAAAGTCAGACAAGAAAATGGAAGTGGATTGATCACCTATTGTGGCAGTCTGGAAATTGCGAATAGAGATAGTTTGGACATGACATATTGAGTACTCTGATTGGAGGAAACCAACTCCGACAGGAATTGTCAACCAACAAATAATTTTAATCAGACTATTATCGAACGCAAGTGTGCAAAAATTACTGCATGTATGGATGTGAAAATCGATAACAAATGACAAATAAGTCAACAACATAGAGGAAAATAATTAATACAATTCTTCTTTTCATATCACACAAGCTATTAACAATAACAAAAGAGTCAATTCCATCAATTGTTAAAGCAACTTAGAAAGAAATGTCTAATTAAAGTATATATACTATAAATAATTTCATCAAACTAAGTTCTTCCTTCAAGTATACATATACGAAATAAAACGGCAAACCACAGAAAGTAATGAATGCAGCAGTTCACTTACTTTTCATAAGATCTGAAGATGGCTTTTTAAAACGACTACTCCTCACACAGTTTGAAAACCCCCACAGTTTTCAACTGATCGAGAAGTATTTTCACCTGAGAATAAAGTAAGCAGCAGCGTAAACTGAGAGTAACTACACTGAAGGTTAACTGAAAAAAAAATGAAAGGGAAATTTTAGTCTTCACAAAATTCAATTATCGCATCTGATGCTTTTGACAGCAAAAGTAAGTAAGTGTTACGTTATTAACCATTGATGAGTTAACAAGGTTTGGAGTTAAATTGTTTGCTCTTTTGCTTTTATTCTATTGTTATTCACTGACCATGATTTATGTTACTGCTGACTTCAATTAAAATTGTGATCACAAAATGTTCTTTCTCTTGTGATTATGATGATGAAAAATATTTTCCAAGTGCACATGAAGTTAAGTGAGCTAGTTTTGGGGTTAATTGCTCCATGCTTCAGTTAACCCCATTACAAGCATGCCTTCCCTTATGTCAACAAAAGCTTTATTAAGCATAATAATTATGCATACTATGGGCAGAAGGTTTTACATACAAAGAATAAGACAATCACCAATCATAATTATCCAGTGAAACTGATGAAAGGTGGAACTGGTTAATACGTCCATGATAAAGTTTTTGTAGAAATTACAAAAAGATTTTTCCCCTAGAATTGAAAATATCAGTTTCAGGCTGTCAAACTCATAACAAAAGTGGAAGAAAGACCTCTGACTACATTACTTCTCAATACAACATCTATTAAGCTTAATCACGAAACCTGCATGCATCTTGGCACATAAATTTGCAAAAGGATGGAAATCTGCAACAAAGAGAACATTAGAGGACGAACAGTTCACAGAATTCATGAAACTTCCATTACATACATGAGGCACTCCATTAAGGACCACAACTTATTCTGCACACTTATCAAATGGAAAAAAAACAACAGCATAATTTTCATACTCTGCCACATCATAGAAGCCAGAAGCAACAACTTATTGTCTTAAGTTATTGTATGATAAAGAAAATCATGTAATGACATGTAGAGCAAAAATTAATAACAATCTGTGCTGGTTAACACAGAATTCCTGCTAGTCATCACCAACAGAAATAAAATAGCACTTTTAAGGCTTTTTGACTGACAGACTCCCAACTTTAATTTGCCATCTATTTCTACTATTGGTGTTCCTGACAAGGTTATAGATGCAGACCTCAACATTCCTCCTCCTAAATGAATCAACACCAGCCGGTAGGAGAACTGAGATAACATCTCCAGAAGGCATTTTGCCTCATGCCAAGTCCTATGTTGCAAGAGGAAAAACTAAGAAAAATAAATCAATGATGTAATTACACACTCCCATCAACATCTCAAGTAAAAGTCAGATTAATAGAAGAAATTAAAATAAAATCAAGCAGGGCAATAAGAAAAAAGTGTAGATGTGAAAGAACACCTCTAAGAGAATTTTAACTTAGAGGGCTTCAAAGTGTCTTAAGGTTCTATACTCTATGAGGACCCATACTCACCAATGAGCATTTCTAAAGATTAAGACAGCTTCCACTATCATCAAAATTCCAGTGTGGTGTAGAGAAAATTTTGTAACCTGATGGACTTAGCTACAGATATGATACAATAATCCCAATACAGTTCCAACAATATCCACACATACTTAAGCAGCCTCCTAAACAAAACAAAAATGTTCAAATGTATGTCAAATCTTATGGGACTTTGAATTCAGTACCTCAATGAAAGTCGGCTCAGTTCCAGCACAAAGAAAACAGCAGTAATGGATTTGTGCAATTATGCACTGGAACTGATACTGCAGTTAGAAAGAACTACATAAAATTCCTGGGAAATTCAGGATACAATTATGTGGAATACGGATGCCCACACTCTGGCAGTCACGTTGGTTGCAAATATATGTGCTTTTTATTTTCCTTTTGCACAACAGTTCCCAGGACCTGAGTCCCATTTTAATGTGTGTGTCTCTTCTAAATAATGCCATTTACTAGAGGTGATATTTGTGTGAGCTGCTGCTATGTTCAGTTTCTTTTACTGTAATCATAGATGAACATAGAAACGGCGAATTTTGGAACAAAGTTAACATTTACTTCCTAAATAGCGATAATTAATTACAATATTCTACCTGAATATATTACACTGAAGGTAACTTAACAATGGAGCAATTCAGCACCTCACATCGAAAACAAAGAAAAAACTGCATAATACACCAAAAAAACCCTAAAAAATTGGAACCAGATCGCGGAAAGCGACATATAATAGTTATCAAAATGAAAAGTTATTTTCTAAAGTTCCTAATGTCTCTACAGGGGCACACTTTTGCCAAGCCAATTCTAACATAAAATTATTATTACCTCCTCGAACGAATTACAATAGCCTGAAATCAGGCCATCCTCTGAAATCTTTCAGAGTGTCGTGGAAGATGGTTTCATACACCCGACACATTTCGTTCGCTAGATAGCACGCAATCAAGCACGATACACGGTCAGTATAGAAGCGAAATTAATGAAGTGTGAAGAACACAGCAGACGCTTTGCGCGCTAACTCGATTCGACCACAGATCTCGATCAATCGACAAGTGTGCAAAGCGTTTGCGTATACTTCATTTTAACGTCACTTCCGAGTGGTTCTGGACCACTATGATGTGTGTGTTAGGCTTCCCGATACGGACTGTAAGGCGGATGGTGTAGGCGCTCCCAACCAAGAGTTGCAATATGGTTTGGCGTGCTGTCGCCGTGTGTGGTCTCGCATTGTCATCCAACAACAGAACGCTATATCTGAGAAGGCCAGGCCGCTTTTTCCGAATCACCTCTTCCAATTCCGACAGAGTGGCACAGTACTGCGCAGCATTGACGGTTGTATGCTCCAGAAAGTCCAGCAGCAAATCTCCTTTGGCGCCCCAGAAAACGGTGAGTAGCCCTTTACCTGCAAATGGAGTACTTTTGAAGTTCTATCGGACAGGTGATGACGGATGTTTCCACTCTATGGATGCGGCCTTCGATTAGGGTGTGTAGTGGTGGACCAACGTTTCATCCCCCGTCACAATCCGAAACCGAAGATCATTGCCATCTGCTTGATCACGGTCGACCTCTACCCAATGGTGAATCGGTGTCTTGCACGTGCGCATTCAACTGCCGTGTTGTCTTTCGCCCATATCACACAATTATGCCCACAGTCGAAAGTGGAAACTTATTTTCCAACTGCCTCTCGTATATGAGTAGGCTACCTATCTGAAATGAGACTCAAGTTTTCTTTTAACTGCTCAGCAATAATACCTTTTGAGCCGGGGAGCCTCGGTAAAACGATCCAATAAATAGTTCAGTCCGATTGTCAAGTATAGCCTCTACTCATATTATTTTGCAGGAACCATCTACTTTAGTTCCGTTGCAAAGTAGACTACTTCCGACCAATAAACACTCCACCACCAACAATATTTAATCTATCCTTCCTGAACACTGTTAGATCATTTGAAAAAATTTCGACTGAACTTAATTCCGGCTTTAGCCAGCTTTCTGTGCCCGTAACTACGATATCTGATCAAAAGTATCCGGACACCCCCAAAGACATACGCTTTTCACATTAGTTGCAATGTCCTGCCACCTACTGCCAGGTACTCTATTTCAGCGACCTCAGTAGTCGTTAGACATAGTGAGAGAGCAGAAAGAGGCACTCCACGAAACTCACAGACTTCGAACGTGGTCAGATTATTGGGTGTCACTTGTGTCATACGTCTGCATGCGAGATTTCCACACTCCTAAACATCCCTAGGTCTACTGTTTCCGATTTGACAGTGAAGTGGAAACGTGAAGCGTCATGTAGGGCACAAAAGCATACAGACCGACCTCATCTGTTGACTGACAGAGACCGCCGACAGTACAAATGGTTCAAATGGCTCTAAGCACTATGGCACTTAACGTCTGAGGTTATCAGTCCCCCAGACTTAGAACTACTTAAACCTAACTAAACTAAGGACACAGTCATGCCTGAGGCAGGATTCGGACCTGCGACCGTAGCAGCAGCACGATTCCGCACTGAAGTGCCTAGAACTGCTCAGTCACAAAGGCCAGCCCGAGGACAGGTGAAGAGGGTCGTAATGTGTAATAGGCAGACATCTATCCAGACCATCACACAGGAATTCCTAACCGCATAAGGATCACTGCAAGTACTATGACAGTTAGGCAGCAGGTGAGAATACTTGGATTTAATGGCCGAGCTGCTGCTCATAAGCCACACGTCATGCTGGTAAATACCAAACGACGCCTCGTTTGGTGTAAGGAGCATAAACATTGGACGATTGAAAAACGTTCTGTGGAGTGGCGAATCACGGTACACAGTGTGGCAATCCGATGGCAGTATGTGGGTATGGCGAATGCCCACAGCGTGTGCAGTGCCAATAGTAAAATTTGAATGTGGTAGTGTTATGGTGTGGTCGTGTTTTTCGTAGAGGAGGATGCTCTCCTTGTTGTTTTGCGTGGCACTATCACAACACAGGCCTGCATTGATGTTTTAAGCACCTTCTGGCTTCCCACTGTTGAAGAGCAATTTGGGGATGGCGATTGCATCTTACAACAAGATCGAGCATTTCTTCGTAATTCACGGCCTGTGGCGGAGTGGTTACATGACAATAACATCCCTTTAATGCACTGGCCTGCACAGAGTCCTGACCTGAATCCTACAGAACACCTTTGGGATGTTTTGGAACACAGACTTCGTGCTAGGCCTCACCGACCAACATTGGTACCACTCTTCGGTGCAGCACTCCATGAAGAATGGGCTGCCGTTCCCCAAGAAACCTTCCAGCACCTGATTGAACTTATGACTGCGAGAGTGGAAGCTGTCATCAAGGCTAAGGGTGAGACAACACCACATTGAATCATAACATTACCGACAGAGAGCGCCACAAGTCCTTTTCCGCCAGGTGTCTGGATACTTTTGATCACATAGTGTATTAAGTTTTACAGTTTTCTGTAATTCTGCCTTAAATACATCATGTTTGAGGAGTACGCAAGAAATGTTGGAAGCTCAAGAGGAAGAAATTGCTCAGTAATTCGCCTTGCAGTTTCATTCTTTTTTTTAATTTTTAGGGTAATTATACTTTCTGTCATCATTATTTTAAAATTTGTAATCTATCAAAGAATTAAAGCAAATATGAAAAATAGATCCTGAATCTTTGTCTTTTTCTAGTATATATTGCTCTTAAAGATACTGTATATGCTTGACATTATTCCATTCTGTAGGTGATTTAGTTTGATATGGAAACAGAAGTAACAAACTTCAAATTACCATGATTACTTTAGTAGAGCATGCCGTACAGTGTTGTATACGTGGATGAGATGCTTTGAATTGTAGTGCATAAGATTAAAAGATGGTAAGATCGTTTTGCCAAAAATGGTAATCTGAATTAATGAGCTACTAGAGCGATCGCGGTATTTGGAAGTTTCTGTCTTCTGTTTCATCCTGAAGATGTATCAATTACATATGCACGAGTAACACTTTAAATAATGCTACAAATGGCTGGTTTTATGGGTCTGATGTTTTTTTAACTGACTGGCCCTCAAAGTATTAATCATCTTACCCTTAAGAATTCTATTGAATCACTCCACAACTGGAGCTTTCAAAATAGGAATAGATGAGTAGTGATTAATCTTACGTTTCTGCGTTAGCTCCTTGAAATGAGTGCTGTAAACTCACTCACCTAAGCTATGTAAGTTGATTTGTAAATTATTCAGAATCCCACTACTTCTGCAGTATATTCCTCTAAGTAGAGACCAGTTACTGCTGATAGCTATTTATAGCTCAAATTATATTTGAAATATACAGTTAGGTCACATATATCAGACTAATGAAAGCTGTCAATTCATTTCAAGGAAACTGCTCTCATTAGACAAATTTTGTGTGCTGGGTGATGTAGTTATCCACCTATTTCAGATTTCTGATTGTAATGAAGGGAGCAACAAAGGCACGATCTTATTTCAGAACCAAAGGTGTGATTTTTTTGGACTGAAACATGAGCAACAAAAATGTTCTATGTAATTATTACAGAGTAGAATAACCAAACAAACAAGTAAGAATATTCTGTATATAAATTTGGTTATAAAAACATTATAACACGTTGATGTTCTTTTCTTTGCTGAATAACACGGTCCTTTATGCTCATTAGTGCCAAATGGGAACTCTTTCAAATGGCAATTGCATCTCCGTTAACCAAACGACTTCACATTAAACTGAGCAGTCACTGGCTCATATTTGCCAAGACACATTTTCAGTATTAGTGCATGAAGTGAGGGCCATCTGCTGCCCTAAGTATTATACACATCACATTCCACCAACAAAGCCTTAACTCCAGTTTCTCCAAACCTTTTGTGAACGCACATGACTCTTGTGGTATAACCGAGTGTAATCTGTTCACAGCTGCCTCCAATGACTCATCAGCCAACCCAATAATGTAGTGGTGGTGGTTTCCAATTAACCATTTTGCTGAAGTTATATCTAGCTCATATTATGGTGTTGTGCAATGTAGGATGACATGGCCAGAAGCATCCACACTATTATGACCACTATAGAACATCAAAAAGCAAATTTCTTTGTGGTAAAGCAATTTTATGTGGTGCAGAATGCTTGGCAATCAAAGAAAATGGTGTACATATTTCTGTAAACGAAAACATAGGAACGAACTATCTCACACAACGAAAAATCCCCCCCTGAAACTTGAGAGCCTGAGAGGTGTGTCTCATACCTAGAGTAAGATATCTGCCTTCTGCAGTGTGCGCACGACTGTGGTAAAGAGAGATTGATTGGTCTCCCATTTCTCTTCTTGTGTGCAACAGATGAAAGTTGCTGGAAGTGGGTGACTAATTTTGTTGGTAAGATGGAATTACAGAAACTTGCTGAAAAGCAGACATTGATTGAAATTAATGAGGGAAGTTTAAAACTGATGCTGAACTAAGATTCAAACCCAGGTCTTCTACTTACTAGGCGCATGCTATTACCACAAAGGCATCCAAACAGAGGGATCATTGCAAGTACACAGACTATCCTAGAATGCCTCCTGTCGAACCAAAATTCTCAACTTACTCACACAATACTAATGTACAATACTTCAATGTGAATTATGCTCCATTTTTACTCTGATTGACATTCAAGTGAGTTGTGTGGTGTAATCTACCTCCCCTCCCACACATCACCATAAAATTTCTCTGCCTCTGCAAAAGTTTTGAAAGCTTTAAGAGGTGTAATACATACAAAAGAAAAACCTTTTACTTACCTTCATTTTCTATTGTTGTTGGCTGCAGTTCTCGCATCTAGGGGAACATTCCTGAGGCTGAAATATTAATTTTGTGGGTTCCAGTTGATCTGAATTATTGATGAAATTGTTTCTGTTGCTACAACTTCCTTTTACTCTCTCTCATTCTTCCATATCACCCTGACTTCACAATCTTCATTTTCGTGAAACAAACAATTACAGTGATATTGACAAAATTGAAAAACAAGTGTGTTTCCATCATAGGTATGCCCACTACTATTAACTCATTCGGCAATACTAACTTGACACAAGAAGAAGCATCACCAAGTTACATCATTGTTTTATAAATGGGTCCTGAAATATTCTAAAAGAAGTGTAATTTTAACTGTCCGTACAGAGTACTAACAGATTAACTTCTTGTTATATATTTTGGCCTGAAATATAACACTTTGTATACAAATTCATATGAAATTCCTTTGGTGAAACAGCTGACATAATATTAACCTATTAAAGATTCGGAAATACTTTTTTTTGGTATCACCTATTTCTGTAAAGAAAGGTGATGTTAAAAGAGGGTGTCCCATTACATTATCCCCCTCACAAAATTTTGAAACAGTGTGTTTACCATATTTTGTGACAGACTACAAGGTTTGCCAAAAGGTGTACAAAACGATGCCAAAGATAGAAATAGATGTATAAAGGTATCTGATACATAACATATTACAGAAAAAATAAGAAAAATACCTATTATACAAATCAGCATCTATACATAAATCAATTCAAAAAACAGATGTAGCTGACAGATGCTCGAGTACATCACCCAGCAACTATGACCTATTGTAAGTCAATTGATCGAGCAGGATACAGCCATACAGCAGTGTGGCGAGTGGATCCACCCACATCGTTCATTTTCCTCCTTAGAGTTCTCATCATGCGCTCCAAAAGATAAGCAACTTCCTGTCTAGCTTCCACATAAAATACTGAAACACTGTTTTTTTGTACTAAATATGCTGTTCAATACCTTTTTCACATCACACCAGATATGCTCTCCCTATTAATTTTTCTATGTCAGTTATATAGGATTTATGTCAAGTGTGATTAAAAAGTGTTCAAATATGAAACATTAATAATCAGAGTTCAAAACAATAAAAAGGAAATGAACTAACAGGGTGATACACACAGATATACTAAGATATTATTCCTGATTTTTACAGTACAAATTATGAACATAGTCCTATTTCAAAACTGCAAAGGATCTACTCATATAATCTCACTGTATAGTGAGGGCTTTCCTCGTAAATATGGTTCTATGAGAGATATTGTGAAGCCTCTTTCTACCTCTAGTGTTGTGGCCGTGTATTTCTTTATTAGATCTTTTGTTACTGTTTACTGCTTATTCTCTTAAATATATACAGGCTATGAACAGTTAGTATTTTAAATTCTTTAAACAAATTTCTATACAATTCCCTGGCACATTTCTTTCCCATACTCCTACGTCCTTTCCTCTGCAAGATAAGTACTCTTTTCTTATTACCATTACTTCTGGATCCCTATGGCTTAGATGAGATTCAAATAGTGCAAAGTATACTTCCCTCACAGCAGTAATGTTACAAATAGGTGTCAGTTTTCTTAAGACATATATGGTAGTAGATAGGGTTATCCAAATGAAGTTTAAATGATCAAAGTGGCTCTCAGCACTATGGGACTTAACATCTAAGGTCATCAGTCCCCTAGAGCTCAGAAGTACTTAAACCTAACTAAACTAAGGACACAGTCATGCCTGAGGCAGGATTCGGACCTGCGACCGTAGCAGCAGCACGATTCCGCACTGAAGTGCCTAGAACTGCTCAGTCACAAAGGCCAGCCCGAGGACAGGTGAAGAGGGTCGTAATGTGTAATAGGCAGACATCTATCCAGACCATCACACAGGAATTCCTAACCGCATAAGGATCACTGCAAGTACTATGACAGTTAGGCAGCAGGTGAGAATACTTGGATTTAATGGCCGAGCTGCTGCTCATAAGCCACACGTCATGCTGGTAAATACCAAACGACGCCTCGTTTGGTGTAAGGAGCATAAACATTGGACGATTGAAAAACGTTCTGTGGAGTGGCGAATCACGGTACACAGTGTGGCAATCCGATGGCAGTATGTGGGTATGGCGAATGCCCACAGCGTGTGCAGTGCCAATAGTAAAATTTGAATGTGGTAGTGTTATGGTGTGGTCGTGTTTTTCGTAGAGGAGGATGCTCTCCTTGTTGTTTTGCGTGGCACTATCACAACACAGGCCTGCATTGATGTTTTAAGCACCTTCTGGCTTCCCACTGTTGAAGAGCAATTTGGGGATGGCGATTGCATCTTACAACAAGATCGAGCATTTCTTCGTAATTCACGGCCTGTGGCGGAGTGGTTACATGACAATAACATCCCTTTAATGCACTGGCCTGCACAGAGTCCTGACCTGAATCCTACAGAACACCTTTGGGATGTTTTGGAACACAGACTTCGTGCTAGGCCTCACCGACCAACATTGGTACCACTCTTCGGTGCAGCACTCCATGAAGAATGGGCTGCCGTTCCCCAAGAAACCTTCCAGCACCTGATTGAACTTATGACTGCGAGAGTGGAAGCTGTCATCAAGGCTAAGGGTGAGACAACACCACATTGAATCATAACATTACCGACAGAGAGCGCCACAAGTCCTTTTCCGCCAGGTGTCTGGATACTTTTGATCACATAGTGTATTAAGTTTTACAGTTTTCTGTAATTCTGCCTTAAATACATCATGTTTGAGGAGTACGCAAGAAATGTTGGAAGCTCAAGAGGAAGAAATTGCTCAGTAATTCGCCTTGCAGTTTCATTCTTTTTTTTAATTTTTAGGGTAATTATACTTTCTGTCATCATTATTTTAAAATTTGTAATCTATCAAAGAATTAAAGCAAATATGAAAAATAGATCCTGAATCTTTGTCTTTTTCTAGTAAATATTGCTCTTAAAGATACTGTATATGCTTGACATTATTCCATTCTGTAGGTGATTTAGTTTGATATGGAAACAGAAGTAACAAACTTCAAATTACCATGATTACTTTAGTAGAGCATGTCGTACAGTGTTGTATACGGGGATGAGATGCTTTGAATTGTAGTGCATAAGATTAAAAGATGGTAAGATCGTTTTGCCAAAAATGGTAATTTGAATTAATGAGCTACTAGAGCGATCGCGGTATTTGGAAGTTTCTGTCTTCTGTTTCATCCTGAAGATGTATCAATTACATATGTACGAGTAGCACTTTAAATAATGCTACAAATGGCTGGTTTTATGGGTCTGATGTTTTTTTAACTGACTGGCCCTCAAAGTATTAATCATCTTACCCCTAAGAATTCTATTGAATCACTCCACAACTGGAGCTTTCAAAATAGGAATAGATGAGTAGTGATTAATCTTACGTTTCTGCGTTAGCTCCTTGAAATGAGTGCTGTAAACTCACTCACCTAAGCTATGTAAGTTGATTTGTAAATTATTCAGAATCCCACTACTTCTGCAGTATATTCCTCTAAGTAGAGACCAATTACTGCTGATAGCTATTTATAGCTCAAATTATATTTGAAATATACAATTAGGTCACATATATCAGACTAATGAAGGCTGTCAATTCAATTCAAGGAAACTGCTCTCATTAGACAAATTTTGTGTGCTGGGTGATGTAGTTATCCACCTATTTCAGATTTCTGATTGTAATGAAGGGAGCAACAAAGGCACGATCTTATTTCAGAACCAAAGGTGTGAACTTTTTGGACTGAAACATTAGCAACAAAAATGTTCTATGTAATTATTACAGAGTAGAATAACCAAACAAACAAGTAAGAATATTCTGTATATAAATTTGGTTATAAAAACATTATAACACGTTGATGTTCTTTTCTTTGCTGAATAACACGGTCCTTTATGCTCATTAGTGCCAAATGGGAACTCTTTCAAATGGCAATTACATCTCCGTTAACCAAACAACTTCACATTTAACTGAGCAGTCACTGGCTCATATTTGCCAAGACACATTTTCAGTATTAGTGCATGAAGTGAGGGCCATCTGCTGCCCTAAGTATTATACACATCACATTTCACGAACAAAGCCTTAACTCCAGTTTCTCCAAACCTTTTGTGAACACACATGACTCTTGTGGTATAACCGAGTGTAATCTGTTCACAGCTGCCTCCAATGACTCATCAGCCAACCCAATAATGTAGTGGTGGTGGTTTCCAATTAACCATTTTGCTGAAGTTATATCTAGCTCATATTATGGTGTTGTGCAATGTAGGATGACATGGCCAGAAGCATCCACACTATTATGACCACTATAGAACATCAAAAAGCAAATTTCTTTGTGGTAAAGCAATTTTCTGTGATGCAGAATGCTTGGCAATCAAAGAAAATGGTGTACATATTTCTGTAAAAGAAAACATAGGAACGAACTATCTCACACAACGAAAAATGCCCCCCTGAAACTTGAGAGCCTGAGAGGTGTGTCTCATACCTAGAGTAAGATATCTGCCTTCTGCAGTGTGCGCACGACTGTGGTAAAGAGAGATTGATTGGTCTCCCATTTCTCTTCTTGTGTGCAACAGATGAAAGTTGCTGGAAGTGGGTGACTAATTTTGTTGGTAAGATGGAATTACAGAAACTTGCTGCAAAGCAGACATTGATTGAAATTAATGGGGGAAGTTTAAAACTGATGCTGAACTAAGATTCAAACCCAGGTCTTCTACTTACTAGGCGCATGCTATTACCACAAAGGCATCCAAACAGAGGGATCATTGTAACTACACAGACTATCCTAGAATGCCTCCTGTCGAACCAAAATTCTCAACTTACTCACACAATACTAATGTACAATACTTCAATGTGAATTATGCTCCATTTTTACTCTGATTGACATTCAAGTGAGTTGTGTGGTGTAATCTACCTCCCCTCCCACACATCACCATAAAATTTCTCTGCCTCTGCAAAAGTTTTGAAAGCTTTAAGAGGTGTAATACATACAAAAGAAAAACCTTTTACTTACCTTCATTTTCTATTGTTGTTGGCTGCAGTTCTCGCATCTAGGGGAACATTCCTGAGGCTGAAATATTAATTTTGTGGGTTCCAGTTGATCTGAATTATTGATGAAATTGTTTCTGTTGCTACAACTTCCTTTTACTCTCTCTCATTCTTCCATATCACCCTGACTTCACAATCTTCATTTTCGTGAAACAAACAATTACAGTGATATTGACAAAATTGAAAAACAAGTGTGTTTCCATCATAGGTATGCCCACTACTATTAACTCATTCGGCAATACTAACTTGACACAAGAAGAAGCATCACCAAGTTACATCATTGTTTTATAAATGGGTCCTGAAATATTCTAAAAGAAGTGTAATTTTAACTGTCCGTACAGAGTACTAACAGATTAACTTCTTGTTATATATTTTGGCCTGAAATATAACACTTTGTATACAAATTCATATGAAATTCCTTTGGTGAAACAGCTGACATAATATTAACCTATTAAAGATTCGGAAATACTTTTTTTTGGTATCACCTATTTCTGTAAAGAAAGGTGATGTTAAAAGAGGGTGTCCCATTACATTATCCCCCTCACAAAATTTTGAAACAGTGTGTTTACCATATTTTGTGACAGACTACAAGGTTTGCCAAAAGGTGTACAAAACGATGCCAAAGATAGAAATAGATGTATAAAGGTATCTGATACATAACATATTACAGAAAAAATAAGAAAAATACCTATTATACAAATCAGCATCTATACATAAATCAATTCAAAAAACAGATGTAGCTGACAGATGCTCGAGTACATCACCCAGCAACTATGACCTATTGTAAGTCAATTGATCCAGCAGGATACAGCCATACAGCAGTGTGGCGAGTGGATCCACCCACATCATTCATTTTCCTCCTTAGAGTTCTCATCATGCGCTCCAAAAGATAAGCAACTTCCTGTCTAGCTTCCACATAAAATACTGAAACACTGTTTTTTTGTACTAAATATGCTGTTCAATACCTTTTTCACATCACACCAGATATGCTCTCCCTATTAATTTTTGTATGTCAGTTATATAGGATTTATGTCATGTGTGATTAAAAAGTGTTCAAATATGAAACATTAATAATCAGAGTTCAAAACAATAAAAAGGAAATGAACTAACAGGGTGATACACACAGATGTACTAAGATATTATTCCTGATTTTTACAGTACAAATTATGAACATTGTCCTATTTCAAAACTGCAAAGGATCTACTCATATAATCTCACTGTATAGTGAGGGCTTTCCTCGTAAATATGGTTCTATGAGAGATATTGTGAAGCCTCTTTCTACCTCTAGTGTTGTGGCCGTGTATTTCTTTATTAGATCTTTTGTTACTGTTTACTGCTTATTCTCTTAAATATATACAGGCTATGAACAGTTAGTATTTTAAATTCTTTAAACAAATTTCTATACAATTCCCTGGCACATTTCTTTCCCATACTCCTACGTCCTTTCCTCTGCAAGATAAGTACTCTTTTCTTATTACCATTACTTCTGGATCCCTATGGCTTAGATGAGATTCAAATAGTGCAAAGTATACTTCCCTCACAGCAGTAATGTTACAAATAGGTGTCAGTTTTCTTAAGACATATATGGTAGTAGATAGGGTTATCCAAATGAAGTTTAAATGATCAAAGTGGCTCTCAGCACTATGGGACTTAACATCTAAGGTCATCAGTCCCCTAGAGCTCAGAAGTACTTAAACCTAACTAACCTAAGGACATCACACATGTCCATGCCCTAGGCAGTATTTGAACCTGCAACTGAAGCAGTTGCGTGGTTCCAGACTGAAGTGCCGCCACAGCCGGCATTTAAATGATCAGACCAATTTAACTCTGCATCAAGTCTCAGGCTAAGAAACTTGGTCAAGTATTCTTTTTTAATGTAATCATTGACCATTAAAATTTACGTGAGTTTTTGCCTCCCAAGATGAAATTCAATAGTGATTGATTTATTTGTATTTAATGTTAGTGTTTTTACTTTAAAATACTGCAGCATTATGCCTGATGCAATATTAGGTTCCATTTCAAGTTGTGAATAGCTAGAATTATGGCATATTAATATGGTATCATCCACACATAAGATAACAGTGGCAGAGTTTGTTATAGACTGAATAACATTAACACAAATAATAAAAAGAAGTGGTCCCAATATAGACACCTGTGGGATGCCGAAATTAATGGTTGTGCTGTCTGATTTGTATGCACCCTCATTAATACTAATAGAAACAAACTGCTTCCTATTTTTCAAACGCGATGTCTTCAGATTATGGGCTGTGCCTTGAATGCCATAGTTCCACAGTCTGTCCAGCAATATGCTCATATCAACACAGTCAAATTATTTTTGTAAGTCTAGATAGATGCCACATACATGTTGTTTACTGTCTATTGCTTGGGTGACTTTTTTGATTAAGCTGGATGCTGCTGTAGTGGTGGGTGCCACTTGACAAACAAATACTGCCCCTTAGAAATTACCTCTTTGGTTATGATGATGTTCCAGATTGTTTTGTGCATTACTTTCTCAAAGATTTTGAATATCATTGGAACAACAGATATGGATCAATAGTTTTCTACTAGACTCTTGTTTCCTTTTTTAAAAACAGGCACAACTCGAGCAATTTTCAACTTATCTCAATATAAAGCATCTTCCATTAGAGAGTTGATAATTGCTGGTAAAGACATACATTTGTTAAGAGTGTCCAGATGAAGACCATCATATCCTGCTGCATGAGAATTCTTTCGTCTTCACTTGTTGGTGTCAAGAATATACTTGCTGACACTGGTGTTCCTTCGGATTTGTATTTGTGATTTTTAAGCTGATTGTTTATGCAGGAGTCGACAGAGGCAAAATAATTGTTAAATAGATCTGCTACCTTATTCTGATCAGCTTCTGTTGTACCACTTATCAGCAAGTGATATTCTGTTGTATGTTTCCCTGAGTTACCTGTTTATCTATTTCTCTATTTACTAGCAACCATGACGTTTTGAAAATATTATTTGAGTTTTGAATGACACTTTCAAAATTTTTCTGTTTTTCGGAATTTAGGAGGTCTGCATTGTATTTCTGATACTTTTTGAACTCTACATTTAATTTTTTATTGTTCAAGACAATTAACGTAGCATACTCACACCATCTTAGTTTTCTCTAGGCTCAGTGACTGAACGTGATATCGAGTTCTGGGTCACAGTAGGGACTGAATTCTCTTTTTTATTAATGCGCTGGCTTGGTTGAGAATGTAGTATAACTCACTTCAGAATTTACCATAACCGTAATGTGTTGTCAGAATATTATTCCAATCTACATTACTTAACATGTTAATCAAATAAGTTATATTTTGGTCTGTATTCATCCTCTTTTTCGTTTATTGATATCTACTTCCTTATTCTCTTCAGTGATGACTTCTCTCTTCTTGTCATTAATGTTTTCTTTCTTCCTTTCTTGATGTCTTTTAGGTAAAATGTTATTTTTATGTTCTCTTTGTTCTTAAAGAACAATTTTTCCTTATGGGTTGTCCTCTTGCAGTGAAGGAAAACCTTGGAAGGTTTCATTTTTGAATTCCAAACTTCATTTTTGTTTTTGAAGTGGCACTCCTCTACTTCGTGAAAATTTTCTTCCATAGAAAACAATGTTCTTTCTTCATACAATTTTTGAATTCTCTTGCAAAATGTGCACATCCACCAAAATTGTTACAAATTAGATAATTTCTTTTATATTTGCTAAAATGAACACCAAAGGCTTACTATCCTCTGGATAATTGTTCGTCTTCTCTTACGAGCCATCCTGTTACATTTTCTCTGCTCTATTCACTCACCACTGACTTATGAATCTCATGTTAAAGAAAACTATATGAATTTGTGTAGCAAAATAGACCGTATCTTGAATTTGAGCATGGTGTCTGATGTCTTTCTGGACTGGAGATGATTTAATTCAAATATTATATTCTGTAGAGCACCTATGTTATTCGCCATGTCCTTAGTTTTATGATGTTTTAAACAATAATATTCTTGACACAACTGCTGCATTCTTGAAGTGCCTAAATTTCATATTGCTTTAGCTTTACTGTACATAGCCTTCTCACTTTCACAACACAACATATGTGAAATTACCATTTTGTCAATTGTGCTCGTTGTAACTTTCCTGTCCCTAGCATTCTTTCATTCTTATTTAAATGTTAGATTTATTATTGAATGGAAATGTCGGTTAAGTAACACTAAATCATAATTGTTTTCTTAAAATAACTTTTTTCTGATTTTAATAACTAATAACCTGAAACTACAAGGTGTTCAACTTTGCTTCTGCTGTTTGCTGAGAGTTGACGACAACAGCAAGGCCATGTCCTACGTGAGTGACAGAAGTGAGTGACAGCTTCAGGTGACAAAACACAACCACACGTGTAGTTACAGAAGTGTCCTACATGAGCAACATCTGTGTTGCTGCCTGTCTCTCGCTGCAACTGCCGATGTTTGAATTCAAACATGTTTTAATCTTGTTGTTGCTGCACACGCGACCGTGAGCATCAGCCACGTGTCTTCTCGGCAAAGCAGTGGAGCGGAAGCGATGGCAGCTATGAGTTACTTAACATGCGATTTTAAGAAAATTATTCAGTGAAAAAATTTGATTCTTCCGCAACCTACAGGTTGATTTCTTCAAACGATAAATGTCAATGTATTTTCGTTATTCGCCATAGTTACTGTGCTGCACGAAATTTGGTAGAGGATGGAGGGGAATTACATATATGTGGATAATCCCATGCAGGGTGATTTACGCAGTTTGAACGGCGCAAGCTGTTCCCAGTTGGTGCTACACCCTGCCAGTAGGAGTAACAACTACTATGTGGCTTACACCAGCCATTTTTCAGTGGCATTGTTGGAGCAGTAAAGTATTGTTTATTTTTGGCGTGTATCATGTAATTTTGGTCAGTTGTATTTTGCAGGTTAAGTGCTGCTATAAGTTGCTTTAATATACTTCTTGCGTATCAACTACTAACCCTAGATGAAACCTTTAATTTAATTGTAGATTTGTCCCGCTATTTGAATTAGGTGCTGAGTTATGCTTAGATTAGTCATCAAACTTACAGTGGGGTAATGCCATGCAGCTATTGAAGTGCATGGTATTCCCCCTTGCAGGTTATATTTTCAAAACTAACGAGTTTTTTTTTCTTTTTTCAATTTCAGGTAGGTAGATATTATAAAAGAAAAACCCAGAAAGCAAAATGGATGCAAGAGGAACTTTGTAAGGCTCCTAATACCATCAAATCTGGAAGAAAAATAAGAGAAGTGCCAAGAGCTTTCAGGATTCATGAAGCCACTCTGCAAACGAGAATGAACATTTAAATACCGAGGGTCCAAAACTTGGGAGAAACCCAACATTTTTGACAGAACAGAAAAATGAGATTAGGGATCATGTTATAGGAATGACCAAGCTGTTCTATGGCATTACATGCATCCAGCTGTGAAAGATTGCATTTGAGTATGCAGAGGCTAACAACATTGCAAACAATTTTGATAAGTCATATAAGTTAGCTGCAAAGGATTGACTAGCTCTATTTTTAAAAAGAAGTATTAGCATGAGAAAACCTGAAGCAACTAGCATTAACAGAATACAGACATTTAATGAAGAAGAGATTAATGCATATTTTAAAAACTTAGAACATGTCTTTGAAAAATATAAATTTAAAGGGGGGTGAGTGTTCAATGCTGATGAAACGGTCATAAATACTGTACAAAAGCCAGAGAGAATTTTGGCTCCTAAAAGTGTTAAGCAAATAGGTGGGCCACGTCTTGGGAAAGGGGGAAAAACGTGACTGTGATACGTTGTTCCAGTGCTGCTGGTCCCTACATCCCCCCTATGTTTATCCCCAGGAAGAGGATGTCAAATCTCTTAAGTAAAGGTGGACCAGTTGGAGCAATATATGGTTGTTCCATCAATGGCTGGTCCAATGAGTCATTATTTTTCGAATGGATCCAACATTTTCAGAACAATGCAAAATCAACTATTGCTGACCCTGTGTTGCTGATTTTAGATAATCACAGCAGCCACATTTCACTTGATATTTTTTTAATTTTGTAAAAAACATTCTATTGTCATGGTAAACATACCTCCACACACTTCACACAAGCCTCAACCACTAGATGTTACATTCTTTTCTTCTTTGAAATCAGCCTTCAATCGTGAATGTGACATGTGTATGAAGTCACATGTGTATTAAAAAAAAGTACACCATATGTGTTAGCCTTTTTAATAAGGCATATATAAACGTCGCTACTATGGACAAAGGGCAGTCAGGGTTTAAGGTAAGTGGGATTTGCCCTTTCCATACAAACAAATTTCAGCATGACGATTTACAACAATGTGAGATCTTCAGAGATGTTTTCCTTGATCTTCAGCAGAAGATGTTCCACTTTTAGTAGGCCTAGAAGAGGTCACAACAACATCAACTAAAAGTGCATGGGTCAAGCAAGTTAGTGTATTTGATGTATCTCCTGTTTCAAAACAAAAACTAGTTTTTCCTAAGATGAAACAAGCCATGGGAAAGCCTATGGGAAAGTCAGTGATCGTTACAGCAGCTCAAGAGAAGAACAAACTGATAACAGAGTTATCAATAAATAAACAAAAAGAAGCCATTAAAAAGAAAGCTGAAGGAAATAAGAAAAGAAATCTTAAGGGTAAAGCAGATAAGAACAGAAATCTGCAGCTCAAAAAAGTCTCGAAGAAGAAACAGACATTATATAAGAAGAAACACCGCCTAGAAAGTGAAAGTAGCAGCTGGGATGACCTAAATCTAGACTTGTAGAACATTTGTGATGAAATGGATGATATTGATCCATTGGCGATTTCAGAAGAGGTCTGTTTAGTTTTTAGAGAGTTTGGGAAAGATGGAGAACTATGGTACCGATGTATTACTTGTAGCAGATGGAGTCATGAAGAATATAGTGGCTGGAACACTCCAAAAGGTTACAAGTACGATCTTTGATGTATGAGAAAATGAACTCTTTTCACATCAATAAAAATGTAAAAAACGAAAATTATAAGAGATGTTTGTAGAATTACATTCTTTCGTTCTTAAATATACTGTTTACTATTTGTAGTAACTAATAACCAAATAAAAATAGCAAGTATTGTACATTTTTATGGTTTGTTTGTTTCACGTGTTATTACCCAATACTTTGCGTGTTTTTACCCTAAGGGGTGGGGAATACCACGCATTTGCACATTTTTTTATTTTAATGTTCAAAATTAAGGTACTGTTTATAACTATTTACAGACGACTGTAATATGTGGAGAAATGTCCATTGTATGGTATGTACTTATTTTCGTAGGTTTTAATGATGTAACGAATGGTTCACATCAGTTTTTCCTTAGGTGCGTGTATTTCCCCCATTCTCCCCTACATGACTGCACGAAATTTTTAAGAATTTGCTGAGGTAAAGTCACATTGTGTAGACTTTCCATATAGTTCATTTAAGACCATACATTATTGCGTATGAAATGTAACCA
Source organism: Schistocerca americana (assembly GCF_021461395.2). NCBI lineage: Eukaryota > Metazoa > Arthropoda > Insecta > Orthoptera > Acrididae > Schistocerca > Schistocerca americana. The sequence goes on along the minus strand of NC_060130.1, from coordinate 332,709,683 downwards.
ATATATCTCAATTGTTTTTAAAGTTGCGACCGGAATGATATCTCTCTTCATTCTTGAGATATTGGTTGTTATATCCGCAGATGGGGCGCTCGCGCCGCGTCCGAACCTTTCCTGCACTTCAGGTAGTAAAAAATTGTCGTATCTCATAAAAGATTCAAGATATAGAAACGACGAATTTTGGAAATTACAGCACCTAGAAAGGACTAGTTTTCGTAAAAATCGTCGTATCTCATAAAAGATTCAAGATATAGAAACGACGAAGTTTGGAAATGACAGCAATCAGAATGGACTATTTTCTCATATGATTAACACTATAGACGTTTTTGTAAACGCGTGATCAGAGCGAAAACAAGACTCCCTATAACTTATACATGAGGTGTTGTCCACATTTTCATAGCCAAACAAAGGAAGAGGAACAGGTAAACAGGACTTCAAAGTGACCAGCATGAGGTCTAGTTTGGCATGAAAATATTTAACTGCTTGAAAGTAATAAGGGTAATAAACGAAAACTTAATTAATAAGCTGAGGAAAAATTGAAATGTTTCATGAAAAGCTGCTCCCACGCTATGTAAATGGGGTGTCAAAAATTTCATCTGTTCAAGACCTAACTATTTTGCACCTAAAAGATATATTGGTGCGGTATTTAAATTTCAAAAAGGCTTCCTTCGAATCAAGTACGTTAGGATGGCAAGCGATGAGTCATTAAGATGATGCTTTCGGAATAAAACTTGGAACTGAAAAATGATAGAAATCAGTCAAATAATTTATGAAATGATTTGTGTAAAAGAAATAAGTAAATCAGAGAAACATTCTACGTACCTTTGACTGATGCTCGAAACCATGAACAGAAAATGAGGTGCACTAAACATTTCCCTAATGTTTTACTTCACACTTTTAGACAAATCATTACACAAAATTTAAGGTTTACTTTTACAGACTAATTAGAGTGATTTAAAGGCTTGGCCTTATCATTGACTGCTGATGAATTACTTTTGAAATTTCAAATATCTGTAAAATTTCATGGTTCATTGTAATTTATTAGGAATTAAATGTGTGTGATATACTGGGATAGGTGTGAAGATAAAGCTCTTTGGCAAGACCTTAAAAATATATTTAGCGATGCGGGGTAGGCAGTATACATAAAACTTAGTGTAGAGAACTGTAACTGAGTCAGTAAAAATATGAGAATTGGGGGGGGGGGGGGGGAATCGAACAGAGGACCGTTCCCTAAGACGTTATCAACAACTTATGCACTAACCCTACACCATAGCTAGCTATTGGTCAGTATTATCAATCTGTGTACTTATACTTGTATTTAGGATAGTTAGTCATGTAGTAGTCATTCCTCCGCATTTATTGGACGGTTAAAAGTTCTTGATCAAGTAAAAAACATTCGTATTTAATTTATTGATGAGATAGTCGAATGCTCCTCTGCTCATTCACATGTAATCGAAGAATTTGTCTGGTGATCTTTGCAGTTGAAGATATTTATAAAATTTTCCATGGAAATTCCTCCCTTTGTAAATTTCATGCACAGCATTCCTTTTCGCTTCGTTTTCTCAAGTAAACGTAATTTTGTAGCCTTACTCTCCCACTACAGAATTCTACAGGTTAGGGAAACCGTTTTATAGAAACAGCTGATTGGCTCTAAGCAGCCATCTTGTATCGCGACATGGTCGCTCGCATGCAGGACACCCAAGCTTTTCACCCGATGCTGCTGCTTTTCGTTGGAGTGTCGCATATCAAGAAGTCGCTCGCTTCTGCCGCTCACATAGAACACGGCCTAAGTAGCGGTCGAAAGAAACAGATTGCAGACAAAGAAACAGATTGCAGACGTCATGCAGTTAGCTTGGATCTTGGTCAACACAACCTCATTCAAACATTAGTCGATTTGTGCCTGCATCATAGAGTTGTTCTTGATTGAAAATGTCAATTTATGAGCCTAATTCTCGTCATTTGCGGGAGGTGTTACTGTTTTGTTTCAATATGAAGAAAACAGCAGCTGAGCCCCAACGAATTGTTTCAACTACGTATGGTAAGGACGCTGTTAGTGAAAGAACGTGTCGTGAGTGGTTTCAACGCTTCAAGAACGGTGATTTTAACGTCATACACTAAAATAGTGGTGGAAGAGAGAATGTTTTAAAGATGCAGAATTGGAGACATTGCTGAGTGAAGACTCGCGTCAGACTCAAGAAGAATTGGCATGATTAGTGGGACTGACATAGCAAGCCATTTCAAACCGTCTCAAGGCTATGGGCATGATTCAGAAAGAAGGAACTTGGGTCCCGTGTGAGCTAAAACCAAGAGAGGGTGAACGGCGTTTGTGTTTGTGAACTGTTGCTTCGGAGGCCAAAACGGAAGAGATTTCTGCATCGCATTGTGACTGGGGACGGAAAATGAGTTAATTATTACAACCCTAAACGCAAAGTATCATGGGGATATCCCGACCATGCTTCCACGTCAACAGCCAAACCGAATATTCAAGGATCCAAGATCATGCTCTGCATTTGGTGGGACCAGCTCTGCGTTGTGTACTATGAGGTGTTAAAACCAAGTGAAACAATCACAGGTGCTCGTTATCGAACGCAATTAATGCATTTGAGCAGAGCATTAAAAGACAAATGGTCGCAATACAGTGAGAGGCACGATAAAGTGATTTTGCAGTATGATAACACTCGACCCCAAGTTGAAAAATAGGTGGATACGTACTTGGAAACGTTAAAATGGGAAGTACTACCCAACCCGTATTCTCCAGACACTGCTCCCTCTGACTATCACCTGTTTAAATCAATGGCGCATGGCCTTGCTGACCAACACTTCCGATCTCATGAAGAAGTCACAAATTGGATCGATTCGTGGATCGCTTCAAAAGATGAACAATTTTTACGACATTGGATTCGTACACTGCCTGAAAGATAGGAGAAAGTGGTGACCAGCGATGGAAAGTACTTTGAATGATACATGTGTAGCCAATTCGTTTAATTAAAGACTCAAATGTTGGGAAAAAACGGCAGAAGCAAAGTTCTACACCATGTAATTTTAAAAAATTGATACACATATGCAAAATGCTCTGTGTGTGCGTGCGTGTGTGTGTGTGTGTGTGTGTGTGTGTGTGTGTGTGTGTGTGTGTACAAATCAGTAATAATGTAATAAAAACAGTGTGACATTTTCTTTTCACTTTTTGTATCAAATTTTAATTTTTTTGTGAATATTGGACTTTACCAGCAATTAGTATTTAGAGTAGAAAGATGTGTTTTTACTAACAAAATATGGAGTAATGTTGGTTAGTAAACATTTTGACTGGATGATAAATAAATAAATTAAATGAAAGAAGAACATACTGCCTGTGAGTATCAAACTAGTAACACTGGAGTTATGAGACTTAGATGCTAAGCACTCAGTTATTGCTGATGGATTTAATACAGTTCCATTTTTTACCAATTGTTGAAAATTTTCTTCTATTCGAAAATGATTTTCTTGAGTTTTTGAGAATTTCTTTAGGAAACTGATGACTGGGTACTGATCATCAAATCCTAAAAGTGAGAAGCAAATTGAAGAGAACCATTCCATAAAGTCACTTCATAATTGTTATACAGATAAATTGTGTACAGAGTGTAGTGTCTCTTTGTGTGGCACACTTGCCATTACAGCAACTAATTGCAAGTTGGTGTTCAGGAGGAGAAGCAAGTAATGGATTTCCTTGTTGTTAAATATGCTCACAGAACAGTAGTCTTGCTGACAGTGAAGTTTTGCTTTTGATGGAGGCTTTATCTTCCTAACATGGTGGTAACATTCATTTTAAATTGGATCTCTTGTAGGCATAAGCACAAATGCCTTCCCTATACCAATAATTTCAGCTCATCCACTTGTGTCCTGATCCCATTCATATTACATTGGAGTATGGGAACCAGTTGATTAATAATTTTTGTATGTTCCCATCTTATGTTGCTGCTGGTATTTCAGACACATGGCAATTGATGTTCCCAAGCAGAGATTGGTTGTTTCTCTCCAACAGGCTACACATTCCCTTGTTTCTCTGGTGGGTCAAATTTAGACTCATAACACAAAACAAGCATGGAAACCTCTGATGATTTCTTGATTTTTCTCTTCCACGTTTTTATTTATGAATATAGCATTTATCTTTTAGTGGTCACAATAGTGGTGGTTAGCTATTTGACAATCTGCTGTAATTTGTGCCAATCTTTGTTGTGGTGTAGCCTCCTTTTTTTTGTACCATCAGTACTCTATGTGACTGACCTGCTTGTTACTAGAGTGGAAGTTATGATTGATCTGAAGCTATACTTGAATGTTTTAAGCTTCTGAATTGCCTATGATCACAGGGTTCTGGAGCTTGTACACTGGAAGAGTTGACGCAGTTGTCTTGATGTCGAATCCTTCTTCTTTCCTTTTAAAGTTGTTTTGTGTATTTTTAATTTCTATTGTCTCTCTCCCTACATCACAGCATGGCTATGATTGCACCTTGATAAACCTATTGTTCTAGAGAAAGCTGTTTAGCTGTTGCCAGTCTCCGGTGACAAGTTCACGTGGAACTTACTGCTAAACAAAGTAAACATAGCTGACTTTTTGGGAGTACAAGTCCGAGAACACAAATTGGCTAAGTCCATGGCCTCAAGCAGCAGTTGGATGACATCACAACCCAACTGTTGTGCAGTTATGTATAAACAGTTTGGCTTTCTGAGCTTGTTGGTGTTTGAAACTACTGACTGTATCTTTATAGTTTCTGATGATGTCTCCAATATTGAGAGGCAAAATGTTAGGTGCAGGAACACACCTTAGAATATGGCCTAATGCCCATATGCCTGCAGTATATAAGAAATTCTACATCTACATCTACACCTACCTACATATTCCACAAGCCACAGTATGGTGGAGGATACCATGTACTACTACTAGTCATTTCTTTTCCTGTTCCACTTGCAAGTAGAGTGAGGGAAAAACAGCTGTCCATGTTCTTCCCTATGAGGTATAATCTCTCTACTTTCATCTTCATTAACCTGATTCAGTATGTACGTTAGTAGCAGCAGAATCATTCCAGTAAACATCAAATGTTGGTTCTTTAAATTTTCTCAATAGCATTAAAGAATGTGACATTTCAGTCAGTGATTCTAATTTAAGGTCTCAAAGCATCTCACTAATATTTGTGTGTTGTTCAAACCTAATGGTAAGAAACCTAGCAGCTTACCTTTGAAATGCTTCAACATCTTCCTTTAATATGACCTGGTGTAGATCCCAAACACTCGAGAAGTACCCACCAATTGGTTGCACTACTGTCTTGCATGCAGTCTCCTTTACAGAAGAACCACACTTTTCAAAAATTCTCCCAATAAACTGAAGTCAACCATTTGCCTTTCCTACTACAGTCCTTACATGCTCATTCGCTTTCATACTGGTTTCCAGTGTTATGACTAGATATTTAATCAATGTGACAGTGTGAAGAAGCACACTACTAAGACTGTACTCTAACATTATTGGTTTTTGTTTTTCCTACTCATCTGCATTAACTTCCATTCTTCAACAATTAGAACTAGGTGCCATTCATCACATCAACTTGAAATTTTGTCTAAGTCGTCCCTCCCATGGAAATTCATTACGTCCAAACTGAGAATATGTTTAAGGATTCTGCAGCAGATGAATGTTAATGATATTGGTATCTAATTTTGTGAGTCTGTTCTGTTCACCTTCTTATATACAGGAGCCACCTGCACTTTTTTCCAGTCACTTGGGACTTTGTGCTGGGTAAGAGCTTAACAATAAATGCAAGCTAACTAAGGAATCAATGCTGTAGAGTACTCTTTGTTGAACCAGTACTCTTTGTTGAACCAAACTGGGATTCCATCAGGACCTGCAACATATTTGCTTTCATCTCTTTCAGTTATTTCTGTAC